>NC_042493.1:34685120-34718391 GCF_005508785.2 Acyrthosiphon pisum | reverse complement strand
AAAGCCAGCGCTTAAGCACAGATAATGTTATTTTTAGAAAATTAATGATAGGTCGAATCACTTTAATATCCAAACTAACAGCTCTCTATTGAAACAAGTGAACGAAAATTTTCATATGTCGTATGTGTGTAAGACGGAGACAACAAATCCATGGGTAGCATCCTCTTAAGAACATAATTAATATTCCAAACATTTGAAAAATTTAAAATAAAAATTAATTATAAATAAAATAAAATAGAAATTTGTTTATTGAGAAAAATGACAAATCTTGCCCTCGCAAGTTAGTCGTGACTAACTGTTTAAAATTGGGGGTCTGGTTAGTGCATGCTATCTTCATAATCATTTCAAGATGTTTGTTGGTTAGCCGGGATCTGAATTTGTTTTTAATAAAATTAATTTTTGAAAAAGAAATATTATTATTATCTTTATTAAATATAAGAATATTTTAGATAAGATATGCTTTGCGACCAATTTATCAAAAGTTGTCGGTAAATTATGGTAAATATAATAAGGTGTATGCTTGTATTCATTTTAAGGAAACAATTCATGTCGGTGTGATATAAATTATTTTGTATTTGGTAAGATAATTACCTACACATAATTCTACAGTAGGTATACCTATTCACTGGACTATAGCATAGGCCATAGAGATAGGTAATACCAACTACCAAGCCCAGATTAAGCGGGGCGGGGCCCATTGGACTTGGGGGCCCATCATTATTCCTAAAATATATTTTTTAACGCGTCCAATACGGTTTTCAAGAAAAAAAAATGATTTAAGTAGGTAGGTATAGGTATAGTAGGTAAATTATTATTAATATTTATAAAATGAAATCGTATTCTCAATTTTATATCACGAAAAATCACTATAAATAATGAACTATATTTACTAACAATTTTTTTTTTTTTTTTGAGCATTTTAGATTACCGATTTAACTATTTAAGTATATAAAAAGGTAGTTGTAAGAAAAAATTATTTATATCTTGTAAATTAGGTATTTAAGTAGGTAGTATTGATGCATATTATACTAAACTTTAAAGGACCATAGTTAATAACCCAGCGAACCAAAATTGATCATTTGACTGTCAAAATGTTCAGAAAAGAAGCTTTACCAGAATCCATCAAAAAATATAGTGGTTACCATTTGAAAAAATAAAGTCGATTTTATTATTGGTACATCTGCGTGTTTAAAAATCTTATAAAAAAATTGCCTGTTAATAATAAAGAATAAGAAACACGTCTTTTTTTGTTTTGACGAAATTCCATAATTATATCATCGATTCATGATTGTTAAAAAAAACCCGCGTACAATGACAGACTAAGATACACTCTGTATATTTTTTGTACAGTAAAAAATTATACAATAATATAACTCTATTTGCGCCTATGTTAACATCTTATATATACTTAATAAGTATATACAGCCAAATTTATGTTTCTTACTTTATTGGATGATCCAAATTTTTATATAACCAACCTTTTAATATAATTATATAAACCATGCGAAATTCAATAAAAATAAATTAAAAAATTTAAATTTAATCAATTCATTTATAATATTAGGTACCTATGTATACAGTTGTTTTGAATTGTGATCTCATTCAACGGAGGCATGAACAACCTTCACATTCAGAGGCGGTTTGAGTATACTGTTTTTGGTGCACTGCACCACCAATATTAGGTGGGTGGGTGGGTGGTCTTGGTTGAGTATGTGCTTACCGCAATGTTTAATTTTTATGTTTAATAAAGTAATGAAGTACCTAATCATTGAAATTTGATAAATGATAATCGTAGCTGAAACTGTTGAAAGCGTATTTATAATTTCTATGATGAAAAGGGGTGGGTGGGTGTCTATATATTGTCTTGCACCACCAAGTATAATATATTCAAACCGCCTCTGTTCACGCATTGCCACATCGGAAGCAATCAAATGGATCTTAAACATTGTACATCCAAATCTAAAATTATAGTCTTTCTATCTGAACCAAATCATTATAGATATCTATTTTATTATAGTAGTTTCACTATTTTAAATTATTTACTTTTGTCCTAGAGTTGTTTTATCTATATGTATTTATTAGTTGTTAATGTTGAAATGTTTCACCATACGATGAATAAATAATAATAATGGCATCATTACAATATGTATTTAATATTTATGTCAACAAAAAAATATGTTCATTAGGTAGGTAGGTATTATATATTTTCGTTTTGATCGCATTTATCAATATTGTTTGCATTTAAAAATAATAGTATACCAGACAGTTAACAAATATGGGTAGAAATGATCAAATGTAGAATAATGAACGATTTCAATTGACTAAGATCAGTCCAATATACAAGTATTATTGGACTATTGCAGACTGGAGTAGTATAATCACTATAATATGAATGGAGTAGGTATTGGTAGTTATAATTATAACTATTATAGTGCAAAGATAGGTACCGGCGTAATTTATTTTCTCAAAAAGTGTTGACGAATTACTATAGTTATTAACCTGTGGTAGCTGTAGGCTGTAGCAAGCCGTTTTAAATTTATATTTTCATTTTATTATAATATATACCACGGTTTAAGATAGGAAGGTTGCGTAACGAAACGAGAAAAAGTGTGTTATGAATGTTCTTACCAAATACCTAAGATCATAGAGCGCTCCCGGTGGATTTATATATTAACCAAATGGCAAATAATTATATCATGTTAAAAACATAGCCCATAGGTAACAATATTAATATATTTTTTAATATATTTTTAAAAATGAGAGTTATTAGTAATTAGGTATTACAATATTACCATTGTTCTATGATATTACCTAAGATAATCTAAACTCTAAAGCCGTGGTTGTTACTGTGTTATTTGTTAATAATTATTAATTATTACTTATTTTTTTTTATTCACTAATAAATTTCAATATTAATTATACAAAAAACAAAATGTTCTTAAAAGAAACTCTTTATTAAGTAATTTAAAATATAAAACAACTATGTGGGTACTAATTTAGATAACTTTTTTTTTGCTTTATTTATTTGCTTTGATTCAATATTTTTCATATAAGAATACTGCCTCATTCTCATTACAATATACATTGTGTATATTTCTGTTAATATTTCACTTTTGTGAACTATGATAAGTACCTACATTGATATTATGAATTATGATTTATGGAAATTATTTTATTTTTGGCGGCATCTTTTGAATATCAAATAATTATAAAATAATATATTTATATAAAATATTCAAATATAGATAGTATAAAACCTATGATAAAATTATAAGGTTTTATAAATGAACTGATAGATGGCGCTGCAGAATCTTAGGTAAAATCAGCTGATTTCGTAAGAACATTTGTGCTACATAAACGTCTTGCCGTAAGTAATACACCGTACTGCAACCATACTATCTTAAACCGTGATATATACATACCTATTCAATGGTTTTTATTATGTAAAAATCTCACTGTTTTTTTTTTTTATAATTATTCTGTACTCAGGTAGATAAGACTACGATAAGACCACAGAATAGGTGAAAGACGATAAGACCATGGTAGCTCAAGACGAATGATAAGTCACCCGGTTTTGATAACACAAGACAACGACAATATTCTCGATCGTAATCCTATCATTTGTATCCGATATTTAATTTGAATTTTATAGTCCACCTACATAATTTAACTACCTATTAATGTTTTTATTCCCTCTAAGCTATTCTGAGAATGGTCGTTGTGATCTTACATCATGATGTGAGGACGTACGTTTTTAGTGTTATCTTCAAAGCTGTGTAAAATGGAGAATAAACAAGTTGTTTTTTTCCCTAAAACGTTCTTAGGGATGAGTGACATAACGGTTGAATTACTAGGATTCATCAAGCTTATGAAAAACGTCAGGTATTATTTTGTACTTCCGAATTATATAAAAAACACTAGCACCGGATGTAAAGTGAAGAAAATTGGCCACTTTACCAGAACTGATTGTCAGGCCTGTTTGAAACGCAGAGTTACTAATATTTTGTGCATAACTGAAATCAATGGGAATTTGAACGCCAGTTTGTTGCCAGGACAACTTGACAATTTTGTATTAGTCATATATGATCCTTCAAGATTGTACGACTACGGGACACTATTCAAATATGAAGGTGATTCACAGAAATTTATTTGTTTCATAATGCTGTCAAATTGGCTAGCTAGTACAGAAAATGTACAGAAACAGTATTATCTGTCAGAAGTTGTGATGTTTCAGAAATTTACCAAATATTTGTTGATTATACTTAATATGCTTATAAACAGCCTTGAAACAAAGATTGTACAATTAACAATATTACGACTGACATTATTTAAACACATATTGGGTGTAATGAAAAACTATGTATGGCTAATAGACAATCTCATACATAATAAACACATTTTATCAAGAGCAAAATCAATCAATTATTTGATGTCATGTATTTGTGATGCAGTTTTTGGAATAATAATTCTATATATACTAAATACTACATTTACTTCGTCAAATGAATTATTTTCCTACATTTCAAGTATTTCTCATGTAATCAAATTAAAATATTATTATACATAGAAATTTATTTTACTTAAAATAGCTATTTTTTATTTACAGCAAGTTATTAAAGTGCTACAGGGTACATTGCAATGGCTTATGGGCAGTCCAGCAGGGTTAAAACTCAATGATCCTCTGAACAGTTTACTTGGAACATGTTTTCTTTATTTAGTCAATCTTTGGTGGTCTTTTTTAGGTAGGTAACATATACCTCTTAATAAGTACTTTGATTAAAAATACTAATTAGTAATTACTAATCAAACATTAAATACAATAATTAATGAAAAACAAAACATTTTTATAATTTAAAACATAAAGTATATATTAACTACTTATAGCTAGT
Organism: Acyrthosiphon pisum; assembly: GCF_005508785.2. NCBI lineage: Eukaryota > Metazoa > Arthropoda > Insecta > Hemiptera > Aphididae > Acyrthosiphon > Acyrthosiphon pisum. Next base: position 34,713,502 of record NC_042493.1, on the reverse strand, counting down.
AGTACCTAAAGATTAGTGTTAATGTATCAATGAAACACTCATGATCCTTGACTTGAGCATTAAACCTACCTATTATAAAAATTAAAAAAAAATTAGAATCAAATCAATTCATTCTATATCTATCTTATCTTTTTGTTCTTTCATGTTAAAAAGAATAATGATGATTTAGAATTACATTTATTTTTGATTCAATTTACTGTAAAAATGAAAGTCTAATTATTTTATATGGTTAGTAATAAGCTCAAATCTAAAGAAACTGTTATAACTATTGCCTTTTATAAAAATAAATCAAATAAATATATAACTCTATAAAGAATAAAATAATTAAACTTATTTGTATTTACAGTATTATGTCGGCCATTTTTGGAGTTGACGTTTCAAGTTTATGTTTTCATTGGTATTTTTGGATTATCTTACCAAATAGCAATCTTAGAAGATGTATTGGCGATTGTCAGTTTTCATGTTTATTGCATTTATGTATACGCAGCATGGTAAAGTCAAGCTTTTTTGTACTTTTTAAAATAACTTAAAATAATTTTGTGCATTTTGTACACAAAATGAAACTGTAGAATTATAAAAAAAATTTCATTGAAAGGGAGAATAATCTGGTAATCAATTCAATTTATTTTAACTATAAATATAAATTATTGTTTATTTATTTTTATTTTTACTTGATTTGGAAATGGTATTTGAGTAGTCAAAATTAAGTTTCACATTTTTCACTGCCTGTGTTACATTACAAATGTGCCTATGTTATTACAAACCAAAAGGATTCTCCAATCTGCTATAAAAATGACGATATTTTGGTGGACCTTTATTTTCAACAATTAATGTTAACTCTTTGGTATTAATCAATATCTACCTTTTTTATATTGTGTTTTGTGATTAAAATAACAACAATATAATACAATTATTTTAAAACTTATTCTTCAATATTAAACTTTTTAAGACAACATTTAAATTTTTTAGGGCTAAAATTATAATAACTGTTTAATTTTTTGTAACCAATAGCAATATCATTATTTATTATAATTTCTATAAAAAGTTCTCAGATTTGCAATAAAAAAAAAATGAAGAGCCACTTATCATGATAAAATATAACCTATAGATCCTTGGGAATAGTGTAGCTTTTTGTTGATAAAAAAATGGTTAGTCGGTTAAATAGTTCCAGAGGTTTGAAACCCTGAACAAACAAACAAGCAATTTTTCTTCTTTTTATATTAGTATAGATTTATTGTTATCGTACATTTACTCAATAATTTAATACCATTAATAAAATACACTGATAAATGAAGAAATTTATGATGTAAACTGTTAAGTAAACTTTCAAAATTAACTAGGTACATTATACATTCATGCAATCATGCATTGCTTTAGAAAATTGTGTATTATGGTTATTTTAATATAATAGTATTAACTAGGGCCCGGAACTTGACGCATTTGCACATTTTTTCTTATTCTTAAACTCGAGGCTCGTCTTTACAGAAATTTGATTCATGGAGTATTGAATCTATTGGTACAATTTTTATTTTGCATTTTTTTGTATTTTTAGCAAATATTAAATTTCAATATATTTATATTTAATTTTCAGTCATATTTTAGTGTTTTTGGTGCATTTTATTCATTTTTCTAATTTTTTTTACATACATTTGTATTTTTCTTGTTGAAAATGACACTTTATTGTAACATATTCAGTGTCCTTTAGCTTACCGATTAACAACTTTCATTGCGTACCTATATCATTTGTTGTCACCAAATATTTTTGAAGACTCTTTCGCGTGTAAATATTTTTAAAGTGCGCTAGCCTATATTAATTACATGAATTGCATAAAACTTAAATTTTTAAAAATGTTAAGTCATTATAAAGTAATTTTTGGTGTTATTGTGGTAATTTTAGATTCTGAGTGGAACAATGAATGTATTAATTTTACAATGATGTGTTTTTTTTTTTTTGTGTCTGTCATCACCTTTTAGGACAGTAAAAGTGCTTGGATTTTAATTAACAGTACTTTTTCTGATAGGAAAGTGAATCTATTTGGTACGTTGGGGGTCAAAAGTAAAAATTTCCCAGTAGTTTTCAAAAGCGCCGTGAAAAACAAAAGAAAAATTAAGAAAACTGGGAATTTTTACGCAAAATTTGTTTTCGAAAAAATCCATTTTGGTTTTTGGTACAACTCTAAAACAAATGACCGTAGGTACATACAATTTTGACTGAATGTTTATATTAGCATTTTCTATACACCAGAACATTTTTCAAATATTTTGATTTATTTCGAGCTGGTTACGGACATTTACAGTTCCTATTTTTTTTTTATAAATATCAATAAAATTTTATTCGTTAAAAAGTCTTAAAATTTAATAAAAGGCTCCTAGTATATTGTTTCAAAGGCAGATGAAAAAAATTAAAAATCCAGTCACAATTTTTTTTTATAAACATCTAAAGTTCAAATATTGACAAAATACGTAAAAATGACAAAATTTGCAAATTATTTTTAGTTAGAAATTCATGAAAAATTTTCTTTTTAAATCTAAGATTTGAAAATGTAATACAAGATTCCTCATAAGTTTGTCTACCTTTTTAAAAAAAAAAAAATGTCTACAAGCAAGTCAAATTAAATTTTTATGAGCGTTTGAAATTCATATTTTTACAACATTTGATATTCACTCGATTTCTCACGTAACAATTTTCTTATTTTGTTGTAATTAAAAAACGAATGACTGAAGATATTTGAAAATTTATAAATTGTTCAACTTTTATATCTAAGGATTGAAAATTTCAAAGAAGATTCCATGTAAGTAGTTAATTCTGTTACCAAAAAATCTAAAAAATACATAAGCACAGTTTATTTTTATAGTCATTTTAAGCTCAAATTTGGACGAAATTACATATTAATGTAATATTTATTTTAAATTAATATTGTGCGTTTTTAAAAGATTTTTAGGTCATCAAGTTCCGGGCCATAGTAATAACTAATTATTATATATTATTTTTAATTAAATAGATGTATAATATATAAATCATGAAACAATTTAAATTTGTGACAATTTTAAACTATAAATATTTAAATAACTGAATGATTGCTTCAGTTATTAATATTTTAATATGATTTTTTTCTTTAATCATGTTTTCTATTATCGTGTAAACAGATAACTAAATAGTAGCTTCTTAAAAAAGAAAAGAAAATGTTTGCAAAAATGTATGGTTTAATTTAATCTTGCCTCAAGTTGTCTCACATTTTATAATGATTTCTTTGATTCTATTTGAATTAAAATTCAGATATAGTTTAATATAATTTTTATTTTTGATGTAGTTAAGTAATAATTCCATAACTACTACATGTATTCCATTTTCATAAATTTAAATAAGTATAAGTATTATGTTTCTATATCATTATATGAAAATCAAATAAATGGCTCCTAATATATTGTTACAATGGCAGTTGAAAAATATAAAAATCTTGTCAACATTTTTTTTCGTAATAATTTAAAGTTCAAATTTTGACCAAATAAGGAAAAATCACAAAAATTTGGAAATTATTTTGAGTTAGAAATTTATTAACATTTTATTTTAAATTGAAATAAGTTTATCTACCTTTATCAGAAAAAAAATGTCTACCAGAAAGACAAATTAAATTTTTATGAGCATTTGAATTCAAATTTGTACAACGTTTGATATTCACTTGATTTCTCATTTTGATGTAACTAAAAATAGAATAACTGTAGATACTTGAAATTTACACCTTATGTTTATTTTATCAATTCCTATACTTGATACAATTTTAAAAATATTTTGGCTTGTTTTGAGCTGTTAACAGACATTTTCAATTTCTTTTATATAAAGATTTAAAGTTCAAATTTTCAGAAAATTAATCAAATTGAAAATTGAAAAATTATGTAGGTAACATTTTTGTAAATATTCAACTTTCATGGCTAAGAATTGAAAATTTAAAACAATGTTCCACGTAGTCGCAAGTATGTTTTTCTGTAATTAAAAAAGTATAAAAACAAAGTATTTTTTTATAGTTATTTTATGTTCAAATTTGGAAGAATTGAGAAATTTAAACAAAGAAGAACAATTTTAGTTTTGTATTATATTTTTAAAACATTATCTGTGGGTACTTGAAACTTCTGTATATTATTCTGTATAAATATGATAATAATCAAATAATAATAATTATATTTTAACTCAACTGGCTACCGTATTAATAATAACTAGAGACCGGATTTGTATGCGCTTAAAATCTTAAAAATAAGAAACATGCTTTATATTTCATCAAAATAATAAATCATCTTTTATATCATAAATATTCTTTTTTAGAAAACTATGATTATTCATAAAAATGTATTAAATACTGAAAAAACAAATAAAAGTAACAGTTTATAAAAATTATAAGAGAGTTAAATTTTTTCAATCTTTAAAACATTATTCAATCAGTCTATTTAGCAGACATATATTTTAGTCATAGCGGCCGCCAGAGCTCTCTCTCATTTCAACTCACAACGAGACCAGACGCACTTACCTTGACAATTAACAACACCGCACTCGATCCGAGTCCGCGTCGCTAATCTTTGATCCTTCTCTTCGAATTGATTTTCTTATAAAAATTGCTTTATTTCTTTTTGTCTTGGCAAGGGTTGAACCTGACAGAACTCAAAAATATTTTTGCATTTTTTTATAATCCATGACATCTTGTATAAAATGTTCAAATAAAACCACAATATGGCAATATATTCCTAAAACATATTATTTTGCACAAAATATTCTTTCTTATGTGCTAAAAAGTGTAGTATATCAGTTTATAGGAAAATTAATCATCAAGAAAGATTATCCATTTGGAGCTGCATATTATCAGTAAAAATATATAAAAGCATAAAAACCATTTCTCTAATAATAACAATATAAATATAATATAAAATATCATAGGCTGACAAACTGACTCCACTCAGAATCGTTTTCACTTTTTCGTATACAATGATATTATAATATTTAGTTCAAATTTAACACCATTCATTAGTCACCTACTTGTAACTTACTGTACAGCAGAGCGATTTCCACTTACCCGCATTTTATATTTTCCATTATATGCCAATTTATGAAATTGAAAGAAAAATTGCAAATTTCATGCAATAAAAAACGTCATCATCAAAAATGAAAATTCACTAATTTGGCTAAAAACTTAACAGTTTCTAAAAAATTTGATTGCTGGTCTGATGAATTTGGCAGACTTTTTTCTGTCAAGTACATAAATTTGACAATACATTATTCGATGATGAAAAAGTCACATAGGTAGTACTAGGTACATGATAGTCAGAGATTTAAAATTATTGAAAAATAAAAATAAATATTAGTCAAAACAGTGGTGTACTTGATAATTTTCTTGGTCATTTTTTCTCTTTTTTTGAGGCTTACATAATTTTCTCAACACAGTACTAAGCCTGGAGTGGTATGAAAATATTCAGAAATTTTCATAGCACCCCAAAATATATATCAGATAATACACTAGAGACTCAATAATTCGAAATTCAGGGGACCGAGTTAAAAATTCGATTTATAGAGGTTTTTGATTTACTGAGTGTTTGAATAACTGAGGGAAAAAAAATTAATTTGAATTAAAGTGAAATATTGTATGTATATATTACATTTATTTTGACATTTAATTATTATATATACATATTAAAGTTTTCAAATTATCGAGGGGACCGAAAAACATGTATTTTTCGTCTAATTATAGAGGTTTTCTCAGGGGACTCGTGTTTAGCTTGATTTATGGAGTTTTTCGAATTATTGAGTGACTACTGTAATTAATAAATCACAAAACATGTATGCTGCAGCTGCAAGGCTATTTATTTTGCTATTATTAATTTTAATAGAGATATTGTAAATTTATTAAAGAATGACAGTATATAATTTAAAAAAATGTGTTACAACCCCCCCCCCCCCCCCAAAAAAAAAGTATAATTTTTAAATTTGATGATATATTATAGACAATATCCCGTATGTTTTTGTTATAGATTGTTCCTCTTTTTGTAGTCAAGAATAAAGAGGGGGGGAATTAGGTAACCACTCTCCTGAATAGTATACTGTTCTATGATAGTATTTGTGAATATTCCTCGTCATTGAGGAAGTCTACTGTAATGAATGTGTTAAATTAGAGTTTATTGATAAATCGTTGTATACCAAAACAATTCTGCCGAAGAAGACAGTCAGCCTGCATTATTAGGTATATTTCTATTTTTCTGATATTGCTTAACATTTTGAAGATAAAAATTTGTAAAATTACAATACTAAGTATATTAAACTATGTACTAATGTACAAGTTGGTTGCGATCTGTAAACATCATACAAGTTCTTGATTCCAATCACAACTTACAAAACCATTTAATACAAAGTAATGAAATTATAAAATAATTGTTATAATATAGTATTATATTAAAAACTTAAATTATATTTTACAAAAAAATTTTATCACATGCCAACATTTGACATCCCAAACTCATTCCAAAAAGTCTTCAAAACATATCTGTTTAGAGTACCTACACTGATAGTGACATAGTTAGGATGCTATCTTAAATCCATAAATCAAACATATAATGTTTGATATATTAATTTTAATTAAAAAATAATATCCTTGTATTTCATTTTTTTAAATCGTTAACAAAAAAATATGCCCAATCAGTTCATAGCCATTAAATATAAAAATACATTTCATTATAATATAGAAAATACATTAACCAATAAAAAGATAAAAAGGATATTATAATATCTGTCTAAACTATACTGTGAACAGACTTATTATTAACCATTTCCTAAATTGTAGTAGCACGATCTGTGTATAAGTCAGAAGATGTGTATATTAATAATCGGTCTATGAACTACAACAATCTGTCTACAAAATTATCACAATTAAATAATTGAGACCTGAAATGGTTATAAAGCAAGTTTATAATTTATCTAGTTATATTATAGTTAAAAAATATTCAATGCATTTGCATTCAAATTATAAACATCTAAAGTTCATTTAATGCTTATTGCACTAAAAAAAAAGTAACTGTATAGGCTTTGTATGGGCTACCGATGCAGATATCTTAAGTTGGGACCATATACTTAGTAAGTAAAGTGGTAACCACGATTAAAGATGCACCTTAATCGTGGTGGTAACAGAAAATAATTATGGATAATTAAAAATTAAAATTAGCACCTACAGTTAGTTTTAGATGGTGACAATAGTTAGTTGGTTAATTTTTTTAATTAAAATAACTGTATAATTGGTCTTAAAAATTATGTAATTTGTAGCAACAGGATCCTTGTTGATTAAATATCATTTATGCCAAAAAGTTAAATATCCTTCATGGAAAAACTTATTTATTTTAAAATTTTATATACATTTAATAATAGTCATAATTATCACTAGATATAGTTCCTATCTCAATTAACAAACTTTGATATTAAAGACTACATTAGTCAACATACCATTCTTAATTTCTGTGCATAACTATTTTTAGAGTACAATATGTACACAATAAAATCCATAAATTGGAACGTGAATGGTTTATAGGCTATATAACTTGCAACGTAAGAGTCTCATGATATTGGCAAAACTTTTCGTGGGAAGAAGTTGTAATCCACAACCAGGAAGGACTACACCTTACACCACACAACAGTTGTATGTCGGAACTATATCATTTGCAATATTGTTGTTTCTATTACCGACAACTTTGATATACTACATTGTATTTGTAGTTGTACGTAAAATGCAACATTGTTTATTAATATTGGGACTTTGAACCTTTTTATTTATTCAATTTTAATGTTTTTGTAGATGCGAACAATAATGGTTATGGCAAGAGGGATATTAATACGGTTAAGGTATATGCTGCAAGTTCTTCCTGTGTACACAACTTTGATATGGTTTGTTAAGCCGAGTAGTTCTGCGGGTCAGTGTTTTATTCACATGTAACATTATGGCCTATTGATTTTGAAAAAACAAAAAAAATAACAATTATGAATATTGTTTGAACTGTCTTAAAATATTAATAAATAAACAAATATTCCTAACAGGTATAATAAAAATGAACATAGTCAGAAACGAAAAGTCGAGTACAGTGGTTTTGAACACGACAATCGTGGCAGATTCATGGTGGGCCACAGTGAAGCATTATCTTCCAGAATTGGTTGAACGGCCACCCTCAGTATCTTGGATAACATTGACAAAACGTGTTTGTACAGGTAAAATATTGTATCCAATATAATTGAGGAGATACAAATACAAGCAACTTAGAACATTCAAATTATAGGATCCATCTCTGAATCGTAACTATTTGAAATGAAATACTTTGTTGTACATTTATTTATTTACTTATGTAGTGCATATTATATGCTCTAGTTAATTGCTGTTCAGATAATGATCAAATTTTTTTTTTTTACATTTCTTATTGTAATATGTGAAAATCTTATTTGGTTTGCATAATAATAAAAAAATAAAATATTAACATATGATTAATGAATAATTCTATTGTTAACATTCATCCATTTATTGGTTGATAATTTATTTTTGTATATTGTCTTCCATTTAATATATGGTTATAAACATATTAATATTAAAATTATAATGGTACATTTTAAATGTATATATATAAAATATATATAATGGCATAACATTTTTACATTTTTCTAAACAAGAGTGCATTGCCGAATGCTTTTAAATTAGACAAAAAATAAAATAAAATGTAGTGTTGATTAGTCTATCACAATATTCTATACTTACAAATTGGAATGTATAGATAATAACAATTAACATTTCTACAACATTGACATTGAGCTTAGAAGTTTAGTGTTCAATTTATAACATTGTAATACAAACACAAAATAATAATAATAATAACAACAAATAACATGTACACAACATTGATATTGAGCACATATATATATTATATAAATATATATATATATAGACTATACAGAAATGTAAACTATTAAAGTTAGAATAAGGTAAGGTTATTAATAATAGCCAATGGTGGTAAACATGGTTCACAGATCACAGTAGACTGTGGAAAAAAAATATAATAATATTAATATAACAATAAAAAGATCACAATAAACATTTTTTTTTTAAATAAAAAAAAAATAAAAAAGTAAAAAAGTAATAACAAACAAATACCAACGAATCAATATTAGAGTATTAAAAATATTCGTACAGCCCAGAAGTAAAATTTAAAACACCAAATAGAATTTAAACTTTTTTTTATTATTATTGAATACTAATAATAATATAATATACAAGTTTTAGTAGCTCCTTGGTTAATTTAAGACTTCTGAACTGACTGAGTTATGAAATTTGATAACATTTATTGCGAGTATAATACGGTTTTGATCAAGACTTGATTAATTATTCTAAAAAAAATATTTGCTATAACTATGAAATATCCTATTCTAATATGCATTTATTTTACTGTCAGTTGCTCTAAGACATATATGTATAAATTTAGAAAAAAACAAGTTAACAATATTATAAAATTATTTTAACAATTGGAAATAAGTATAGAATAACAATATTCACATATTATTAGCAAATATACAATATATTTGATTACATGGTCATTGGAATAGTACAAATGGAATACATTTTGTGCTGCCACTTTACAAACGCACATTTAATTAAAAAATTTATAAAATATAATTATTTAAATGAAAATCTCAAATAAGAGTTTGGTAAAATATATAATTTATATTGAAATCAGTCCATATAAGATAAAGATGATTAGTTATAATTCACAACTGCATGATTAAGGGCTTTGTGTATAAATTCTAATAACGAAAGATGCTTATTAAAACTAATGACTAATATTAATTAATTGCATTCACAAAAGTAGCACAGCCATGAAAAGATTAAAAGTAATATAATGATTAATAATATTATTCATTACAAGGTAAATAGTCTTCGACCAGCCTATGACAAATATTATTGTACTCAGTTGAATCTCCAGAGAGTCGTTGAATTTTTAAATACGAATTGGCACCTGTGTCGTTTGAACACACTTCCAGTTCAATTTGCAACCCTGTTGGAAATTGCAACACATTCTGTCTATCTAGCACAGGCCATACCCGAATGTTGGATGATATCAAATATTTGACAATGTTGAGTATATTACCAGAAGTATAATTTGAATAGAAATCAGACAAGTCCACAACAAATGCATCACTAGCAGTTCTTTTTAGAATATAGTCAGAAAAAAGTGGAGCAGTTTTCAAACAAGTTGAAGAATCCATATCAGTTATAATATTATTTCTATCAGCAGTCATATCATTGATTTCTTCATAACCATCATGTATAGCTGAAAGTGGTTGATCAGTACTTGACTTTTTTAGTAAAGTATTACCTGTATTCACAGAATTCACCGAATTTGTCAGTAATGAGTCTACTTCCATCATACCACCTTCTTCGTTAGTTACCATAAGAGATATTTCTGGATTCGGAAGAAGTTTTTCTTCACAAATTTCTAAAAATAAATAAATAAATATGTAATATTTAAATATTGTTACCATAATAATTAAATACTAGGCTGTGGAACTATAATAGTTTTGATAATTCAATAAGATTAATAAAAGAAATAATATAATTAATAATTATACATCGCATAATCACAGATTTTTCGTTTATTGAATTCCATAAGTATACAAATCAATAGTTTTTCAGATGAAACTACATATTTAAGTTCTGCAATTTAAAATCTACATTGTAAACAATATTGGCTATAGCAGCCTTATGATTTCAAAAGGGCATAGACTTAATTTAACCAATGATTATTTTATTTATCACTGTTTAAAATGTCAACATTCGTCTTTTTTTCATCCAGAAGTGTAATTATTATTATTTTTTTTTTCACATTTGCAAGTATATTAAGGAGAAAATCATTGGTGAAAAATGTCCAAAGTTATATAGATGAGATAAAGTATACGAAAAATGTATCTAGATAATTTTGTTTAGATAATGCTGAAAAAGTTCTGACAAATTAGATGGATGTAAAAAGAAGAAAGTAGAGTGGAATCAAGGTATGGTTGACTTACTTAGTGAGAAGGAACTACGGAGTGCACTTAGGAAAATTGAAAGAAAAAAGCGCGGTAAGACTGATGGAGTACCAGGTATGAACGATGATAGAAAACTTTGGCATAAGGTTGTTAACTATTTCCAGTTAGAGGTATCTACAATAATACATAAAGAATAAAAAACACAGACCTATTGTTTTATCTTCTACTACAATTGTTGGTTGAGGATTTATTTTATTATTCGTTCGTAAGTCCAATGGAACTGGAATTTGATGATTAGAGATTATATTTGGTGTACCTTGAGTAATTGAACCTATAAAATAAAACATAATAATTGAATATTATATTCTAAGAAAAAAAATTATAATGTTAACCTTTTTATTGAGTACTTAGGGTTCAACAATTCAAAGTTATAAATGTTATTTAACCCAACATGAGTCGCGTCATTATATGTAACAAATGTGATATACAAGGTCTTTTTGACCGTTCACTTATATCTCATTTTTTTTTAACATTTTACATTTAAATGCATTTATTAATGATTTACAAAAATTATACTTTATTTATTTATTATATTTTACAATAAAAGTTGGTATTACTACGCGTATAAAACTAAACGAAAATATTGCAACCTCCGAGGAGATAAGAAAAGATAAGATAACCATAGACCTTATACTGATATATGGAATAATAGGCGGGATGCGGGTGGGTGGTGTGGTTTGCGTTAGAGTGATATATATTATATACAGAGTATTGTATCACCTAGTGCGCATACGTTGTACTACCTTGATCAGCACCGTTACGCTTGGACGCCGGAACTACAACCACGTTCCGCCTATTAGTATAAGGTCTATGAAGATAACAAAGAACTTTTTGAGAGATAAGAGGTAAGTAATTAGATATATTGTTTTTGTTGGTTTTTCCATTTGAAATTGAAAGCCGACGAAAATAATACATAGCAAAATTGATACTTAGTCGCAAACAGTTTTTTTGACTGGCTTAAAAAAAGCTATAAATTCAACAAACAATTGATTGTTTTAAATAGTTTTAAAAAAAATAGGTATCAAATTGCACGAAATAAAGTAAACTATACTCACAGTCAATGATTTATTAGCAAAATAAAAGACTGTGATGCAATTCGTGACGGGTTAAATAAATTTAAAACTTTATTTTAAAATGTAATTTATTGAAAATATTAGTCCTTACCAAACATCCTAAGTTGTATATAAAAACTAAATAAATTTAAATTGTATAATTTAAATTGTAAACTGTATAATATAAATTGTAAACGTGGAAAATTAAAAACAAAATAACTAGTTTGCTGGTTTAACTTGGTCAATACATTGTAGAAATAATTTTTAATATGACTCATTGAATAATAAGAAAATGCCACAATAAAATGATAGGAGGCATTAAAGATCCCATTAAACAGTATAGTAATAAACTGATCAGCATTTCAATATTTCATATATTTCTTCCATACAATTTTAAATATTTTAAATAATGAAGGTACTGAAAATTCTTACCTTGGGTTTGTGCAACATTAACTAATGGTGTTTGATGTAAATTCAAATTTTGCAAATGTTGGCTAAGAATATTTGAATTACCTGAATAAATATATATATTTTTTTAATTAATGGTTATAGACAACATTTAAATAATACATATAATGGATTCATGTCATACCCTGATGATTAGATGAAGTTGTATTTATAAATGAAGTTTGATCTACTAATGTTTGCAGACTTTGTAAATGATATGTATGAAGCATTTGTAACTCAGCATGATCCCAGGTATCCAATGTGTTTTCACTCAATTTTTGCTGTTAGTAAGAAACAGATTAATTATTAACTTTGGATTTATAACGCAGATCAGTTGATTTTACTTGAAGTTGAATATGTTCCTGTTGGATATTACGTATATTAGGTTGCTCTAGTTGTTCACTAGATGTAACAACTGGTTCACTTGTTCTCCGTACTGGACTATATCGTTCAGATGGCAAATAACCACTAACGTCTTTTAAACTTTCTCGGCCTAGTCAAATAATATTGAAAATGTTTTTTAAATAATTACAATTATTAAATAACATATAAGATAATGTCCACAGATGCAAGGTACTCATTAAAAAAAATAAAAAAAAATACCATGATACCTGAATGTCTATGCAGTTCTTGTACTGTTGGTAAAACTGAAACCTGAGATATACGGTGACTATGTCTAGAAGTGCTGACCATTGGTAATGGTGGTGGTACATACTCTCGATTCATACGTGCTTCTACTTCACGCACCACTTCAGGACTAATGACTTTGAAAAAAAAAAATAAGCAATGGAAACAAACAAACTACTAACTAAGAGGGCTTAACAGTTTGTAATAAACTGATATAGAATATTATAGCAAAATATTTACATTTAAAAAAAATTAAAAAAGATGTTTCAATATATTTAAGAATTTGACAAACCATTTCAGAAATATTTTTGTTTGTTGATCACATAATTGACTCAAAAACATATTATTATGCTTCCAAAATTATGACGGCCTTCTTTATAATCATGTTATAAACCAAATTGAATTACCATACTAAATGTTAGAACTTATTTAATTATTGGAAAACATTTTTTTTACATCTCAATTTGAACATTATTTTTAATAAAAAGCCATATTTTGAATAAAGTTCTCAAAAAGATTTTGTAAAAATAAAAGTTTATAAAAAAATTAAAATCAGTTTATAACTGAAAGAGTAATGAATAATATTGTGGAATATTTTCAATAGGAATATGCGACTGTTATACCCTCTTAAGAAAAATAAAATTTAAAATGTGTTAGCTATCAAAATAAAAAAAATAATAATACAAATTAAAACTGGACTTCACATACAAATTCAACACTACAATACTTTTTAATGTCCATCTAATAATAATAGTATAAAGGTAATAATGCATTTAAAACACACTCACAGAATATCATAATACAATTCAACCTTCTAGTAATAAGTAACTAATCAAAACTAAATATTATTCAACCAAAATACTATTAAAAATCAAAAAGGTATTGTATAAAAATAACTTACTTTTTCTTTAGTCCTTTTATAAATTATTTGGTAGTAAATTAAATAACTGCATTGTTTATAAATTATTATTATTTAGAAGTTATTTCACAAAGTAAATAATCAGGAAACCCCTTATTTAGTTAAATTTAAATTATAATTTATATTTAATGGTATATAAATAAAAAAATTATTATATAATATGTAATATTTGTAAAAATAACTATCATAATAAATTTAATTGAATTATAATTAAAGCAAAAAGTACTTACAACAAGGGTGTCAAGTTGTGAAGGAGTATTACAAAATTAAGTAAAACTCGAATTTCAAATCTCAAGCACTTAAAGAATGAAAATAATATTGTGTATAAAATAAAATACCTGGGGGTCTATCCATTACAGTTGATACACCACTACGTCTAGTTCGTGTACTTTGTAAATTGTTTTGTTGGCCCTGAGCTTCCTCCTTATTACCCATCCCATGTCTAGAGGTATTGCACATTACTTTAGTAAAACGGCTGTAAATATTAGAACAATAATTTTAAACATAGCTGAACAAGTTTAGAAAATTAAATAATACACCTAATCAGTGTCGTAGCCAGGGGGTGGGCACTGGGGGTACATGCCCCCCAAAATTTTTTTTTGGCTTGTTTTATATTATATAATATGTTTGATAAAAATTAAAAGTTAAGGCTTTCAAAGCAAACCATTTTGAAGTGGTCGTATTTAGGAAATATTGTACATCTACCGTTATAGTGCTGTGTGACTGTGTATGCAATGACTGATCATAGTGTGTCTGAGTTCCTCAAACGCTTTATGTCATTAAAGATAAACAATGGCTAAGATTCTTGACCTCAGTAACATTCATACTCGCAATCACGTCACTATATTTTGTGATAAAAATATGTTCAACTCCCATGTGCCACAAAACTCCCAAAAAGTGGAAGAAAAATTCACCCAGTACCAAAAACTTTATTTTAATTTTGAAAACATATTTGAATTCCTTAATCTCTTTTCTAGGTTATGTAGGACATGGATTTTCGATTTGTACTTTGTAGTACCGTTTAGTTAAAAATAGTACTAAATAAATTTTTTTTTTTAATTCGCTTTTACTTTGATTTAGTATTACTAAAAAAAAAATTTGCTTCCTACAAAACACAGACAAAGGGAGAAATTCTTATATTTTTTTGAAATTCAAATTGGACTTCTGGAAGTATGTTTTTTTTCCACTTATAGGTCTAAATCTACAAAAAACCACCAGCTTTCTACAGCCCTAATATGGTCACTGGTCAAAGTGTGTGTGTGTTGTGTGTGAGGGGGGGGGGAATACAGTCGGATGACATCCCACCACTTTTATAATTTACATTTTCTATCCCTTTACTTTTTTCGTCGAAAATAATGTACCCCCCTTATAATTAATTTCATATATGAAAACTGTATAAAATATGAAAGGCATCCATCTACGTATTTTGAGCCACTTTGACCACTGAATATAGTCTTGTATTTTTGTTAGAACATTTTAATAATATTCGAACAAAAAATGGAATGTTTTGTTTACAACACATTTTGATATAATGATAATATATTAATATGCTTATACTAATTAATACATTAACATATGGTTTACTATATTATTAATATATTGTTATATTTAATGTAGGTACCATAGTTGTTAACATAAGTATATAGTCATAAAAAGAGTATATACACTTTTTAAAAAAAGTGAATCTAATCCCTTTATAAAGGGGTCATAATTAGATATTATAGCATTTCAAAGGCTAGAGAAAAAATATAGTTCCCCCCCCACACATACACACACAAAAATTTTCTGGCTACGGCACTGCAGCTAATTATGTCTTTTATTATAAAATACCTAGAACTAGCTGATGCAACATTATCTTCAGACAATAAGTTTCCTTTACTTGATTGATCAATTATTGCATTTCTCAAATCATTGGGATCAATTTTCGCTTGCTATTAAAAAAAAAAAATAAATCATTAAATGTATATTAGTAATAAACCAGATCATCATAATAACTTAGTTTATTATGTAAAAGTAATTAATCATTATTTTGAAAAAGCTTTGTTTTAGTATTATTCGACTATAATATTATTTATCAGTGTATATTAAGTAATATTATTTTAAATTATAGATTACTTTTTTTAAATCTTCTTTGCTGCTTGGTTCACTAAATGTACAATTCATTTTTTGTGATATTTGTAAATTTGCACCACCATCTGATGCACGTCTACCAAAGTTGTTATCTAAAAATAATAAGTGTAAAATACATTTTTCATAATAACTTATTTTAAATCTTATTACTTTCTCCCATAACTTGTGGTGGTTTTAATAAATGTTGATCTTTAATTGTAAAATTTTTGGGAGATTGAAATTCAACCAACGGAATATTCAAAGGTAAATTTGTATTTGGCAAAACATTTACATTACGCCCAGTTTGTAGGTGTGTTATATAATGCGATTCCATTACCTAAAATAATGTATAAATTAAATCAGACAATAGACATATACAGGGTGATACTTTAATAGCAAATGAGTCAATATCTCTAAAAATATAGATAATAGTAGAATGGATAGACCATATTAATGTAGAAATTCGCTAGACTAAACCAGTTTAAAATTATCCTACACCGGGATAATGAACCATGTAAATGATATGGTCCAAACATCCAGGTCCATTTTTTTTCACACCAGCTTAGTCTAAGGAATTTCTAGAATGCATACAACGTAAGTGGTCGTGGTCTTTAATGTGGAAGAGAGAAAGGCGGTTTTTCACTCTCGAAAGTGGTGATTTTGTTAGGTTATGTTTAAATATAAAATTTAAAATAGATAACATCCATTGTTTTGTTGTGATAAATTGATAACATTTAATTCTTATCTATTTATCAGCTATTATAACCAAAGATATTAAAAAATGGATTGACCATGGTAGGGCACTATAGATACAGGTATGCTATGCCGCCATTTTGCGACTAATAATGTTGTGTGAATTTGAATTTCTCCCTCTTTATTTTATCATTTTATCATTGATAAATGAGTCGCAAAATAGTGGCATAGCTGCTATGCTGCATACCCATTCTATGTAGAGCCTTAACCATGGCTACATTAACAAAATTGACAGAAGTGTGCCGGAATGGGGAAAAGAGAAAGACTGTTTTTTTATCATTGCCTCTCATTTACACAGCGGGTGGAGCCACAGCTCAATATTTTGCTGTACATCACGGACTAAGATATACAGGACTGGTAACGAGCAATCGTGGTGACAAAAATTGAGTAACTAAAATGTAGTCACTATATATAGTAATAGAACAGTGTAGAAAGCTATAGATGGCGCTAAAATCGCTCGTTGACTTTTCGTAACAGTTGTGGATATTTTCATTATACCGTGCACTATTGTTCGTTTCCAGTCCTGTTAACCATAGTCCGTGAAGTACATGTTATATATAATCTATAGGTCATGGCTCTATACATTATATATGATCTAAGATTTTGGTAGAGGTCTTTTCATAAATTATATATAATAATTATATATAATATATCTATTTGACCTCTATTATACCCTCAAAATATTTTCATGTTCGTTCCTGTATGATAAGCACAAATATTCTATATATTCTTTAATATTTTGGCGAGAAGCACTAAAGTTTGACCAGCCAGAGTCCGTGAGGACATTTGGCCTGGTGTTCGGGCCTCGTTACATATCACGGTGCTATTTGGTTGTCGTGAATGGGTAGACTGTAGCGGTTTAGTCGTAGGTACCCGGAGCCAGTTGAGGCGAACAACCATAGAGCGCTCATGCACGGGGTGCTTTATGTGTGTCGCCGCATTACTCTCCCCGAGCCTCAACAAGACGGTTGTTGGTGAGGCAGGTTCTCGAGCCAGAACGTATCTGAACGGGTTGGGTTCAGCCAGAGAGAGCATGTCCACGTCGAGGTCACCAATTTGGCAAGGCACAAAAGTTTGACCGGCCAGCGTCCGTGAGGACATTCGGTCTGGTGTTTGGGCCTCGTTATATATCATAGTGTTATGTGGTTGTCGTGACTGGGTAGAAACTGTAGCGAACAGCGGTGCACTTTGCGGTTTAGTCGTTGGTACCCGGAGCCAGTTGAGACGCTCTTACTCCACTCTTTAGTGGTGCTTTATCTATCTATGATCTGTGTTATAACCTCAAATAATTTTCCAATAAACTCCCGTGTGATAAGGTTGCATTGCCTATCCATTCTTCTATTATCTATGTCTAAAAATGTAAATATTATGTATTTTTCTTTTATTCATAATTTAAATTTATTAAAAAATATATTTTGCATAAACTATTACATTATAATTCATTACTGTAAGTATTAAGAGTTTTTGAACTTAAAATTATAATTAATTATTATTTATGAAACCTATATTTAAAAAAAAAATAGTTTTATATTATTCCTAAGAATACACAATTTATCTACATTTTTTTAATATATCGACAAATACACTAAAATAAACACATAAACATTATAAAACAAAGGCGATTTAGATTCATAAACTAAATAATAAAAGTAATTTGTTACTTGAGTCATCAAGCCATTTCCTGGACCAACGGTATGACGACGAGTAGTCACTGGATGATTATCTTGAATCTTATTTGAACTAGCAGATTCTCCAATATCAACATCACCGTACTGTAAATTTATTTTTAAATTGTAATCAAAGAAAGATCCAAGTATATCAAAAAATAAATTACAACCAAAGTTTAAAAAAATACCTTTTCTAATTGCTGACTATCATAAATTGAACCATCTTGAGCATAAAGTGACATTGAATATAATGGTAAATTTTCAATTAGATTTGAATTGATGTTAACAGATCCATTTATATCTATAAATATGATATATGATATTAATTATATATATTATTTCAAATATAGTCATAACAATCATATACTTATGAATAAATGCAAACTTACCTTCATTAACTAATGATTGATTAGTAGTTTTGCTTTGATTAACAGTTGTATCTAGTTTGTCAACCAATAAGTGGTAAATCGCACTGACATGATCAAATTTCTTTTGCTGAACAGACTAATAAAACAAATTTTAACTATAACATAAAGTTTTAAATGAAGAATTACATTTATTTTTTATGAAACATATTTGATAGCTACAGTAAGTTAATTCTATCAAATTGTTTAGGAGCAGGAAAAAACTGTGGAGTGTATTAATATTTGTCAAATATATGTTTATTAACTTTGAGTTTAATTTTTACTTATTATCTATTATGTATATAAATAATAATGAAACATTATAGTAATGAGGATTATGAGGAATATTTAATAACAAATTTAGTACTTATATGTTCATAATTATAATTATATATATATATAGTAATAGTTATGACTTATGACTTAAAAGGTTTTTATTTTGATAATATTATTTATTTTGATACTAGTATTTGTAATATCATTCTATCTTTAATCATGATTAATTGTATGATATTATATTAATGTTGGAAGATACTGGGAGATATTATATCAAAAAGTGTACAAATATACAGTGCATCCAATAGAATTTTGAAAATTAATACTTACTCAAAGACCTTATACTAATAGACGAAGCATGCCTGGCTGTTTTGAGTGGTGCGGTGATGTATTATTATAATAAGTGGATATAATAAAACGTCGAAATCAAAAACCTGACAAGTTACTAGTAATACTTAATACAAGTATGAGTTTATTTATAAATCATAATTTGTTAAATTTGTTTGAATATTGTGAGAAATATGGATAGCACAAAACATGACACAGTATTTGGATAGAGGGTAAATACTTGATTACCGTATTATCAATATACATTAACATTTTAATACTTGTCTATGGCTTTAATTTGATTTTTAATATTTTGTACTAGAGAATCTACATCACTAAATCCGCACCACTCACACATATGCTGTCTATTAGTATACAGAATGCCCCAAAAGTCCCGGATCATCCTTGTATCTCTATGGCAAATTAATATATTTAAATATGGTTTTTACAGTAAAAAGTATGGAAATACTAAGATCTTTTTTTCTTGATCATATTTTATAAATATTGTTAAAATTAATCAAGTAAGTTAAAAGTAGTTGAATTCATGAAATTAATAGTTAAATTAGCAAAACAGTAATCACATAATTCAATCAATTCAATTAAAATTGTTATACTATAAGTAGGTACTTTAAAGTAAAAAACAGAATTTAAATATTTTGATTTTCCAAGGCAATACTAAGGGTAACACGAGACTTTTGGGACATACTATATACTCTGTCCAGCAAGAGAATCCACTGCAGACCGACGAAAATCAGTTCTTCTGCACATCCCTGTGCGATACCCTGCAAAAGTGGAATTCTGGACAGAGTATGAGGTTTATGTGACATACTTAGTTTTTCTACATAGCCAACAAATATTGATAAGATACCAAACAAACAATCAAACAAAATTACCTAGACGTTTTACTAAGTATAAGTTCATGCAAAATTGTAACTCTTAAGTGGACGCTACACAGACATTTGTTGTCTACGTCATGCAAGTGAGTAACATATTAAATCTTACGCTCAGCAAATCACATTTACCTCCATTGGTTTAAAAATTAGTGAATCGACCTCTTATAAAATTTAAATGTAAGATTATTATCTAGGGCATATCATAGGCTTTTTATTATATTTTAATTTTAAAGCAAGTTGTGAGCATTTTATAATTGTAAATTGTTTGTACATCTTAAAATACTTATAATTCGCTTTAAAATTAAAATATAACAAAAAACTTATGACACCCTAGGTAATAATCTTACATTTAAATTTTATAAGAGATAAGTTCACTCTAATTTTTAAACTAACAAAGCTGATCTGCTGAGCGTAACATTTGCTATGTTACGCACTTGTAAGTCGGAGACAAAAATGCATGTTATCAACATTTAAGTTTTTGAATACATGAATTGATTCTATTGATTCCATGTTTAAAAAATGATTGATAAAACAATTAATTCACGAAGTTGAGTTTTTTTTAAATATTTGATAAAAAAATAAAAATATGAATATCTTTTCTACTTAGACTATAATAATAATTGATTTAAATTTAATAAATTCATGCTAGATTTCTAATAATCTCTCTTAAACTAATAGAATACTGCATAATACTCCCATAATTACGTGAGCCACACAAAGATATTGTCAATCCTATATTAGTGATGTTTTGTTATTGCACAAATCATATGTAATAATCCAAAACAATTACTATTTCTATGCTCTACTTAGTCACAAACAAATTACAACCTAAATGTATTAAATTGAAACCAAAATATACTTAAACCAAAGCCAACACAATTTGCCACGCAGGTTTGAATTACACTGGTTAAGACAAATAACTACTCAAACACAGCTTTCAACAAGTTTTCTGCATAAAAAAAAAAACAGACATGCACCAGATCACCAAGTAATCCTTGGTACCAATATAAAAACACTTAGGAGTTCCTTAGTAGACTTACAACAAGATAATATGTTCTAGCACCTAGGTGTCATCCCGACTAAAAGAGGTTCACTTACACCGAAGTGCACCAGTCTTGTTATAAAATGTCTAAACTTCTAATATACATATACACCTAAATGGCTTGAAAACATACTTCAAATAAATAAATATATTAAAACTTACATTAACAATCATATCTTTATCTAGACCAGGTAACTGTAACATAAGTTCTATTACAGCTGTATTCATCATTGGGTTTACATCTACTATTAATCTTTTAGTAATTGGTTCAGACAACTGAAAGTATAATATAATTTCAACATTAAAATCAAGATGTAAAATATATTATATGAATGTAAATAAAATACATTATTTAGTACCTGTTTAATCCATTTATGAGACTCTATTTGATTCAGACTTAGTCTCTTTTCAGGCTCAATGACTAACATATGTCGTATTAAATGTTCACATGCTAATAAAAAAAAATAGTTATTAATAAATTATGTAAAAACCAAGTCACTAGAGATAAAATTAATGGGTTTAGAATTATTGGATAACTGGGAAATTATTTAGGATATAATAGTTAGGAATCACCATGGATGTACAAATTATTACTTAGATTTCTCTTTTACTATTTCAAAAAATTAACATTGAATAACTAAACCAAAGACCAATGTTTAAAAAAATTATTTAAGTCTAGAACAAATAACAATAAATTATAATGCACACTACCTAATTGTTATAACATATAGAAAAAAAAATTATCAAGTATTGTATATTTTAAGAAAACAAATAAAAATAGATTTTTAAATTGAATATAACACTTCAATAATCATTTAAGTAACCAAGATTCATCAAATGGAATCATCGATTCAAAAAAGTGTTTTTAAAGATACCAGCTTATAATGTAGTGAATTTAGAATTTTATTGAAGTAATATTTAATTTTATTTTATTTTTTTAAAACAGGCATTAATCCCCCAGAAAAGTGTGTACAATGATTCAGAATAAACTGAAATATTATTGTATTAAATATTAGATCAAATACAACTACTATAACTTTAATATTATATAAATTATATTAGTGTTAGATTTGTCAATTAAAAAAGATTTTATTTTAATTATTTACCAGCCGACATGAAATATGGCACACGAAACATTCCAGAAAGAACATTAGCACGAAGTACTTTTAGAGTGTTTCCATCAAACGGAAGAGAACCACAAACCAATACATACAGTACTACACCCAAACTCTGAAAAAATATAATATTATGTTATCAGCTAAAATTGGTTATATGCACGGCTTTGTTAGTATGGTTGTTCATCAACCCATATTTGAAAAGTGTCTACTGAAATGAATCTCTATAATCAGTATTAAACAGTTAGACATTTCCGCACTAGCGCTTATATGTCATAGTGATTATCAAGCAACTATAATTTACATTTGAAGGGTAACACTACATTTATAGTCACTATAAAATAAAAGCACTAATGCAGCGATTTACAGCTGCTTATAGTGATTCATTTCTGTAGACACTTTTCAAGGTTTGTTGGGAAACCATACTATCTTTAATCGTGGTTATGTAAAAATAATTAATAAATGCAAAATAAGAACAAAAAGTTGGACCAAAACATTTCGAATATTTACAAATTTAATATAATAAATATAATTATTACCCAAATATCAGCTT
Source organism: Acyrthosiphon pisum (assembly GCF_005508785.2). Taxonomy (NCBI): domain Eukaryota; kingdom Metazoa; phylum Arthropoda; class Insecta; order Hemiptera; family Aphididae; genus Acyrthosiphon; species Acyrthosiphon pisum. The sequence continues at coordinate 34,690,232 of NC_042493.1, read as the reverse complement.
TTGGTCCATCATATTCTTGCCCTTGAAATAATTCTGGTGCTGCATAAGGAGGAGAACCACACCAAGTAGAAAGTAATTTTCCTTCATAAAAATGATTGCTAAATCCAAAATCTAAATGATTTAATAATAAGTTAAATAATTTAAAAAATGAACAGTAGGTAATTTATGCTTATGTGTATTTATTATTTGTTAAATAAAACTGGTACCTGCAAGTTTGATGTTGTTATCAGCATCTAAAAGCAAATTTTCTGCTTTTAAATCTCTATGAACTATATTTTTATTATGGCAATAGCTAACAGCTTCAACAATTTGTTTAAAAATATGACAAGCAGCAGGTTCATCCATTCTTCCTTTTTTTACTAAAAAATCTAAATTGGAATTGAAATATTATATAATTAATCACTTTTATAAGTGTGCATATGAAATAGCTCATATAAATTATACATGGGTCTAAAATAATTTCTTTAACCAGAGTATAAAATAATGTAAACGTTTCATGTATTTTGATGCAGCCAGGTTCATGATTATCAAAGTGATTAATTTTTCATGAAGCCAACTATACCAAAAAACACATTTTGCGCATCTCTTTTATAACCATGTTAACCAGATAAGTAAACATTACAATTATAATTACCGAAAATTTCTCCTCCAGCAGCATATTCGGTTACCAAATAAATCATTTTTTCAGTTTCCATAACCTGCAAGTTTTAATAGTATTAAATAAGAAAATAATAAATACAACACTATACTGATTAATAGGGAACGGATTTTATTGTGAATACATATTTTTATTGGAATGGATATTTTAAATCTGATAAAAAATGTGTACAATTTAGATAATTTTAATTGAAATAAACCCAAATTTATTTTTAATATTTTTGTATAAATACATATTTGGTAAATAAGTACATATTTTAGTAATTTTTTCATTTATTTTCGACTATAAACATTATCTGCTTCATCTTAATAAACAAGATAAGTAATTTTTGACGACCACCAAATATTTTACGTTATCTAAATGGCATTTACGTACTTATTTCCGGCACAAGGCATGCCACTATATAGATTAAAACTAGTTCAGTTATTATCGATATAAATATAAAATAAGGAAGTGCTATCATGTAGCAACAATTGTTTTTAGTAGTATTCGTAGTCGCATTTACAACATAATCTCATGTACAACTAGTATCTAATTTTCAAAATGAAAAAATTTTTGAAATCGAAAGCGAATTTTTATTGAAAAGAGTTTCCTAACAAGACATAAGTGATAGAAATCTTATTCTATTTGTGCTGTAAAAGGGCAGTATCAATAAATCAGCGTTTTCCAGTTACTCAGCATGTATCTACATTGAAGCACCAACAAAATAGACAATCGTAAAATTTTTTTTTGAATTCAGAGCCATCTACGCCTTCCAATAATTTGCCAGCTTTTAACACAAATTTATGTCGTATGTTGATTCCCATGGATATTCCAATTTCCAAACTAAAAATCGAAAATTCACAGATTTTTTGAGAAATATACCGGACAATAAATTCCAGATGAAAGTACTATCCAAAAGAATTATGTTCATATAGTTTACAAGGAAACATAAAAATCAATAAGATAGTTTATTCGAGATGGACCAATATGGGTTTCAATTGATGAATCAAAAGATGCAGAGGGCAGGTATATTGATAATGTAATCATTGGCAAACTATATTCTGAGCCTAATAAATAATTTCTTTTAAATTGTCTGCAGTTAGAAAAATGCAATAATAAAACTATTGCTAAATTATTTAATGATTCTATTATATGAACTTATTATGGCCGAATGGTGTAAAATATGAAAATGTATTTTTATTTTTGACCGATGCTTCAACCCTATATGGTTAAAGCCGGAAGTATTTTGACAGCATTTCCCCTAAACTGGTTCATTTGACATGTTTAGTGCATGGCTTTCATTATGTTTCAGAAACAATAAGATGTAATTATTCCAAACTTGATCAATTAATAGTGACCCTTAAAAAAATATTCTTAAAAACTCCAAAACAAGTTGTGTTTCAAAATTTAAAGAAATGTATCCAGATTTTAATTTAACTTCTGAACCTATTATAGCAAGATGGGATACATGGCTTGAAGCCGTCCAATACTATTGCGATCATTTTGACAAATTAAAAAATGTTAATTCAAATTTCAATACTGAATCGGCCGCAGCTATTAAAAAAGCAAATTCAAATACAAAAAAAATATATAAATTATACCATAAAGTATAAACTGCAATAGTTTTTAACTGTACAAACGAAATAATAATGAAATTTAATTATTAATAAAACTATACTATATACCTACCTAACTAGCCGAGTAAGAAACTACTTTAGATATCATTTGTTTAAAGTTATAAAATACTACATAAATATAATTGTCCTGGAGTCTTTAGCTAAGAATTATGCACTAATTTGATCATGCCACAGATGTTGTGCACATTAGAAATTTTTTTTTACTGTTCAGATTTATTGCTAAGCAAGTTTTGAATGGTTACATAGAAATAAAAATATAAAATCTAAAATTTTAAAGTGTAATTTTTTGCAATTTTTAAATATTTTTGCTATTTAGAATTTTATTTTGGTTTTCACTTATTGGCTCCAAATCGAAGAATGTATGAATATGAACAATTAAAACACACACTTTTAGACCAATTCATTGTTTATGTAGTTTACATTATTAAAATAAAACATAAAATATTTTTATTTTGTAGAACTTAAATATTATGCAAGAGAAAAGAAAGATGAAAATAAATGTAAAATAATTTTTTATTAAATATTTATTTAAAATATATTGAACTGTAAAGTAAAAAAAAAACGATAGTTATATATTAATAATAATGAATTAAAAACATTTACAACAAAATATTGCTATTTTTTAGTGCAATAATGAAATCAATTTTACTTGTTTTTTACTACTACAACATCCAAGCCTTAATGATCACACATGATTTCAAGGTGAGTATAAATTGTTGTTAAGCCACTCAAAACATAATCTGCAGTAATACTTATAATTTTTTTTTTTTGGTAGTTTTAAAGATAAAAAATGATTTATCACTACTTTATGTACTGACAGGTAATTGTCAATTTTTTTAGAAGTCTGTAGATTGATGTAAAAATTGATTGAATTGAAATTTAAAAGTACTTCTAATGTGTTATTTTGGATTTATAAACAAGGCACATATACAAATAAATGTTTCTACAATTTTCATTCTCCAATCATTAAAATCATAAAAAAAAAAAAAGTACAATTTATACATTTAAATAATGACAGAAGAATAAAATGCTGATATTTTAATGATAAAGTTGTATAAACCAAAGCGTAATCACTTTGTGAATAGGTTAAACATGAAGAGTAGAATAAGAAGACCAAACTCCGCTTTTGAAGTAAAAACATAAAAAAAAACATGAATAGTCCCTATACCATGCTGGTGAAGTAGCATGCGACTCATTACTGTACATTTTTTTTTCATATGCGAGTTTGGTTTCCTTATTCTAGATTTCACGAGGCTAGGTGTTTAGCGTAGACACAATTACATAGTATTGTTAAGGCATGACTGCATGTTAATATTATAAGACATATATGAATTTTATCAGCTGATTATTGTCTACGGTGTAAATAATAAACAATATTATCATCGATAATATGAAAAATATTTTATTCTTAAGATACTATAGGTAAGCTACAGCTGGTAAAGCTGGGAAAAATTGTAATGAAAAAAAAATGCTGTTATATGGTATAAAACTGTCAATATTTAAATTAAATAATTCGCTTGGTTAAATCCTCAAAAACACCTCAGCTAAACCACCAGATGTTTAATAAAAGTGTAAAATAATAATAATAATAATTATAATAATAACAACAACCAAATTTAAAATATATTATATATTCCATTCATATGCTAATAATATGTACCTATTTATTTAGCATTATTAAACAAAGCACAATATGATATAGTACTTTGATAAGGTATTATTGTTTAGAACAATATTATGTGTCTGATTTTCATTAACAGTTCAAAAAATACAATATTAAAACCCTGACTTTTTTCTTATGATAGTTATAATAAATAAAATAACACAATTAAAAATATTAGAACATCAGATAAAACAAATTTTTGCTATTTTTAAATGTATTCTAACAGCTATGATAAAATTATGTATTATACATTCCACTTCGAAAAAAAAAAATAAAAAAATAAAACAATCATTACCTGAAATAATCTCACTATATGTGGATGATTAAGTTTTGACATAATTTGAATTTCCCTAAATATTTTTTTCAAATTATCCTCATTTAATTGTGTCTTGTCAATTATTTTAATGGCAACCTGAAACAAAAAAATGTTTAAAAATAAATAGCCAGTTTAATAATAAACAAAAAAAAAATTTATAAATTTGAATATAGGATCAAAACTCCAATAATGCCCTAAAAAATGAAAAAAATTGCCAAATTAATTTTTTTATTCCGTTTCAATTATACATGTTATGGATTGGTGACTAGACGTGCATCGTACAGCTACATCTAGAAAAAAATGAAAAGTGCATCGAAATCCCTGCTATAGTAATGATACATTATAGATCTCAAACACTAAGTTTTTATTATTGTAAATTTGTGATATTTATCTATACACAATTAAAAGTTCAAAACTATAATCCATATATGTTCTGCGCACATTATGACCAGTTAGCCGTCTAATTCCATGTTAACTTGTCATGCTCTTGTTAATTTACGGGTGAATATCCAATGTCTAACTTCAATTTTTTTGATGAATATAGGAAAACTTATGGGAAATCTTGTATTAAATTTCCAAATTTTAGATATACATGGACAATGTTATAAGAACTTGCAACTTAAAATATGTCGTAAATGTTTGTGATTTTGATGAATTTTGTCAAAATTCTAACTTTTAGAAGCTTAAATTTTTTATGAGCGTTTGAACTTATAATTTTTACGATATTTGATATTCAGCAGTAAATTATTGAATTTCCATTAATCAATTTTTGATATTTTGTTGTAGGTACATATTTCCAAAAAGAATAACTATATTATACTCTTGAAATATTCACCAAATATTTATACTATAGTGC
>NC_042493.1:34671524-34684747 GCF_005508785.2 Acyrthosiphon pisum | reverse complement strand
TATTATGTCATTTGTCAAAAGCTAATTTAATAATTTAAACTTTCTTAGTTGTGATACTTTCAGAAATATCTAAGTTTTATTTTTTTTCAATATTTACTTAAGAGGATGTCAGTGCACTGTTTGTTTTCTCTCTCTGGGCCATGCACAACGTAAACAAAATATTTACGCAGAATCATTTTTTAATGTTTTTGAGTAACCTTAGAGTAAAATCACCCATTACAAAATGATAAAGAATAATATTTTTAAGGGTATAATTTGTCTAAATATTGTCCTAAAATAATGTAAACATAATTTTAGATTCTGAGTGGAGTGAGGGATCTAGTGATTTACAATGGTGTTAATTTTTTTTTTCTTCTATACAACATTTCTACCAGAAGAAGTGTTTTGATTTCAACATATTGTATCTTATCTTTTAGCAAATTGGATCAAGATTGTACTTTAAAGAGGTCATTTTTCAATTTTCTCAATAGTTATTTAATGCCACAGGAAAAACCACCAACAAATTACAAAAAACCGCTAGAAATGGGATTTAAATTTTTAACGTTTTGTATATCACCATAGAAACGAATGAAAATGAAAATAAAAAAACAATTTTAGTTATTTTGTTGTAATTTATAATATTAATTCAACTTACAGGCTATGATAAAATATAATAACAATATTATAAAATATCTAGACTGACAAACCGTCTCTGTTCAGAATCATTTTTCGTATATAATATGATATTGAATTCAAATTGAATACAATCCATTATAAAGTGACCCACTCGTAACCTACTGTACAACAGAGGGGACATCTGCTTACACACTTATTTATTATTTTTATTTTGAAATTGGAATACATCATAAATAAATGATTTTAGGTGAGAGCGTTTTATCTGTTACATGTGGGTTTGATAGAAAAAACCACTACCTATTGCACTGAGTATTTATTCCCAACTTGTTGAGAAAATGTTAAATATTGAGAGGTAATAATACTTTTTAACTATTTTATTTAAAAAAGACAGAAATAATGCATTTTGATTTTAAAAATGTGTTTATTGATGGATAAAGGAATTAAGTGATTTATAAATATTTTTCCAGATATTTTTCTAAATAAATACAAATAAGATTCTAGATCAAAATATTGTTTTAAAAATAAATTGAATAAATCATAAATAGTGATATTTTTGTAGAAGTCAACGATGAATTATGCAAAATAATTAAAATTGAAAATTAAGAGATAATATTACAAATAATGATTTTGCCAAATGAAATTGTTCTTAATCATTAAATTAAACTATTATTTTATCTAATACTTTAAATGGAATGAAGAGGTCAGCATCTTCATGATTTTATTATTTTTATTATTATCATTATGAAACCAAATGTAATACCAAGTACAAGTAAACATTAATGGGATTATATTTATGCAATTCTACTAACAATATATATTTTTATCTATTGTGTATAATTGGATATTGTAGTAAACATTAAATATACAATGTTGTATTATTGTATACGTCATATATTTATGTTATATTTTTTGTAAAACACTATATTGGAAGACAATTGATATAATATTATGATAACGAGCATTCTGTAAAAAAAAAATTATATTTAATTTTAATTTGGTAGGTTTAAAAAATAAAAAAATAAATGTTTAATCTTAATATTCATAATTGTATACAATATTTAAAAAGAAATATTATATAAATATATAATCCAATTAGTTTCGCAATTAATGACAGAAATTTAACTTTTTCCTCATAAATTTACACATTTGTGTATGATAGGTACTATTTACATAAATTATCAGAAAAAAAATTATTATAAATATCCCAAATTAATTTCATTATTAAATAATACCTAGGTACTTCATCTTTTATATATAAATATATATTGAACCATTCAGTTAAAGTGAATGACTGTCAAGAATCATCACATTATAATTAAACATTTGAAATTTAATAGTACAAACAAATTAAGACATAGATAATTAAATAAACAAAATTATCCCATTGGATAGCCTATTTATTTTAAGTAAATTTCAATTTTAGGTTTCTTAGGCACTAGGCACTACTTAATTGCAATTAAGCCCTTACTTTACTTTATAAAAAGTTGTAATACATACCTACCTATTACAATACATTGCATAACTTTAATATCAGCAATATTTTTTTAAATTTTTTAAATGCTTAAGTTAAATTTTGAACTAGTCATTATGAATGTTGATTAATTATAATTTATAAGTTCCTAATGCAAAAATAGAAAACTAATTTTTTCCAATACTCATACAAAATCAAATGCTAAGGTCAGTAGTTTGATAAAAAAAAAAAAAATAAAACCAAAGGTTAAGGTAATCCATACGTAATCATCTAATAATCAAACTATAAAATAGTCTACCTACATATCTATTACACAAAAGAAAAATACAATAATATTGTATTTAAACAATAAAAAAATAAATATGTATTGCTAACGGTAAATAAATAACAGTAATGCTGTAAGTACTTAGAACTGAATACAATTTATTACAATATTATTACACTAAATTATAATCGAGATTATAATTATGATTATTTAATATAAGATAAAATATATTATTATTATGACTCCAGAATAATTTTATAAACCTCAACATATATGTATTATTAAAAAAATATATACTCCAAATACAACAATTATTTTTGCATAAGTTAACAGAATTACACAAAGATATCTTTGATATGAACTCTTACATTATTTTATATTATGTTTTATATTATAAAGCTTACTAAGGGATAATTTACAAAATAAATTAATGCAATGTTAGAGACCTAGTTATATTAAACATACAGATTTTGCATATTAATCAAATCTTATCAGATATTACCATACCTAGTGAGATATAAAGTTGATTAAAATTACAACTAGGTATTACTATACGTTTGCATATTTTATATCTTTGATTTTTTTGTCAATTTTATAAAAAAATACAATACTGTATGGTTACATATATATTTCTCTGAATACAAATTATCAAACGGAGGAATACATTAAAAAAAAATTCTTATTAATTTTTTTCCAAATAAATACTTTAGGTAGTACAAGTTAACAAATAACAATATATTTTGTTTCATTACCATTTTATTCATACAAATATACAATTCCTTTAAATTTTTCTATCAGTAAAATATAAAAATGTTTCAATATTTTTTACAACCATGTAACCATGTAGATTTAACCAATATTTTTTATTTTCATAAGTTAAAAATTTGTTTAACTGTATGACAGGAATAGTTCAAGTTATTTGTAACAATATTTAAATCTGGTATGCAATGATTAATTAAAAAGTCATTTGATTATGATGGATATATTATCTAAATAAAGTGTTAAATATCTATATAAGAGGTCATATGAAAAACAAGAAACTCATTTTATATCTACTGTATTATGAGGAAATTCAATTGTTAATACCTATTATAATAAAATTTTTTTCTGTTCATTGTCTACAACAATTATTTTATAAATGACATACAATGCCAAATATAGAATACAATATTGTAAATGAGAATGTGATTAAAAATTATTCATTAAGTAAAAAAAGTTTGTTTTTGATTTTAATATAGTTCAGTTATACACCAAGGCGTAATCAGAATATAGGTATATTTAACATACTTGAATAATTAAAAGAAAAGGTACAAATTATTACACTTAAATGTAGCTAAATGTAGTTTGATAAATGTAGTTTGATAAATTTGGCTAAATAATTCAATTTTTAAGCAGATACCTTATAAATACCTAATAAATACTAGATAATATGCTAGTTTGAACATTAGACTCAACGTAAAATTATAAAGTTACATAATTAACTAAACAATATTAAAAATAAATAGATGGATAGGTAATGTATTCATTTTGGGAGGTCAACATTGAAAATTCACAGTATTTTATAATATAACTAGGGGGAGGGGGATTTTTAAAATGTTAATACTATTATTAAAATAATTCTCGAAATAATTGTTTGGCAACATTGATTAACAAAAAGTTAGACCGTCTTTGAACAGTATAATTTTGCATTGTATACAATGATATATTATTGAATTCAAATTTAACACATCCATTACAGTGCCTACTCAATGGTGAGATACACTCGACTCCTACTGTATAGCAGAGAGATTACCAAATTTCGCTCTTTATATATTTAAAATTAAGTAATAGACGAGGTAATAAATATATCTAATTCCTAAGTTTTTAAAATGTAATTAAGTAGGTACCTACATATTTTACTAAAATATTATAAGCTCAATTATTTGGTTCATAAATTAATTACTAATTGTGATCAAAATTATAAAATATTAGAAATTTTAATATTTCAATTATAATAGTAGATACATTAAATAATTGAGTTGCTATATATATATATATATATATAAATAAAATAATTTAACAAATTATAAAAATATTTTGTTAGGCTCTTAGCCAAGAAATAATTTAATTGCACTAACCTTACCATTATTATATTGTTACAATATGTTACATATGTGATTATTATTAAATAATAATGATAATAATAAAACACTTAGAAAGCAAATTGTACTAAATAGGTAAATTGTATTTATTACAATTAGGTATATGATTTTTGAGTTAAATTACCTTTTTAATTTTAACACTATCTTTGTAGTAGGTATAAGTATCATATTAATAAAACATTAATGGGATATAATATTTGGTATATTATATATTTTTTAAATACTTATATAGTTATATAATATACCTACTTATAAAGTTAAATGAACTAAATATAATAGGTATAAAAACTTAATTATTATAACGATAAATATTAAAAAGGTATGAATGTAACTAATAATTTACAAATGTATGAAAAACAAATGTTTAAAATTCATTCTAGTAGCAGGAATTTGAATTTGAATTAAATATAGTGTGGTTGTAAACAAAAATAATTTTAAAAGGTATTTGTAAAAAAACTTGTTTTGAAGATTTAAAACAATTCACAATGTACCTACCTATAATCTACTTTTTTATTCAAAATAAAATCAGTTTAATTTTTAAGAGGTAGATTAAATATGTAAAAAATAGTAGGTACTCCTAAAGAAGTATACCTACAAGGGTTATTATAGAAAAAAATATATAACTAAATTATTTTTTTTTTCATTTTAAATAATATGAAAGGTTATTAATATTAAAAATATTAACTGAATTAGAACTGATTGAACATTAAAGATTTCAGTCTTTAAACACTGAAATTTTTTTTTATAAACATACCTACCTAACTAGTAAGTTAGTTATACTGATAAACTTTTATTTTTTTTAACATCAAGACATACATAGGTACATTTAAAGATATTAATAACAAATAAAAAAAAAAATAACTGGATTATATTATGTACAATATATACTGATAAGTATTTTTTCATGTATTTATTTACATAAAATTTAAAATTTAATTTCATAGATTAAATTGAGGTGAGAACATAAACATCAGTCACAACAGTATATTTTTTAACATTTAAACATTTCAAGTACCCAGGTAGGAAAATATGGAGATAAAAGAATTGTACCTACCTACCTACCTATCCATTTATAAATGTCAAATGATAATTGCCAAAAACACTGTAATTAACACAATTTTATACACATAGGTACTAACCAATTTATTTTTAGGAATAGGTAGATAGCACTTACCTTGGAGTTTGTGACAACATGTTTGGCCAGCTTGACAACAGCAAAGTTGCCTTTGCCAATGGTCTTTTCCAGCTCATAGTATCCAACACGGACCAGACGGTTGACCAATGGGTTGTTGTGTCCGGCTGACGGATTTGGTGGCACACGAGCCATGGTGTTTGCATAGCTTAACTAAAGAGACCTAGGTTTATTTACGATTTGTTGACTATCGTCGACAGATTTATTGCTATTTAACGTCCGGACGGAGTGTCGGGCAACCTAGGTATACCACTACTACATGGCCGTGTAACGAGTAACAGCGGTAACAATAATAGCAGCGAACGTAATATAACGACGGTGGCACGGACAAGACGTCGATGGTAACGACCACTTACTGAAGTCTGTAGTGGCGGTAACCGTCACCATACCGGACTCGACCTTTTGGGCAACTGAGTAACTGACGGCGGCGCGCGCGACACCGTGTGGACGACAAGTTGTCGGGCTTTCGTCTGCGGTGGGTGGGTGGGTTGGTGGGCGGTCGGCAGAAGGGCCGGGGGAGGGGACGACGAGGGCGCTCGTCAGACTTTGGTTTTACGCGGGCCCGCCGAGGGCTTACATAATATTATAATAATCATATTAATATCGTCGACGAGAGAACTACAACAGCGACTGCGAATTACACAACTACAATACCTATTCCAACTAAATTGTGTCGCCGTTAATAATAATGAATAATAATAATAAAAATGTTACAATAACGATACGCGATTTCTGCTGTGGTTGCGAATTTTTTGTTAATGTTTTTTTTCTCTATCCTCTCTGATTGTTTTTCAACGCGCAATATTAATCAAACGGTGTGCATTCCCCGAGCCAACAGCGAATGAAAACAAAAACACTCGTCGGCCGTCGCACTCGACAGTATTATTATTATTTGTGTTTGTTATTAATAAATTATTATGTTCAATAATATTATATTATATTATTATGATACTACATTACACACACAATAATATAACGTGTACAGATTATTATCATAAAATATAAATCATTGGTATAGAAAGGTATTAATGTGGTGTCGTCCTGCGAATGTTAAATGTTTAATAAATATTAATCGGATGCAGTGCACGATATGCAAAGTCGGTGGGCGGCGAACGGCTGAGACCTCGTCCTCGGGCCTCGGTTAAAGTTTATTTCTTTATCGTCGTCCCCGACGGTCACTCGAGTAGTCGAGTTCGAGTCAGTATGGCCAAGCCCGTCACTGTCAAACGAGATATATTTTTATTATTTTTCATTCTCTCACTCTTTCCCGTTCCCACACCCAACCAGGGAACGACTCGTCATTTCTCTCTCACTCACTCCGAATAAACAGAGATAAAATTCAAATACCCGAGACGTCGTCGTCGTCGCACGTCCAAAGTCGGCAATATGACAATCATTTTAATATTGCGACAACGACGCGTTTTCGGTACACGTGCACGCGCACATCGCAATGTCGTGTCCTATAATAAATTCAAGTATGAAATAATTCAACTCGTACGATGATCGAGTATGTTGGGGGGAGGAGACGAAAACTATGCCATACGTCGACGTAATCTGACAAAAACAAAAACATGATAATTATGGCGGGCCCAAGCGGTGGCAGGTGGTGGTGGTGGCGGCGGCAGCGGTCGACGCGTCGTCGGTGAAAACCACGATTTAAGATAATATCTTTACTGAGAGCAAACAAAATCCAACTCCGCAGTCCACACCCGCGCAACACCTCCGGTTATACCATGGTTGATGCACGGTATAATTGAAGTGGTAATGAACGGCGACGTGAAACGTCGTCGGTGGGGACGTGACGTTACCGGCGGCCGGCACAGATACCTTCAACCATGATAAAGTAACATGGTATGATGGCAACGAACTGAATAACGTCGGAGTTTGCGCAGTTCATTGTATCCAGTTGTACAACTCGTAATGCACCATGTATATATATATTGATCATGACAACCAATGAAAAGCGACGAACTAGATACAGCTTAATAATATGATGATCGGCAGGGTAAGGGGTGTGCGTATCATTAAGTTGCTATCATACCATGTTTTTTTATCATACCTACAACATAAATTGTACAACAACTGTTATCATCGCGTCTACGGGCGGCGGACGTGTACAAGTGACGTTTGATACTAGAAATCGATAACCTACAAAAACTGAGCATACCGCAAACAGCTCGCCCGCGTATTCCGTCATTCTGTGTTTATCGTCGTCCCGCACCTAACTGTTCGCGCACCTCGTCGATGAACATCAGGCTAATAAAGTAACATACGCCATTGTCCTTTTTTTCTCTCTACCATTCAACTTGCTGGTCACACGGCATTCCTGTTAGTTTAAAGTTGTACGTTGCATTCGTTTTTCGACTCACAACGGACGACTGAAAAAGACGCCTTACACGCGTAGGTACGTCCGTGATATTCGATTACCCGTCGTCGACCACTAAGCTTCTGTCATTGCTGGTGACTTCCCCGTCTCGTCAACACTCGTCTAGGAACTCAATCTACGGTAAGTTGTTCCTTTGGCCCATGCCATAACAACTGTATTGGTATACCCGTCCGCCATTAAGCACGTCGGTACGCCATTTGCGTTGTGCTGGTATAACATTATCAGCTGCGCGTTGTATGTTCTCGCGCGTTCAGTTATCGTCGATATTATGTCGAATACTCGTTGTTGGCCGATCGTCTTATTAGACGCATTCCGACGATCGCTGCCGACATTTTGTTTATGGGTTAAGTTAATGTTAATTAATATACAGTGTGGACTGTGCGCGCTCCCCCTCCCTCCCCCCGCCAATAAAATCGATCGTTTATCGATATTGATCTTGTGTCCTGTTGACGGCCAGCTTGAGTTCCTAACCGTATGAGGCATAAATTGTTTATTGCTTGTATAATATTATGTCTAACGACTCAAGTCGCTTTTGACTTTTCTAACATACATGTGTGTATCCCGAATCAGTTTGAAAGTTATAATTTTGTGTGAGTCCCAATTAACAAAGTTAAACGTTAAAGTATCAAGTTTTGTTTTTTTCTGTGTTGGTTGTGACTGAACAGGCATAACTTAACCATGGGTGTCTTATGATTATTATTAAACAACATTTGAGATCGCTAAATCCACCTGTGATCCAACTTGTAGAGTCTTAACAATCCAAATTTTCAAGGAAGAAATTTGAGTATCAATATATATCGGATCAATTTTGAGCGTTTAATGACTTACACATACAGTATACTAGCGATATGTACAGACTTGGTATCGGACTTTGATACAAGTTGATACATATTGAATTTTTTTCTTGAAAATCTTGTGTTTTGGAGATATGCTCAAATGGCAATTACAAAATAATCGAAACATAATGCCTTCTAAATCTACTATAATATGTTTTTACCGTGATTGATCTATCAAGATTAATAAATTAACTAGAGGTTGTAACGGTAAACGTAACTGTGAACTGTAAATATGGAACACGTTTAAGATCTAAAAACTTGTACCACAATCTAACAGCATCATATTGATTCTGTTTTAAATGTTTTTATTGTTATTTTATGAATTCATGAATTCATTCAGGATCCTAGTAAAAATTTGTAAATTCAGCTGATGGTATCAACTAAATGACAACTTCTTTTAAATGTATGAATTGATACAATGCGTGTTCCATATTTACAGTTCAATGGGTTGTAATCAGTGCTAAAAATTTAAAATTCTACGAATCTGAACGCTTAAAAAAGTAATATGCCTCATGGGAATATGACTAATAATATTATTAATTGTAAATTTAAATTTTTTATTTATGTATACAATAAAATATAAATTCAATGGAATCTCGATTACTAAAAATGGTCTGGAACAAAAATTTGAGTTATGTTGATATGATTCTTATAAAATCATAGACCGGCCCAGACTATATTATTGTCAATAGTATTCGTGGAATAAGTGATCTACCGCGCAACAAACATCTATTATATTTTACAAACTACCTAAATAAAATGGGTATTACTTAATACATTTTTAAATGGCTCAATTCAACTTTTTTATACCTAACCTTATAAATTAACAAATATCCTGTTTTAAATCGATAAAAATATAATTTGGTTTGAGTATTGATCTGTACCAAGCAGTCCAGGCTTCATAGTGGGAAATTTTGTGTTATTGCTGATTTTATATAATTTTTCATCCATTCAATCTTACCTAGGTACAAACAATAATAAAATTCTAGAATATAAAAAAAAACATGAAATTATTTTTGTATACAAATTTGGGCTCTATTATGACATACTAATTGTATAAGAAAACCTAAATTATTATATCCACAAATTTCTGATTATTAAATATTCTAATATACTCGAGCCACTCTAAGAGCGCTTCTGGGCGGCAACCAGAATTTGTCTGTTCTTGCGCATTCCCACCACTTAAACTCTTTAAAACACTGGCCGCCGTCAACGCGAGCCGCCGACACCGTCGCCGTCGCTGCCCCCACTCACCTACGGCAGAAGAAACGCCGGTCGCCGCGTACTGAGTGGGGTTTTTACGGTGGCAACTAGGTGATAGTGTGGGAGAAATTTGGGTACGGAACCGTGAAGCTTGGTCATTTGGATGCGCGAATGAGTAGCGCTTTTAGAGTGGCCCGAGATAAACAATATTTTTTTGAATATTTCAATCTCAAATTATGAAATATATTTTGTAAAATAACTATTATCTAATTACGTCTCTGATTCAGGTACTTGAGTTTTCATTAAAGTTATTGTTCAGTCATGTTGATAATTTTAAAACTTTAAACATTTTCAATATCAAATAGTTCTGATTTAATTGTTGGGTATAAACTAATTTACATTAAAACACTTAGGTAACACTTCAAGTGGTTTTTTTAGAACAATAATTTTTAATAATATTCTATTCTTTTAGGGTTTTATTTTTTATTATGTAATTTTTGTGAAACCCCTTCAATAATTATTTAATAATAGTTTTACATTTTATAAAATGTATTGTATAGCTGCCATTTAATGACTGCTGAGTTAATTTATTTCATTAGCTTATTTCATATATACTTTATGATAAATGTCAACATGGCTGCAATGATGTATGCATTCATTGTCAACTCAAGAAAAGTTTAGTTTTTATAAACTCAAAAGATAGCCAAGTAACCTAATCATGACTTAATAAGAACAATCAAGCATATCATTATTTTTTTTTTATAACAAAAATAAACTCAAATTGTTTGCTGATACTGTATGTTTTATTTTGATGTTATTAATATTTTATTGAAGTTGTGCTTTTTTAAATGTTACATAAGGAAATTTATTACGTTTCGTAGCTGTGCTTACCTATAATCCTTACAGTTAAATTGTTTTAATCAGATGTACAGTAAATATTGATTGTAACAGAATTCAAGGTTTATTCACTCTTACTGATACTTAGTTATAACTAATAGCTAAAAATGCATACTTAAACTTACAAAAAAAAATATATATATATATATATTATAAATTGTATTGTATTATGTGTATTCTAAATGGTTAATTTTTTATTTTTTTTTAATTGTGCTACTTAGGTTTTATACATTTCAGATTCTACTTGATTCTCTAATGAACTTCGCTTGAGCATTTGGATTGAGCAGATTTCCATTTAATGTTACAGACTTCTAGTATACTTGAATCTTATGAAATGCATCATTATTAGTGAGGATGATGTATTATTCCTAAAATAATATTTAACTACATATAAATCAATAATTTATAAGTGGTTAAAACCCAAATATTTTGAAAAATTTAAAAAATCTGTACAAAAACTTACTACTTTCTTTAAATATTTATTTTCCATATGGCATACTAAATGACTTATCTTATTGACTCCTTTCAAAAGTGAACAATCCGTTTCATCCTTCAGACCATATTTTAAAAAGTTATTTGCTGAAAAAAATGTGACTAGTTAACATTCATAAATAATTAATAAACAATTCATATATTGTTAAATACTTAAATTAAATAAAGTATAAATTAAGTTACACTCTTATTCAATTTTCTTCTAGTCTTTTTTAATGGTGCAAATAAAACTTCAATGCTTGGATAATTATCCAGTAGTTAGAAAATTGTATACAATATAATACGCTGATCTTTGTTTTTCAACCCAGTCGAAAGATTGTTTCTTTTGCCGGTTTTATAATGGCACCTACCTTTCAATGCTATCCGATGAGTAATTTCAAAAGGAAATTGGGAACTGGTATATAATTTATACTGTATTAATATTTATTTATTTAAAATTTTTAATTATAATAGAAAAACATCTTATTAGGCAATAATATTACTTATCTGCTTTTTTTAAAATTGTAATTTGTAATAGCAAATAATTCAATTGTAACTTATAATTAATTACTGATATTTTAGAAAATATCTACATTTTTTTTAAAGTTATTTGCCTATTTCTGATTATTGTCTTGTATTTATATAATATACAGTATTATAGAAGGATTATTTGCATTTAAAAACAAAAAAATATAGTGTACCTTATATAAATATAAATTAACTCTCTTATAATATTTTACCTTTAGGACATACATTTAAATTATTTATAGTAATCAATAATTTACAGAAATAAATAATTTATTTATTTATGTGTTACTTTTTTTATGTATGGTATAAATTACTTAACTAAAAAATTTACATTTTTGTCTTATAGTGTTAATTAAAATCAAACATTTTTATATTTTTATATTTTGTTTGTACAGATCACGTATGTCAAAACTCTAACTCTCTATCAGAGAAATTTGGTTTGGTTTAAACATTTTAAGTCACATTATATTGGGTACAAAACACGTATGTCTAGACAGAAATAATTTTAAAATGGTCTTAATATATTTAGTCAAGTTTAGTAACAATTTTAAATGCATGCGCTAATAGCGTAAGTCATATAAAAAAAAAATCCAATTATCTTAAGTCACCTAAAAATAATGAAGAATTTATTTTAAAGTTCTACTGAATAGTCAACATAAAATTTTGTACACTGAATATTAATTATCAGCCCAGACACTATTGTCTATGATTTTGAATGATTTTTCAATGTTTTGTTTAATCGTCCTGAAAACTAGTCGTTTTTGATTTAAGACATGTATACTATACGCCAAAGACTAATAACTACACCAAAAAATAATAAATTGAATGAGTTATAGGAGCCCAAACATTTACATTCACTATTCACTATTAAAAGACAAGATTATACAGTGACATGTCTAGGAATAAAAATATATCGTTAGCTAAACCACAATACAATCTAACTGAATTTCCTATACTTTTCAGGAAATTAAAAACCTTTAAACCATAGTCATTGGCTTAAATATTCAATTATTTATTTATTTAATATGATAATAGGCGTTAGAAAATAGTAAATTAATAACAAGAGGTAAAGGTTTTTAACAGTACTAGAATCAACTGGCAATAGATTGGTATATTTAAGTTCAGAGTCGTTTCATAAGAATCACACCAAATTAATATTATAGTTGGGGAAACGAAAAATGATCGCTGCCCGTCACGCGCCAAGCGGCTGTTTTTCTA
>NC_042493.1:34666033-34671339 GCF_005508785.2 Acyrthosiphon pisum | reverse complement strand
TTTCCCCCGACTATAGGTGACAAAATATTTTTGTAAGAGTATTGTGTCTTCTTGACAATTAATTATTTTGAAAAGTTTTGCAAAGCAAAATATTTTCAAATCTATAATAATATTGTTAATAAATAAATTAAATAGAAGTGAAAGTAGGCATTTGAAGATGGTAGACCCGATAAGTAAAAAAAAAAGGTCATCACTTAAACATCTTTGTAGACCGTAAACTAGACACTATATCTATACACTAGGTAATGAACTGCAAGAAAATATATCAATATAATCTCCTATTTTATTATTAAAGAATATAAAATATGTTTTTTTTACAATAGGGTACACTTCTTGGATCTCATTAGGTTTGTTCGTTTTGACAAAAAGTGTACACCAAAGCGTTCGTTTTGAAATAGTTTAGTTGTACACCTTGTTTGTCTTAAAAAAGTGTTACATCAGTGTACACTTTCTTCACACCAACCCAAGAGCACGTGTAGCCCGGTGTAGGTGATTGTTATTATTTCTTATCAGCGAATATAGTTGATTCCATGACTAAATAGATAGGTATGATCACATTGGTACTTGTTCTCGTCCATTCCAGCGCACCACGCCTATTGTAGTTCTCGTTATTTCATTGGTTTAATAATTTTGGCGCCAAAAATTTTATAATATGTAAATATTACATAAAACTGTGTTGATACCATCACTTAAGTTGTTATTAAATTATAAACTCAAAACTATTAACTAATAAGTAGAGCTGGGATTTATATGCATTCGCATGTTTTTACTAAGTGTATGCACGTCTAGGGGGTTCTAATATGTCCACGATTCATCTCACACTGAATTTAAACACCAAATTTTATATTGCCTATTTTATTTAAGATAATTAAATTTTAGTTATTTTAAAAGAGAAGAAAATTGTTAACAGGGTCTTTTACAAGCATATTCTTAAAATATTGTCATTTTTGCAACACTGCGTGAGATTGGAGCGCGTATGGATAATATTATATTAACTACAATAATTCACATACACCTGCATTTCGATATACTATGTTGTTACTTCAATGTACGTAACGAATAATGCAGTAATTTAATTTTACAATTTTTTTTTTATAACTAATAATATTTATTGATGATTTTATTTTTTTTTTAAGTTTTCTGAGTGTTGTAGATATTGTATTTTAAACAATTTAAAATATGAAAAAATGAAGATTATAAAATATTGCATTTTGGTTTTTAAAGTATTAAATTTTGAACTATTTAAATATTCTTTTGTTTATGATAAAATATCTAGTAGGTACTACTTTCCTTGGTGTAAAAACTAATTTTTTTTAAAAAAATAACATTTTATAATGTTTAACATATGGTATATAATTGCATATTGAGCTACTTTTTCCTTGCATATTTGACACAATGCATATAAGTCCGGGCTCTACTAATAAGTCATAAGATAATAAGAAAATATAATTAAAAAATAATAATTTTAAATTTATTTAAATTAATTTTTAAAATATAATCTAGTGTTGATAATATGGATAACCAATGAGAAGCCGAGAACTGAGTAATGGACATGGTCTGAAGGGGAATCTGCGTATCAGTAAAAATGTGATTATACCTATCTATAGTCATGGTTGACTTTTATTGCAGCTGATTAATCTACACCAAAAACATTTGTTTTGAAAACACATTTCTGATCACACCCCTTATACTTCACTTTCCCCTGACACTACACTAATTAGTGTACACTTTTTTTTTCAAAAAGAACAAACCTATTAGACACATCAATAACAATCAAAAAATAACTATTTTTATTGAAAAGCTCGAATTTAGAGACGTATTTAAAAGAAAGTTATGGAATAAGAGATTATAAAATATGTATATAAAAATAATGGGCATATCCCATCAGGGCCAATAGGGGTATTAAGGTTTAAAGTATCAAGTTCATTGAAGACATTAAGAATGTTTATGGGAATATAATAAATAGATTGAAAGAATTCTATAACTAGAGTAGAGAGGAGTGTAATAATATTCACTTTTTTAAAAGTAGATACAAAATAGGGATTAATTTGTTCCTCAATAATTTTAAAACTGTATTTTGAAGACACTACACTGGCATACACTCTGTCTTACAAACGTAAAACATAGCAAATTGTAAGTTCTGAATAATTTTTTTAACTCTGGTATGTCTCATACATGAGCCAATTTACCTATTATCAAACTTAGAAGTAAGATTATTATCTATTGACCGTTGAACCTCATGGTTTTTTTTTTTTTTTTAATGTAAAAACAATTTACAAATTTAAAATACATTTAACTTGCTTTAAAATTAAAATCTAAGAAAAAACCTATGATGTTCGCTATACTTTGCGCCAGGAGAAAATATTACCGTAACCAGACCAAAATTCTTCTGAATCCACGCATCCCTCACTCAAAACAACGGTTTTGTTAATGTTTACTATGTTCGACAATACTTGTCGCTATAATTTTATAATATATATACAACCTATACCAAAGTAAGGGAAATTGTGCTTAGGACAGGTCTCTGCCATCAGTCTGCATGCGCAAAGGTTCTTTCCTGGCACAGAGTATAGATAATATTCTTATTTCTAAATTTAATAATATGTTAATTCGCTCCAACATTAATCATAACAGAGTTAAATGGATTATTCAGAAAGTAAAATTTTCCAAGTTACGTGTTTGTCAGACGGAGACGGCGCATGCTCTAAATATAATTTGTAGAAATAAATTGTCTTATCAGGTAGTTGTTTATTTATAAAATGTTTAATTTATTTATTTAATACAAGTTAGGACCACCACACCGCAATTGACTTGTTATTTTAAATACCAAAAATAATCCTATAAATTCTACAATTATTAAATATAAAAATAAAAACATTTTTTTTTAAATTATGATTATAGGTTTATAGACATAATAGGTAAGATGTGCTAATTATTCCAATCTAAAAATGTAATTTTCTAAAAAAGAAGAACTACTCTTATTATGTCGCTCTACTTTATATTACCAGCACAGTATCATAGCATTTTCAAAAATATATCGATATAAGATCTCAAACAGAAATTATAGTAATAAAGCAAAATGTGAAAAATAATAATAAATAAATTGTTTAAATATATTATGTAAAACTTAAAATGCAAGCAGAAATCTAATAGTTATGTTAGGTATTGATTTTACCATGTTTTTTAATTTTTTTTTTTTTTTTGTGACATTACTTTTAGGACAGTACAAAAAAATGCTTGGATATTCTTCAACAGTATCTTTTCCAATAGGAAAGTGAATCAAGTTGGTATTATTGGGCTTTGGGGGATTAAAAGCACAGGAAAAACAAAACAAAAGTTAAGGTAAAACGGGGATTTTTACACAAAATCAGTAGTTTCGACACAATCTAGTTTAGTTTTTGGTGCAACTCTAAAACAAATTACTGTAGATACATGAAATGTTCACTGAATGTTTATTTTTGCATTTTCTATACATCATACAAAAAATGTCTAAATATTTTTTTTTATTTTTAGATTCTAAGTGGAGCAATAAATATAATTTTTTTAGAAAGAAGTGTTTTTTCTTTTGTGTGTGTGTGTACATGACAAAAAACCGAAATAAAGCTTCAATTCTTAACTTCAGTTTTTTGTTCAATGGGAAAGTAAATCTAGTTGGTGCATACGGAGGTTAATTAATTCCAAGTTTAAAAGTTTCAGAAATAACTAAAAAAAAATTAAAGAAAAACGGGAATTTGTATGCAAAATTGGGTTTTGGTCAAAACTTTGTTTTAAACAGAAGCAGTTTGAATTTTAACAAAATATGTAAAAATCAAAAAAAGGTGCAAATTATTTTGAGTTAGAACTTCATAAAAAATTGTCTTTATAAATCTAAAATTAAAAAATTACAGTATAGTACAAGCAAATGAGCATACCATTGTTTACTATTCTCAGGCACAAGCCAAGACCGTGACTGGCTATTTATAAAAAATAATAACTGTTATAAACTGTTAGTGTTAGTGACTGTTAGGTACTGAAATAATAACAGTTAATGTTAGTTATCACTGAATATTGTAAAACTGTTTTAAATACTTAAATAGGTATATTCTATTAATACTGTTATTATAGAATTATATCACGGTTATGAAGATGTTTGTTCTAATTAATTAAATTATAACTCAATCTAGCTTATGAACATAGGATTACACTAGATTCTGAACAGTAAAGTGACCATATTACTTATGATATACTTATGGTTATTGAAATAATGGTTTTAGTAGGCCGTGTATAGGGAATAAAAATTAGCAGTTGGCTTTATGGTAATCGAACAGACCAAAGCCAATTTAAGAATTGGTAATTATGTATTACCTATTAAATTTAAAATTATAAAAATTAAAGCATTTATGTATAAGCAGCTGAAATAAAAAAATATGATTGAAAATGTATTTAGACTCAATGGACTTGAATCATTAAATGACAAGAAACAAAATTTTAAAATTTAAGAAAATGGTTTGTTGATATAATATAGTATATTTCCACAACCAGTTTCTGATGTCAGAGAGGCATTGTAAACTTATGTAGTGGTATGCTCAGCTTTATTGAAAAGGGGGGGGGGGTTATGAATTTTTGACTATTTTCAAATCACGGTAAATATAGGTGTAATACTTCTATAGCTTTATATATTTTATAGGACAAAAATATGCCAAAAGAGATATTTGACATCCTTTCTTCCCCTTTGAGCAAGGCCCTGAACTAAGACTGCCCAGTGACTACTTACCTAACCTATCTAATTCAATACAAATATATTTAAACTGATATTTTATATTTTGTTTTGTTTTTGATTTTGAAATTATTAAGTTTAAACTGTAAGGCTAATATTTATACCAATTTAGTTTTATTAAGTTTTTTTTATCATTAAGTATATTATATATTTAATACTGTTCCACAAGACTAAGTTTGTCAACTAAATATATTATTATCTACCTAAATACTGTTTGATGGATTTTATGTCACCCCATAATACATTTCATGTTATAACTCATAAACTAGTTGACCAAATTTAAAATGGGACAAGATTGTTATGTTTCATACCATTACCATTAGTTTAACTTACAAATAAGTCACCCCAAAGATCTTGAAAAATTGATGTAAAAAATAATTTAGAAATGCTGGTAAATATAGTACTGATACAATGGAATTATTTTGAGATCTGTAACTTCAGTATTAAAAAACTAAGCATAAAACAACAAACAAAATCAAAAAAATTTTTCAGTTACCCCAATTTACGGTATAATGTTTTGAATACAATTTCAATTGTTCATCCAGGATCA
>NC_042493.1:34587611-34665983 GCF_005508785.2 Acyrthosiphon pisum | reverse complement strand
TTGTATACCTTGATTCTGGTGCATCTACTCAAAATAGAATGTATGTGGAGAATAGTTAAATTGGAAAGACTTTCAAGTATTGCAATATTGTGGATTTCTTATCTGGCTGAATTTATTTATATTATCTAAATTTTGAGCTCATTTATTACTATTTAATATAAACTGATAATTATTACTGTAACACAATACTATACAATATTATGTTTTGTTTTTAATGCTTACATAGTTTAAAAATAAAAATAAAACGGCAGAGGTTATAATTATTTTTAGGGCTTATAGAAAGTTACATAATATGAACGGTTTTTATCACTAATATGGAGTTTTATTTATTATTTTTTATATAAACGATATAATAGTTTCACAGTTAGCATTACATTCCTATATTTATAAGATAAGGTAAATAGTATTTGTATTGTGTTGGGCGTTTTTTTTTTTATATACATAGGTACTTATATATATAATATGTTACTGACTTACCTCTTATTTTAATATTTTGTCTCCAATTAAATGTAGTTTTGTGCTTCATAAATCTCGGAATAGTCACTGCTTGTATAAATGATGTCTGATAATTTATTAATTTAATTTGATGGTCTTAAATCCATTTTCCAGATTAACATTGTAGGTACTGACTACTGGTTGTGATTGAAATCGAAGATAAATCACATAAATTTAAATCAACCATCAAAACGTCCTTTTCAGTAGATCCATCCAATCCGCGTGATTTTCTGAAATTAAATATATTTGCCTTACATGTACAATGTCGTGATTCTAGTGGTTTTAAACTCAACTGGGTTCGTTAGTTGTTTTTTCGTTGTCAGTTGGTTATATTTGATGGGCGTGTGTAGCGAACTTTGAACTTTTTTATTTTTAAAATTCATAAAGCTGAACTGCTAACTGCATCTCATCGCCGTCGGACCACCATACCACATGAATGATTGGGGGAAGGGGTTGACTAGGGGTGTTCTACGCATCACATTCTGCCGTTACTAGAAAAATGTATGCTCGTGGACCATGGTTCCTTCCCTTTTATTGTTCCAATTCCGATAAGAACAAATCACATGGAAGAAAAATAATGAATGCGTGTACGCAAAATATTATTTATTCGCCCCGACCATGGTTGTAGATATGCAACCATGACGGTGACGAACGTCATATCCTCCCACAGATACCTATACTTGCTAGATAAGGTACTCCTATATAATTTACATTGTTATCAAGTGAAGCCACCATTAAAGATATACAGGTCTCTCAACGACCCTATGCACATACACAACAAAAATGGTGCCCGAAAATGTTAATTTCTAACAGCTGATCAACTATGTGAGAATAACTACTAGCGCTCCAATATATAATATTGTATATTTATATTGATATATTTTGTAGTACCAAGAGAAATCACTATAATGCAAAAGCGCTAACTGTTATTCTTGCTATGACAAGATCGTTAATTTTAAGTGCATCAAAAAATAAGTTTCGTTGAGTAACCTGGATATCTTTAATCGTGAGTGAAGCTAAGCTCAGGGCATCCGCCATTTTCCCCGGGGGCAAAACATTTCATTTATTATACAAAATGTATTAGAAATAACATCGCTTTTAATGGTAAAAATGTAAAATTATACAAGAATTATAATAATAATATAATTTATATAAAATATAAAATATTTTTTATTTTTAAAAACAACAGGTTTATAAATAATAAAATACCACACAATTGCCACCTGACCTTGATGCTTCAATTCATGCGGGGAGTTCGCTATCTAGTACTATATAGATATCTGTGTAACCTCCGTGCACTGTGCGTAAATATAATGTTCATAATATGAATATTAAATAGGGGGAATATTATTTTATAGATAATAATATAAACCAAGCTAATATTATTATATTATTATACTACAGTGGCGGATATATCCTAGTTCAGAGGGGGCCCGAATGAATTTCAAATCTATAGAGGTAATGACATTCAATCCCTCCCATTATTTTATATTTTAATAATGTATAGTGGTGGTAAAAATACAATCATCAGCCACTGTTATATTACATTATTATGCTAAATAGGTACCTATATATGCAGTCATTGAACCTTAAATTAAATAAATACAATTTTCAACTAAGTATTAGTTTATTTATTTGTCAATAAGTTATTGACATATTTTAATATAATTATAATTATAACTAGCTATATTTTGTAAACTTTAATTTTACGCTTATGAAAAAAAAAACATAAAAATGTTGATCCAACATATACAATTTATTCAAATTTATTAAAAAAAAAACTAAATTAATTTGACTTTTCAACTTGAATTTCACTTTTTTTTTTGTTGAATGTAGGAAAACTTGGAGGAGTCTAATGGAAGATTTTGCATTAAATTTTCAAATTTTTTTTCAGACACATTTTTTATGGATATCTAACTAGAATAATTTGTACCTACATTTTCATGCATTTTTGAAAATTCTTACTTTAGATGTTCATAAAAAAATATTATAGATTTACCCTTTTAGGATTAACTCTTTTTTTAATTTCCACTAATAACTTATGAGGAACCAACCTTGCCTATAATTTCAAGTTTTTTGAAAAAGTGAAACATTTTCTATGGACAATAATTTTAAAAAAAACTAATAAAAATTGAAATTTTCTGATGTCTACAAATAGATTAAAAAGAGTCAAACAATTTTGAAAATTGTATAGTGTATAGAAAATAATAATATAAACATTCGGTGAATTGAAAAAAAACTATATTTTAATATTTTGTTGTTTATTATTTATATAATTACATATTGTATTACATAATCCTATTATATTTTAATTTTAACAATATTATATAATCATGCTTTTAATTGTATTATATTATTTTTAGAAAAATTGTTCAAAAAATTAATTAGGTGTACATTATATTAATATATCTATAACATAGGTATGCTTTGTTAAAGTCTTAAAAACAACTAATTTATTTTGACTAGTTAATACTTTTGATAAATAGTATATTATATTATATTATATTTATTTCATCGTGCATATACATAGACTTATTCTATATATACAAATTAAAAATTAAATTAAACTATTTGTTTATTGTCAATGTGCACAATATCACAATTAATTATTTTACCACTAAAATCAAAATAAGGGGCATTCAATAGGCAACCCATAGTGAATTTTAGCGATAATAATGTGCCGTCCGAAATTCCATAATCTTCCCGTATTCTAATCTATTAGTATTTGACAATACACGCACTACTATACACTTAGTGATTAATCGCCAAATGTGTAAGCCACTTTAAGTGGTATACAAGTGGTACAAGATTTTCAAAAAGAAAAATACTATACGGTGTAATTGTGTGCGTATTTCAGAGTCTGTACATTTCGCTAGAAACGTGATAAAAAAGTCCTAGTATATAATAATATTTAAAATGATTTAATTAAAAACCAAAAATCGGTAGGTATAGGATTATAATAACCAGCAGCCTGCCGGTCACGTTTCATAAAAAAAAAAATTAATTAATTACTTATACAAAAACAGTAAGTAGGTACATCGATGTCTATAATAATAATGTATATAATAATTTATTAAACACTCGATATTGAACCGATACGTATCGATGCCCTCCAATTTCTTCCTTGAATATATTGAATCACAACATTTATAATTTGTACACATACTTTAAATATCAATTGTCAGTATGGTATGTGTGCAATAATAAAATAATGCAAATATTCACTTTACTTTTTCTTTTCTCATCAATAATTTTCTTTTGTGTTCATTTTAAATAGTTTGTAACATCACCATAGTATTTCTGTATATCTGTTGAATTTTCTTGACGTAGGTACATAGATTTTTGAATTTTTGATTGTGACGTCACACATCGTAATTGAATCTTCCCTAAACACTAAAAACTGTTGACAAGGAAATGAAACATTGATCAAAAAATATACCCGTTGGCTGTTATCAATGAGTATTTTCCCGATCCAGTTGGTTGTATATTTTCAAGTTTGAAACTCGTAAATTGATTTAGTCTTTGCATAAATGCACTTTAGCTACCCAGAATTTTAAAATAATGTTCCTTTTTAAACATATGTACTTAAATGAGTTAAAAACGATGGTGTAAAAAGAATTTGTTGAAATCCCTATTTTGGAAGTTATTTCGTCCCAACGTTTGTGATTTTACGTTTATATACGCACACGCACAATACTGTACATTACTACCGCGGCCGTACGCAATTTTGATTTTCTTTTTTACGTATTTTAACGAATGATGGTGATATCAGCTGTATATTTATGTTTCTCTGGAAAACCCTTTAAAACAATTATAGATTCTGATGTATTGATTTTACAATGATGTGTTTTTTTTTGGTGTATCAACATTGCTTTGATTTCTTCAACAGTATCTTGTTCGTTGGGATAGTGAATCTAGTTGGGCAAAAATCGATTTTGGTTTTTGGTGTAAAATAACAATAGATAAATGAAATTTTCACCAAATGTTTATATTAGCATTTTCTATGCACTATGAAATTTTCAAAATGTTTTGAGTTGTTTACGGAAATTTTTCAGTTTCCAATTTTTTAATTTTTTTTCTATAAATGTTAATAACATGTATATCGTTGGATCAAAAAGCTTGAAAATTTAATACAAGGCTCCTAATATATTGTTACAAAGACAGTTGAAAAATATTAAAAATACGTAGGCACAACTTTTTTTATAAGCATTTAAAGTTTGAATTTTGACAAAATGTATCAAATTTAAAAATAATTTTGTAGTTAAAAATGTATGTTCAATTTTTACAGCTAAGGATTAAACATTTAAAACAAGGTTCCACGTAGATTACTTGATTTACAATAATATCATCCAATATACTTAGTAATATATAATAGGCTGACCGACCGTATTGGCCCAGAAACGTTTTTCGTATACAATAATATTATATCATTGAATTAAAATTTAACACCGTCCAATACAGTGACCTACTTGTATTTTGTACCCTAATGGCCTAATGTACATCAGAGCGGCACCCACTTGCCCACCTTTTGTTGTTGTTTTAACGTTGGTATGTAGTTAAACATGCTGAAAAGTGAAAACGAAGGTGAAATCAAAATTTAAAAAGGTTACATTTTTAGATTCTGAGTGGAACGATGAATGTATTGATTTTACAATGATGTGTGTTTTTTTTTTTAATTTTAATTTTTTTTGTGTCTGTCATCACCTTTTAGGACAGTAAAAGTGCTTGGATTTTCTTCAACAGTATCTTTTCTGATAGGAAAGTGAATCTAGTTGGTACTTTGGGAGGGGTCAAAAGTAAAATTTTCCCAATAGTTTTCAAAAGCGCCGTGAAAAACAAAAGAAAAATTAAGGAAAAACGGGAATTTTTACGCAAAATCTGTTTTCGAGAAAATTGATTTTGGTTTTTGGTGTAACTTTAAAACGAATGAATGTAGATACACGAAATGTTCACTGGTTGTTTATATTTCCATTTTTTTACATGATAAATTTTTCAAAATATTTTGATTTGTTTTGAGCTATTTACGGACAATTTCAGTTTCCAATTTAATTAGTTTTTTTTTCTATGAATGTCAATAAAACTTTATTTGCTGAATAAAAATACTTGAAAATTTAATACAAGGCTCCTACTATATTATTACAATAACATTTAAAAAATATTAAAAATCCTTTGTCACAGTTTTTTTTCATTAGCATTTAAAGTTCAAAAATTGACAAAATATGGAAAAATCACGAAAATTTGCAAATTATTTTGAGTTAATAATTCGTAAAAATTTTTCTTTTTAGAACTAAGATTTTAAAATGTAATACAAGATTCCTTATAGGTTATTCTACTTTTATCAAAAAAAAAAAATGTCTAAAAGAAACTCAAATTAAATTTTTATGAGAGTTTTAAATTCATATTTTTACAACATTTGATATTCACTCGATTTCTTATTTTGTTGTAATTAAAAAACGAGTGACTGTAGAAACTCGAAAATTTCACTAAATGTTTATATTTGCATTTTCTATATACGATAAAATTTTGAAAATAATTTGACTCTTTTTGAGCTGTTTACGGACATTGTAAGTTTTTAATTTTTTTAGTTTTTTTTTTTTTCTATAAATATCAATAGTTTTATCTATTGGGCCAAAAAGTGTAAAAAATTAATACAAGGCTCCTGATACATTGTTACAATAGCAGTTGAAAAATATTAAAAATACATAGGCACAATTATTTTTATAAGCATTTGAAGTTGAAATCTTGACAAAATTTATCAAATTTAAAATTGAATAATTATTTTGTAGTTAAAAAATTATAAAATGTTCAACTTTTATATCTAAGGATTGAAAATTTAAAACAACATTCCACGTAAATATTTAATTCTGTTACCAAAAATTCTAAGAAATACATAAGCACAGTTTATTTTTATAGTCATTTTAAGTTCGAATTTTGACGAAATTACATATTAAAAAACCTGGAATAACTATTTTAGTTATTTTGTTGTGATTGTATAATATTACTTGTGGGTACTTGAAACTTAGAGTAACTAAAGTATAACTAAAGTATACTATATTACTATTATATATCTATGATAGTACCACGGTTTGTTGTTGATGTATAACGCGTTACCTAATGGATATTATGATTAATTTGAAATTAATTATTGAAAATTATTATAGGTCAATTTTTTTTTAATACTATTGATAAGTATACCTGTAATAGGTATGTCTAATACCTAGACTGACAAATCGTCTCCGCTCAGAATCGTTTTTCTTATACAGTGATATTATATCATTGAATTCAAATTTAATACTATCCATTATACAGTGACCCACTTGTAACCTACTGTACAGCAGAGCGACATCCACTTACCCACCTTTTTATTCTTAAATTAATACTAAATTCTAAATGCTCAAATTGTAAAATTTGTGGAAGATGTATAAAGTTATTGATGTATTAAGTTTAAGAGTATAAATTATTATTTATTTATTTATTTATAAGTGTATATATGCATAATTACACTTGTTTAGAGAGATTAAATAATAATGATACAAGTAAATTTATTTATTTATTGTTTAAAATTACTAATTCAAATTTTAATTTTATAGGAATATCAAACTGGTGATCAACTTGCCAATTGCCTATACAACTTGAAAACCTTAAAGTGTAAACGTAAGTGATTTACAAAATAATATTTAAAACTATTTTTATTTATTTAGAATTCAATTTCTAAACTAAACATTAATAAAATGGTATTAACTGCATCATTTTTTTTAAATTTAGTGTTAACTATTTCTCAGTTAGCACTGAACACAAGAGAAAATTAAAAGTACATTATAAATAAGAGGTATTCTAGAATAGCTGCAGCAGTAATTTTAAACAGCTAAATATTTAATTATTACATTTTTGTGAACTTTATTCAGAAATCTTAAAGGTGGACTATAGTAATATGCTTACAATTAATTGTCTAGACTACAACATTTAATTTATTGTTATTATTTTGTTTTTAAATGAAATTGATTTGCGTGTTTGTATAATTTTGTTTTTCAAATTTATTAGTGTCAAATAATATGAGCATGATTAAAATTAAAAATAATATTTCAATATAATAATATACTTTGCACATATTATTACATATTTTATATTTGATCCACGATTTTGATTTATCCATAAAATTTCCGTCATTGACCCTGGAAAATGTAATCTCCCATATCATAATATATTATATGTGCCTAACTTTTAATTAATGTTGTGATCGATCTAAAACATCCATGATTTACTTGAATAATGATGTTGTTGTATAATTTGAATATAGGGGAAGTAGCTAAGTTATGAAAAGTCTATAGCAAAGTAATCTAGTTAATCAGTACTCCAAAATTTTCGAGTCCTCGGTTTTTTTTTAATATTACTTTATTATTATTTTCAGTTTCAGCCTGGAATAATCTTATTATTCATGTTTGATAATTGTATTCACTGTATCTGCTATAATATTTACTAATTAATCTAATAACACAAAATAATATAGAAAGTTGTTACTTAAGTTAATTAAAAAAAAAAAAAAATGTAAATTTGTATTAATTTAAAAAAATTGTTAATATAGTGATTATATTTATAATATCCACTATAAATGTTTGCTTTAATAAATATATTATAATACATACATTTTCATAAATCTTTAAATTTCTCAACATAACTAGATACCTACTTGCACCCATTAACTGTCCATGTATACTAGTCTTCGTTTTAACCTTTTAGTTAATTTATTGCTGTAATTTTTTCCATGTGATTATATGTGTATAATTCATAACTCATTATAAAATAATTGCATAAATAATAATTAATATTTATTTAAATTATTATATTTATAGTTTTATTTTATGTAACTAGTTGTTTATGTTTTTTTTTTTAGACTTACCTGGCCCTATAACAGTGATACAATGAGTTATTTATTTGCAACAGAGACTTTCAATTTGGAAGATATCGAAGAATTCACTACTGAGTACCCTGAATTATCTGGAGATGAAGAAATTTTTTACTTTGAAATTGTTGAAGAAGAAGACACAGAAGAAACATCTGATAGTAACTCTACTTCAATTGATAATGAAGAAATAGTTTATTCAACTGATAATGAAGAAATAGTTTATTCAACTGATAATGAAGAAATAGTTTATTCAACTGATAATGAAGAAATAGTTTATTCAACTGATAATGAAGAAATAGTTTATTCAACTGATATTACGTCGCTACATCAAATAAACATAGTCGATACTATTAAGTCATTTTGTGACGATGGAGGATCAGATATCGAAAGTCAATCTGAAGAAATTATGGACAGTGAAGAACAAAATTCTAATATTCCTCCAGAGAATCTGAATGAATGTACTGAAAATATTGATAGTGTGATACAAAATAACATATATGATATCAGTTCTGATTCAGATGAAAATACAGGACAATCCGAGATTTCTTCAATAGTAAATTTAAAGGCCGTACGTTTTATAAAAAATCGCAAGAGAACGTTTCCTACCTACTACCAGAAAGAAATATTTACTAGATTGATACATTTTTTAAGTAACAAAATGGTAAACGATATTCTGAATATACGTATACAAGCCAATGGATATCGGTTACATGTAAAAGATTTAATGACTTTACTAACGCCGAAAACCTGGCTGAACGACTCTGTGATTCAAAATTATCTCTCACTATTGGTTAATTACTGTGATAAAACAAAGGAAATGAGTACAGATTTTTTAACTTCTTATCAACAAGTTGGGTATGATCTTGTCATTAGATGGTTTAAAAAATATGATTTAAATAATTTCAACCGAATTGTAGTTCCCATAAATCCTGGTAAGGTTCACTGGGCCTTATTTGTGATAGAAATTTGGGAGGGCAAAATATATTATTTCGATAGTTATTCAGAACCATCTTTTATGGAAGAGTTGACATCAATAACTGAATTTTTAAGTCGGGCAATCATTGACTACATCAATTTTTCAGGTGTGCAGAGGACTGCGCCTAAATATTGGAAATATATTGATGGGAAATCTCCCCTACAATCAAATACATATGATTGTGGTGTATTTACATGTATGAATGCTCGGTATTTTCTATTAAATAAACAACCCTCAGTGAAATTCACTCAGGAAAATATTCCCATTTTAAGACAAATAATTTCGTGGGAACTTCTTACCAGCAGCCTTGAAACTTTTTAACTGATTATTATTTTAATAATCTTTATTTTGAAAACACTATATTGTGTATTGTTATATAATGTATATTTGAATTGTTGAAACATAATAAATTAGGATTATTAATTTTGTACCCGGTAAGAGAATTACAAGTCAGGGTAATAATTGTTTTTTTTTTTTTTTACTTTTGTATATTATATAATATATTTACGCATAAATCTCCAGCAACATCAAACGAACTCAGTATTCTAATCGTTTGTGATGTCATATTATAATAATATATCGAAACCTTGACTATGTTTATATTTAAA
Organism: Acyrthosiphon pisum; assembly: GCF_005508785.2. Classification (NCBI taxonomy): domain Eukaryota; kingdom Metazoa; phylum Arthropoda; class Insecta; order Hemiptera; family Aphididae; genus Acyrthosiphon; species Acyrthosiphon pisum. The sequence goes on along the minus strand of NC_042493.1, from coordinate 34,656,001 downwards.
ACTGAACTGTCGGTAGAAGACGATGATTCCATTTTGGTTTTGCTATATATTCAAAGGGTCTTAGGCTTGAGACTGTCACCGACGTAACATATGAGACTGAAAAATATCAGTAATATACAAGATGTATGATACGCCTTTTGTGTTTTTTTGCTTGAAGACACTTATCATCACTACCTAACTGAACGATTACTTACAATATCGGCCATGTGAACCAAAAACTATGAAACAAACTTCACAACATTCATTGACACTTGGTGTGTGTTAACTGCTTTTGTATAATAATATAAAATTTTATATTTTATTTTATAATTTCTAATATGGTCCATACTCCACTTCAAACGATTATGTCAATTTTAATCTTTAAAAAATCGACTACTTAACATTTTATATTTTATCCTCATAGTATACTGATGGCTACACTATCTGTGGGGAGATGTTTACGTAACTGTATAATTTTTATATAATTATATATTAGTTAGGTATTTATAATTACTTTTGTGTTTTTTTTTTTATTTCAAAATTGTACTTTTATTTGGTTGGTTTGTTACACATCAATTGTATTTACCATTATAATTATTTAGTTATAAATATTGAATAATATCTAATAGAAATCAAAAAAAAAAATGTTTATTAGTATAGAAAATAATAAGTAGTAGTAGTTAATATCTTATGACATTATGTTTATAATTATAAGTAAAATTTATCAATTATAATATCTCATTATTTATATTATCATTTGATTGCTAAAAATGCATTTGTATGTTGTTATTTCTACAATATTAATGTGTAGTTTTAATTCAGATTAAAATAAAGAAAATCACGCTTGAAAGAGCAACTAAATACTTGTCGTTCTTTATTTCTAAAGAAATGGAATTGTGTGGATACAGAAAATATTTTTCTTTCATGTAATTATATGGCAGTGGCGTGCTCACTATTTGATTTTGGCGTAACTGTACAATTTATGTTAATAGTATTTTCATTTTTTTTAACTTATATAGATTTAAAAAAAAATCTAATATTAATCATAACATTACTAAGCTCAAAGTAATTTATGATAACCAAATTATATTATGTAAGGAAAATAGAGTTGTGATGTTTGGTTAATGACAGTTAGGAAGGGTAAATACACTCTGGTCTCTGACCCACCTCACACTTATACATCACTGTTAAGATATTGTGCTTGGTGAACAAAAAATATATATTTGAGATGGTAAGATCATTATAATAGGTATTTAATATATTACAGCATACTTGGCTAATGCTCAAATTAATCACGTCTTTTTGTTAATGACTAATGATTAATGACTACATTTCAGACTTTAGCTATCAAAATGCACTATGGTTACAGCCTTTAGTATAGTTGGTAGTTTGATACCTACTAATTTTTATATTTCAATGAATTGTTGAATGCTAACTTTTAGGTGTTTATTAAATTATTATAACATATTAGATGTTTGTTTTAAAATTATTTATTTATATTATCTGAAGGTGGCCCAAGGCCAAATATTTTAGTTCGATATAATTTATGTTACTTTTGGTGTTAATACATTTTTTTTAAAATTAATTATATTATAATACACTGGGTAATTATTTTTTAATATTTTTATCATTACATTATTATAAATGATGACAATTTATGACATGATAATGCGTTATTTTATTTATCATTAATTGTTACGTGTACAATTTACGCAAAACATTTCTTGATAAAAAATTAATTTGTAACTATGATATGAAAAAAGAATTAATTTCAAGCCTAAGAAGTATGCATTTTAATTTAAACGAATCTGGCTTGAAAATATTTACTACATAGAGCACAAAATATTATGGCTCTTTAAGTCGATTAATAAGTTTACCTACAAGAAAAAATATTCAATATTCTTTTCGATTGTCATTACTTATTACGAACTAGAGGTGGATAGGTATGGGGCAAAGACGATCTATGGAATATAATTTATCATTTTAGCTGTTGATGATAATCAATTTTATAAACTGTGAGAGTGTGATCTGTGAACAAAAAAATGGTACTTTTATCCAATTATATGCAAGTAATGAAAATGGAATTAAGAAGATTTTATAAAAATTATAAATCTTATACCTAACTTGAAATGTTTCATCCCCCAAGGCGGACCGGTATCTATTGTCGGCAGGGAAAGCGAAGAAGAAGACAACATACGGTTAATTCCTCCCGCCAATGACAAGGGGCGGACTGGCAGATCGGGAAATTTCCCGATGGGCCGATCGAATAATCGAATTATGGGGCCGGACAATTTGGTTGTAAGAGTAACTTATTACGATTTTTAGATTAAAATAATAGTTTTTGGTCTATTTAAAATGTATAGAATATAACATAAATAACACGTCAATATGAAAATAATCTTACCTAAAATTATATTTTGCTGTTCTAAGAAACAGTAGGTATTTATATAAATAGAAATTTCGCTGCCGCGGCCGCCGAGATGTTTATATACGATATAATTCAATGTATTATTGATTATTATTGTTATATTATTTAAAAATATGCTGTTTTCGTACGCAACTAACAATACTGTTGTCTGTGATATTACTGATATTATATAAAATATAAATATTAGTTCATTTGTGTTTTGTATTGTCGAGTGGAAATATGACTTTCCAAGCAATGTAAACAATCATAAACCTCAGCTTTTTAAAGGTAAGTCAAATCAATTTTTAAATAATATTATATTATAGTAAAATTATTGTTAAAAGTCTCATAAATTATAATCTATATAGGTACAATTATTATAAAAAATTGGTTAAATGGTTTAAAATAATAATTAAAACAAATAATAGAATTATTAGTTTTAGTGGCCTATCCCCTATTAGCTATTTGAATTTTGAATCCCACCGTGTGTTGTATTCACAAATAAATTTTTCTAATATCCTTAATAATGTTTTGTCGTTTTTAAATTTGATTCTTCTTAATTCATACTGTTGTGTTTCTGTAAGACCATATATTTTATATTTTTCTATAGTATTTGAATAAAATTGCTGATAAAAACCAAAGCTTTGCATCCGAACGTAACATTTTTAGATTATTAATAATTGAACTCTACCTTTTGTTATATATAATCAATTAATTTTGACTATAATATAAATTATAATTTTATTTACATGATAAATTACTATTGAGTTATAACTTATATTATATATTGAGGTTCTTCAGAAATAAAAAGAGAAAAATTTCAAAGTTTATATATGTAATTTCAAATATTTTTTACTCTTAAGTGTTTTTTTAAAAATGATGATAACTAATAAAAGCAATTATGATACCTATGTAGCTTTGTATAAAGTTTGTAAGCTACAGAAGGAAAATATAATTTTGTACCTACTGGTTGACGATTAATAATATAAAAGAAATATACCTATTGATAGCACATAGGTAAAAAAGACCTTAGACAATGGTTTATGGGTGATGGGCCGCTTGAAAAAAATTCCCAGGTCGCTCCGGGGGAGCCAGTGCGCCCCTGAGGCCCACCAGTTGGTGACTTTGATGCTAACGTTTTTAAAAATATGGTTCATTTTAGATTCTCAGTGGTGCGATGAATGTACTTTTAATGAATTTTTTTCGGAATATACGTATTTCAACGAGTTAAGAATAATGGTGCAAAAACATGCGCTGCGTATTAAACCTAAAATCAAAAACTTTGGATGGCTATAACTTTCAAAATAATGGTTTCCGCAAATTTTGAACCATAATTTTTAACCTGTTGAAATACGTATATTTCGAAAATAATTCCAAAAGTGTGCTGGGTAGCTAAAGTGAATTTATGCCTTTAAAATTCTTAGAAGTTTTCAAAAGCGCCGTGAAAAAGAAAAAATGAAAATTTTTACGCAATATCGGTTTCGATGGAATTATAATTGAATGTTGTTTATATTAGCATTTTCTATATACCATAAAAATAGGATGATATTTTGACTTTCTTTGAGCTGTTTACGGACATCTTCAGTTTAACTTTAAAAGTTTCAAGTACCCACGAATAATATTATACAATCACAACAATATAACTAAAATAGTAATTTCGTCCAAATTTGAACTATAAAAATAAACTGTGCTTCTGTATTTTTTAGATTTTTTGGTAACAGAATTAACTACTTACGTGGTATCTTGTTTTAAATTTTCAAGCCTTAGATATAAAATTTGAACATTTTATAAATTTTTAACTACAAAATAATTATTCAATTTTAAATTTGATAAATGTTGTCAAAATTCGATCTTTAAATGCTTATAAAAAAAAATTGTGCCTATTTATTTTTAATATTTTTCAACTGCTATTGTAACAATATATCAGGAGCTTTATATTAATTTTTTTCACTTGTTGGCCCAAAAGATAAAACTTTATTGATATTCATAGAAAAAAAAATAAAAGAAATAGAAATTTGAAATCGTCCGTAAACAGCTCAAAACGAGTCAAAATATTTTGAATATTTTATGGTGTATAGAAAATGATAATTTAAACATTCAGTCAAATGTTCATGTATCTACAGTTATTTGTTTTTGAATTATAACAATAACAAAATCGCTACATGAGAAATCGAGTGAATAATATCCAATGTTGTAAAAATATGAACTTTAAAATAATGCTCATAAAAATTTAATTTGACTTTCCGGTATGGTTTTTTATTGTTGATAAAGGCAGACAAATATATAAGAAATCTTGTATTAAATATTCAAATCTTAGATTTAAAAAAGAAACATTTTTATGAAACCAAAAACTAAAACCAAAAACTAAAATCGGATTTTGTCGAAATCTGCGTGAAGATTCCCGTTTTCCTTAATTTTTTTTTGTTTTTTTCAACGCTTTTAAAAATTACTGGGAATTTTAAAGGCATAAATTCACTTAAGCTACCCAGCACATTTTTAGAATTTCTTTTTGACCTCCCCAGTACTCCAACTAGATTCACTTTCCCATCAAACAAGATACTGAAGTTGAAAATCGAAGCATTATTTCGACTACTCATTGCGTACACAGACACAATTAAAATAAAAATAAAATATACATCATTGTAAAAATGTAAACTCAATACATTTATCGCTCCACTCAGAATCTAATATCCAGACTGACAAACCGTCTCCGCTCAGAATCGTTCTTCTTATACAATGATATAACATTGAATTCAATTTTTATAATAATATATTATTATAATATTTAATACAATCCATTATAATACATTGACCCATTTGTAACCTACTGTACAACAGAGTGAGATCCACATACCCGTTTTTTTAATTTTATTTTGAAAGTCGAATACAAAGTCAAATAGTTATAAAATATAAAACCAATATACCCTAAAAAATATTATGTTCTATAATTTTTTTGATAGATAATTTTACTCTAAGGTTACTCAAAAACATAAAAAAAGGTGGACAAATGGGTGTCGCTCTGCTGTACAGTAGGATACAAGTGGATCACTGTAATGGATGGTGTTAAATTTGAATTCAATTATGTAATATCATTGTATAAGAAAAACGATTCTGGGCGAAAACGGTCAATCAGCCTAAGATATTATTACTAAGTATATTATTTTTATGATATTATTATGAATAAAATAATTTATATATAAATATATAACCGTGTATAATACGTAATATATTACGTGGAACCTTGTTTTAAACTTTTAATCTTATCTATAAAAGTTGATTATGATTCAATTTTAAATTTGATAAATTTTGTCGAAATTCGAACTTTAAATGCTTATAAAAAAGAATTGTGCCTATGTATGTTTAATATCTTTCAACTGCTATTGTAACAATTTATCAGGAGCCTTGCATTAAATTTTCACACTTTTTTACATGCCAATTTTCATTTATCTATAGTCATTCGTTTTTTAATTGCAACAAAATAAGAAAATCGTTACATGAGAAATCGAGTGAATATCAAATGTTGCAAAAATATACATTTCAAACTCTCAAAAAATTTTTATTTGACTATCGTAGAAATTTTTTTTTTTTGATAAAGGTAGACAAATTTATGAGGAATCTTGTATTACATTTTCAAATCTTAGATTTAAAAATAAAATTTTTTATGAGTTTCTAACTCAAAATATTTTTAAAATTTTCGTCATTTTTACGTATTTTTTTCAATATTTGAACTTTAAATGCTTATAAAAAAAAAAATGTGACCAAGGATTTTTAATTTTTTTCATCTGCCTTTGATATAATATACTTGGAGCCTTTTATTAAATTTTAAGACTTTTTAACCTTGAATAAAATCTTATTGATATTTATGGAAAAAAAACAAAAAAAAATGGAAACTGATTAACGTGAATTAAGACCGTAAACAGCTTAAAATAAGTCAAAATATTTGGAAAACATTATGGCAAATAGAAAATGCTTATATGAACATTCAATCAAAATTTCATCTACGGTCATTTGTTTAAGATTTGCACCAAAAACCAAAATCGATTTCCTCGAAAACAGTTTTTGCGAAAAATTCTCGTTTTTTTTTTTAATTTTTCTTTTGTTTTTCACGGTGTTTTTGAAAACTACTGGGAAATTTTTACTTTCGACACCCCCCCCCCCCCCCAAAGTACTAACTAGATTCAATTTCCTATCATAAAAGATACTGCTGAAGAAAATGTAAGCATTTTTACTGTCCTAAAAGGTGATGATAGACACAAAAAAAAAAAAATAAAACACATGTGTTGCATCATTGTAAAATCAATACACTTATCGCTCCGCTCAGAATCTAAAAATGATTCTCCGTAAATGCGTTCAGTCTATGTTGCGCGTGGGCCAGAGAAAGGAAACAAACAGTGCACTGACATCCTCTTTTTTTTTTTAGATCCGGACCCCTTAAATTCTAATATTTAAATTTTGTGTTAGTATCTTAATTTATTTTAAATTATAATATACATATTGTTTTACAGTAATAATATTACTGAGTTAAATGCTTAAATATTAATTATAACATAACTGTTATCCAAATGTCGGAGACACCGATAAAACAAATTAGTATAAAAAGGTTTATCCAATATGATTTTCTCATAAGTAAAACGAAAATGTTCTATAAAAATAAACCATTTCATTCTAAACAGAAGTATTTTTGTTTTTTATTTTTATTATTATTTTTCGTTCTTCAATAAAGCAAAAATTTCTTGGATAACGTACTTCAATAAAACTTAATGGATATTTAAGCTTTAAATTTAAATCAATTCTACAAAAATAAAAAAATTATTGTAGGTTGAATCTTAAAACCACTGTCATGAATAATACAATATAATTCTTTTATTCTAAGCCAGCGTAAAATTGATTTATAATTTAAATTTAAAATAAACAGAACATTGAATGATATTAGTATGATAAAAATGTATCTATTATTGAAAAATATTACCTATTAATTACTATAAAGATGGAAGTAACTTGTGTTACGGAACTTTGGACTATTTAGAGTTATTAAAAATATTACTATTTACTTTTTGTTTTACTATAGATTAGATAATTGTATGTATTCGATTCAACTCGTATAAAGTTAGTAAATGTTTATGGATTAAAATTTAAAGCTAACAAGTTAAATAGATTAGAATGTTACTTTAAAAGTACATTTTCAACTTCTCTGTAACTTTTTAACTACAGATATAGTACCCAGTTATGGCCATGATAGATAACAGCAGTAGGTAGGTATAGTGTAGCTTGCGATGTATTATAGCGAGTTACCTACTCTGAATAGTAAAATAGATTATAAATTATAATTTACAATTAACTTATTATAATACTTGTAAAATAATAGGAAATGGTACTTTTTCTGACCAATTAATCTTTACAGCCATTCAGTGGTGAATTTATACCTAATAACTAATAAGCTGGCAAGCTTCCTTTAATTACTGCTCCTTATTGTACGTTTGATCATAGTTTTTCGATGGTTTTTTATAGGGAGTAATGGGAAATGGAAATCAATGACATAGCAAAAGAAAATATAAGGCAATGTAGGATATATAATATAAACTATATTATTTACTCATATTATGTAATATGTATATGATATCTTATAGCTTATATCTTATATAATATGCAGTAGCGTGTCTAGGGGGGTGAGGTTAGAGGTTATATCCCACCCCATTGTCCCTTAAATCCCCTTATTTGTGTCTTTGGTTCTAGCACCACAATTATTTTCATTTAAATGTATTTTTATCAGGGTTGGGATTTTGTGGCATTCTCATATTTCTTATAATATGTTTAGAACATAACAGAGTAAGCTTAAAATTTATTTCATAATTCAGAGAACTGAAATTAAACATATTTAGAGATTTTTTTTAGATTATTGTGCCATTTCTGGACTTTTTGAGTTTTGACCCATTTTTTAATCAAAGTTTTTTGATTATTCTATAATTTTAAAAGTAAATAGATTCAGTAAAATAGACCGACTACTACACGGGTCATGAACGCACTGACGCATCATTTATCGTATTAGGTATTTGTTTTTATTTTTAAACTTTTGTTAGGTGCTAATTTTGATGGGCCCCTTTTTTGTCTTTTACGGCTGCGATTATCATCGAATGAATGTGGAAAGCGTTAGGTATATATATTACATTAACACAGTCGACTAGTGTACTTGTACCTACTATATCTACTAGTTGTTTTTTCGGTTATCTCAACCCTGATTACTACATAAAACATCCCCCCACCCTTTGAAAATTCCTGGGCACGCCACTGATAATATTTACAACCAAACAAATAAAAAATAAAAAAACAATTGGTTAGGTACCTGTTATAATAATACATACACATTAATATATATTTGAAAATTTTATAATTTTAAGTATATACAATTATACACAGTCTATTTGCAATATACATATTTTACACATTAGGTATCTAGATAATATTTTATTTTAAATTTTGCGTGATTATTTTTTAGAAAAAATATCGTTTAATTTCAACATGTCAAACCGTCGACATTATGACAGTCCATTGTTCTCCTGAATGAGGACCATAATACACCATATATGGCCTTGGCATAAGCTGGTTTCACGGAGCGAACCATTTTCAGCTCCAAGCACTTTGCGCGTGTGCCGCCGTCTTAAATATTTATGGTCTATACCGCGGTTGTGGGTATATGATGTATATTGTATAGGTATACTATACATATATCACACAATGCCCGTCTGGTTATAATAATAAAATATCTGCAGTAAATACATATTATATATGGCCGGAAACGTTTTCCGGATTCGCGGCGGCGGGCGTGTTTCTGCAACATCTGAACGGCAGATGACATCAGACATCGGATCCCGGGCAAACATTATACCGACTACATTGTGTATCCATGGCGAGTAACGCGATTTTAACCGTCGAATGGTCAGCTGGTGAGGAGGGAAGGATTCGAGGGCAGCCACAACTCTGGGCAGGCGATGTCCATGATGTGTGGATCTTCTGTGTGCACAGTGTTCTGTGCCGTTATATTAAAGGGAATAGTAGAATCAGTCATCACTGTACGGAAACAAACAAAAAAAAAAAAAATGTTAATTTCATTTCATTTTCACAGCGATTTCAATATCAAGCGTACAAGTAGATATTATGTTATTAGGAATTTAGGTAGCCCATAGGGACATCATATTGTTATATATTATTAGTAAGGACTTAGGATATAATATTGTTGTAGAATCATTCGCCGTCATTATCTGTATGTGGGTATGGATTATTATAATATATTATATACCAACTACCTACTTCGTTTTTTTTTTCGTAAAAATCTAACTGTGTAGTTTTCATTTTTTGGAGGATGGGGCTGGGTGTCGTGTGACGCATACGTCGTAATACAGAAAATTACCAATATGCAATAACTTTTTTAAATTTTTTAATCCTATCATTGTGCCCAAATTACGCAACAAAAGTTTGGAAACTACTTTACAGTAGCAGTCCATATAGGTATATAAACTTTTATTTTCTGTCAATGTTTCCTATAGTTTCACACAAATCGCTCAAAGATGATACCAACTGAAAATCACACTAAAATTACTTCTATAAAGTAGAGAGTGTGCCAGATTTCCTAACAAAAGCAGTTATATGTATTGTACATATTATTATTATGACACTTTTGGTTTTAACCATTTCTTCAACCCACAAAATGTGTTCATGGACAAAACATATTATACCATCAAAATTTAAGATCAATAATTGTATCGCTACCACTAAGAGTTCAAATTTGTAAAACTGTACAAACATATCCTAAAGAAATGTTTATACTTCAAAAGTTTTCATATTACATCACACAGCTGAAAAGGTTTTTGCTATCCACTTATCGTGACAAAACTGAACACACTACAAAAAGATTTAAACAATGCAACACAATCATACGTACTACGATTATTTATCTTCTCATTTATTACTTAAGACAGTATAATACGTCTATAGTATGTCCTACATGTATTTATTCATTTTTCTCAGTGGAAAAAAAGATAAACACGAATTCAATACCAACAACAATGATCACCAATCAACAATTCACTTTTGTCGTGCTTACATCTAAAGTTCTTATTTTACTTAAGAAACCATAATTTTTTTTTTGCACCTTCGTACTTTGTATTATGTATTAACAGGTAGAAAAAATATATTAATGCTAATGATATTACCTATAGAAATGTTCTATAATAATATTATATATAATATAAGTATTTACCTAAACCATTGACAGCATATGCTTATATTAAGTAAAATGCGTTGGTACAATAACATTATTTTGTTATTATAATGATGTATTTGATATCCAATTATAAATGAATATTTAAAATATAACTAATATTAAAACGTAGCCGAATCTTGTCAGTTTGACATTAACATCACAAGTTCATTCCTAATACGTTATACGTAAATACTAACCTAGTTAGGTACTACCTATCTATACTTGTAATTATTACCTTTGCGAATAAGGATTGTGATACAGTGTACGAGGGATAAAAACAACACAATATTTTACAACAAATATCTGATCAGCCAATTATAATAGTGTTTTTTGTTAACATTGTTTGTAGCTAAAATTTAAAAATAAATAAATCTTAATCATATAGGTATACACATCCTGTCTATTTTACTGTCGACTATAATATACTATTAAAATTATTGTTCAAGTTCTAGTATATAACTTGAACTTTTGGGTAGGTACACTTTTTTGACCCCCGATTTTTGTTAACATATTATGAACAAAAATTCTTAGGCATACATTTTGAGGTTGAGGATAGTTCCACATATTTGCTGTGGTAGTTTTGCCATGATTATAGTTTATAAGAAGAGTAATAACGTTACGTTAATTTATATATAGAACTTTGTTTGATGGTTGATAAAAAAAAAAAAAATAATAGTAATAGTGTATAAATGTATATATTTTTATAAAAATGTATATTATTAAAATAACTTAAAAAGTACAACGTAAAAATGTAAAAATGTCCTACAAACTAAATAATATTGTTTACTTAATGTTAAGACAGTAATAATAATAATAATAATAATAATAATAATAATAATAATAATAATAATAATAATAATAATAATAATTTAATGATAATAATAATAATTAATAATAATAATATAATAATAATAATAATAATAATAATAATAATACAATTAATACAGTTAGGACGTGTATAAGAATAAGTTTAAATGTATCACAGGCTTATGTTTATAGTATTATATATAAATATATAATAATACACTTAAGTATCTAATACTAAAGAAAAAAAATATTGAATTCCTTTCCCAATTTTTTTTTAAAATTTTTTTTATACTTTTTAGACTTTAATCGTACTTAAATAACTATCGTATATTTTAACATGATATATAAATAATTTATTTCCATCCACTGAGGTAAAAAAAATGTTTTAGGATATCACTACCCGACCCGAAAGTGATTTATTTTAAATACTACATAATATTACTCTACACAATCCTATTCGTCAATATATTTAAAAAAAAACAACTATATATAATTTTATTTACACGCTATTTATATCATAATATATATTATTGTCTAATGAGAGCCCATATACCACAAGCAGTGCCGTTAATCGTTAGACCTGTACATCAATGTTTAATTGGTCCTTCGCGGGTTATAAACTCTTTGGGATGAAGCCTTTCGAGGTCCTCAACAGTTGTAATCTAAATGATTTCACGGGCCCCGTGGGTACCTGCTCGTCACCTTTCAGCGTCGCGTCAACATTTTTATGCTCATCACTACGGCCATCAAGACGATATTTTAGAAGACTTTTGGTATGAGGTACTTTTTTTCTTTATTATATTTATATATACAAGCTTCGTTTCGTTTATAATGAAATTTGTGTAACTAGGAATTCCACCATCAAAAATTAAGAAACTGTAATAGTCTAGGTATACCTAAATTAATATTGCTTTACAGTAAGTTTATGTACACAATTTGTCAATATATAAAAATATGTGCATTCAGCGTAATACAGTCGACCTTCCGATACATTGGATTCTATTAATATATTATAATACGACCGTATTATTATAGGTACTGCAGTCCGATACATCAAAATAATATCCGAAATACTTCGCAGAAAGGTTTCAAAAAGAAAATAATTTTCATTCGAAGCATATGAAATTTTAAAACACCGATGTTCGGATAGGTGTAATACTGTATTACAACTGTCGTTGATTATAAAAGTAAAAAAAAAAAATATTTAAAAAATAACAATTGCCTAAATCGCCCGTTGTAGTAAAATTATGATAATTACGACCATAATGATTACTGTTAATAAATAATAATACAAATCACACTATATTGATCTGTATCACCTTTGTACCTAATATAATTTCTTAAAGCTAACATTATAAACTAAGCACAATATACATAGTAAAAGTGTATATTATTTATAAATATGTGAGTGCGCATGTGTGAGTGTGTCTAATAAATACTACTTAAATCTAAAATTAAATCTACATTTAACAATATAGTAATGATTATTTACAAAATCCCAACAACACACAATGTTATATTATAATATCAACATTTCTATTAGAAAACAACAATATCAACGACTGAACGACGTGTCGAGTCTGACTTACATATATTATACTCTCATTCAAACAACTTTCAACACACTTCCGATAAATATTTAAAAGGACTGGACGTGAGTGGTACATATCTAATAGTTCCATCACGTTTTTTAAAATCAGAATATCACCGATACTAATATCTCTGTCCATATTAAGTTAACCTAACTCTTTGAAATGCTGTATGAATAAATAAAATAAACCTCTTTGAATAATAATAAATTATAAAAATCACAGATGGAACGAATGTCACGACTACAGCTGTAGTCGCCTACTAATCCGAATAATATGACTTACACGCACAAATGATGCCATTACGGTTTACCGTAACTCTGTTATAATAATAAAATATAACGATTTGAACTCTTTTCATCCAAGCACTCTTAGTGAAATTGACGAATATTCTATAGAAACTTGTAAATTGTAATCACGCTCTCGATGATCGAACCGACAATATTACCACCGAAAATGTCTTAGTGGGACGCGTAAAATATAATACTCAGAATGTAACACGGAAATTACTTAGAACTTAAATTGAATATTTTAGTGTAATATAATGATGTATGTTGTAGTTACCTACTATAGTTTTAGTAGCCTAAGTACTAAATGTTTTCATGGATTTACATTTTTCAATATACGTTTCATGGGCTTTAAAGGACATTTTATTTTGTCAGAGGACATAATTGGTATAACTGTATAATAAGTGAAAATCAGTTTGATCATAATGACGTTTTTCAAATGCAAAACTATGTAATTTATAATCAGACGTATGTGCAATTTTGTGTAATAGTTTAAATGGGGTGAGTTGAATTTTTGCGTGAAGATCCTAAAGCTCGGTGGACAGATTTACCTGACCTGACCGATACTTTTACATCAAGAAGATGTCACTGTAATATCATACAAACTTATAATATTAGGTATTATTGAATAATATGTGATAATATTTTCATGCAAGAGAGTATGAGTGTATCACTACTTTAGTTAAATATAGTTGGTGGGGACGAGAAAAATAATGATGAATACCACAGTGCGTAAACCAAACCATTTAAATATTTAATTGATAGTCTATTTTACGAGTTGACCCATTTTCCGTAATGATTGATCGGTACTAGAATAAGATCGGCAGGGGAGTAGATTAAGGCCTAACCAAAAAGTTTCCGGATGATATGTATATGTGAGGGCACTAATATAAATACAACAATGCTACAATCGGTAACTACACGCTATTTTTAAAATTTTGTAGCAAAAAAAACAAACGTTATTTAGAAAGAAAATAATGTTATTAAAATACAAATATATTTTGCATTCGTTTTTATAGATATATAAGGTAGGTACGTGTACTTTGTTGAACGTTTCAGCTATGTGAAGAAATAAATTAGATGAAATTGGATAGAAACAGGCGTGGATCCAGAACAGGCTAAGGGGCCGCTTTGCCCCCTTTGTACGTGCCATATATTAGATGTACAATAAATACCTAATGGGTCTTGTTAATAACCATACATTTCTAATTACACATGAATTATACACCAAATATACCACTAATTATACACATTATATCATATACAGATACGACTTTTAGATCCAGACCAGCATAGAACTAGTGATTAAATTTGTTTGAATTTATCGGACATTTTGGGTACCCAACCATACGTCTAACATAGACAAGTTTTTGCGTTTTTACGTTATTGTTTTTCATAATAAGAGTAGGCAAAACAACTTTGTAGAGTCATTATAAAAGGTATGGTTTACGACTGTGACTGACTGATAGGAATAATCCTTAATGATGCTGAAATCATATTCATTTTATTTTGAGAAAATAACTATTTAATCTATGAATTCTTGTCCATAGATATATGGAATTGGGTTCGTAAGTTTATATTTCAACCACAGTAGATCATGTACATCTAAACCACCAAATCACCATCACCTTATAATCGGCGGATATTGGGAAGCATGTGGGGACGAGGGCTATGCCCACTAGAATTTATTAATTCCACTCATAAAGTCCAATGAATTGAAGCTTATCAATGGTTCCATGTTAATTATACATATCAAGCCATCCACGATGTAACCGAATATCCGCCCATGCACTTATGTTATACAATTTTATGAGATAATGAATAGTTGGTTAGTCATTTTTCTGATAATTACACTACTGTCTACGTGTTTTGCACTGCTTAAAAATACCGCAAAGCATACAATTGTTAATGCGAAGTGATTATGCAACGACCATTAATTATTAATTTTTATTATTTATAGAACTCGCTTAAAAACCTCTACGATTAATTTTAAAATGTTTTTGAAATTAATTTAATTGTTTTATATAAATTGGTACGGATTAAATTTAAGAACAAATCTTTCAAATACAATTTAATTCTCCCACATGTATGATTGAAATACGCCGAACAATTAACTATTAGATGTTCTATTTCTTGCTACAGAAATAATTTTTAATGCTATTCGAAGATCGAAGAAATTACGTCTATATCGACCAATATAATTCACATAAAAAATTTAGTCCGGCTAATTTTTAGGCCAATATTTTTCTTCTTTTGTTCATAAATCAAAACAATTTTTTCAGGAAAAATATAAAATATTAAAGATTAGATTGGGTGTTTTAAAAGTGAGTACTAACAAGTACCTATCTCAGTGTCTACTGTTACAATACCTAGTATTCGATTATAACAGTCTTGTGGATTTGGTGTTAAAGATAACTAAAATGTTTCTACAAACATTTATCTTTATCTTTATATTTATAAGGGTATAACTTAAAAATAATAATATAATTTAATACGGATTTGAATTGTTATAAAATATGTTATTATTGTATAATAAAGAACAGTATTAGTTGTACAAGAAGTACTTCTACTACTGTTATTATTATTCAATTTGTATTTTAACTTAAATACATTTAATAAATGTTCATAGATTTATCAACAAAAACCCATATCCATCAAGGAGAGTTAAAATCGAAAAAAGTACAGAGACCTTGACATAAAATTAGTGCGGACTTTCAAAGATTTCTATGCTAAGAACCACACATACGTTATTGGCCAACTATAATAATAACTAAAAGGCCTACTTCAAAACTTAAAATACTATAAAGAGTCAAATCGGTAAAATGGGTTTTAAATTGTATACAAAAAGATTTTTCAATATTGAGACGTTACAAAACTGTAAGAGATATTTAAGCGGGGATATTTTGTCGTATTTTCTACTCAAAATTATTTCCTATAACCTTTTTTTTAGAAAATCAAACGACAATGATACAGCATAAATTGTTATTAAAAAAAAAATTAAGTTCTACGTAGTGTAAGTACTTAAAAATATTTGTTAAAATAGATTAACATTTTGGTCAGTCTAGCAATATGATTGCAATCAGCCCAATATTAGGTGCGTACTTGAAGCAACATGTTGGCAAAGTTGGAGTTTGTGAACTTGAAGTGTCTCTTGTCATAGAACTTGAGCAGCGCCGGACTGTACGGGTGTTTCTCTTTGAGATGAATGTAGTGCACTTCTGGTTCATTGGTGGTGTGTCCACATTCTTCGCAAACGTACATCTGTAATGAAAACCATATACGTTAAATACCTTATGACATGTACTTAATTTATGACTGGCATAAATGCATAATAATGTAATATTATTATGACAGAATTTCAAGAATGTACGTACCTTTGTTCTTCTCTCTTTGTAAGCATACTGATGATGTACGCCGTGCACTTTCAAGCAGTGAGATTCGAGTGAACAACGTTGGGTGAACGATTTCTCACAGAGATTGCACTTGTAAGGCCGGACACCTGTTGATTGAAAAAACTTATTAATTCATGTGGTTACTGTTGATTTTATTTGCAAAACTAAACGAGTTTAACAGATTTTTAAATATCTGAATGTTTATTGATTTTGTTTGCATGACAAAATTAAATTAATTTAAAACAGTATGCATTTTTTACAAAGTAATTACCCTTTAAAAATTTACATTATAAATCTCTAGGTGGCTACTGGTTAAAATCTGATATTACAAATAATATTATCATCGATTTTAAATTATAGTCAATATATAAAATTGTAAAGTATTATTAATTTTAAGTTATAACATAAAACTTTATAAGTAAATTGTTTTTTGTTCAAAAAATTAAATTAACCATCTTTATTTATTTAACAATTTAAAATAATATGGAACCTTAATATCATAAATCCTAGACTCGTTATTGATTGCATATTTTTAAATACACCATGAACGTACCAGTGTGTGTTCTAGTGTGTCGTTTCAAGTCAAACGTGTCATTGAAACCCTTTCCGCAAAACGTACATAGGTATCGTTTGACGTCACTGTGACATTTCATGTGTCTGTTTAACAAACGTTGTAGGTTGAACGTCTTGGAACACAGGTTGCAACAGAACTTTGAACCGTTTTTGGATGTTTCGACTGGTTCTGGAGTAGAATTTACTGATACGATTGTTGCAGGAGCTACTAAAGTATTGCTCCTCTCTGGTTCTGGTGTTCTAATTAGCATTGATGGCGGCGGTGGTGGTAGAGTATCGTGATTGGCTAATGGATTCTTGATGCCATGGCCACCGTTGACAAACTCGAATGGCAAGTCATTAGGAAGTCCGAGCTGTAAATAATAATTGAGAATGAGTACACACAATGGGTTCTGGGTGATTTTAGGGAATAAAGAAATATATCAAAGAACAATATGTACTTTTGCCATCGATTTACTGGAGAAAGAAGAATATTTTGGTTTCCCTACAGGTGGGGTGGTCTTTCTCACCCTATGTTGCAGTACTCTGACATCCAAAGCGGAGTTACTGGAATCTTTGCCATTTTGAGGCGGTGGCGTTAGTGAAGACATAGTACCATCCATACTAACGCTAGCAGGTGACGGAGCCGACATGCTGGTGTTTGAGTCCATCTCTAGCGACGATAAACCCGGTGACAACATCATCTGTCCACAAGCCTAAAACAATGAAAAGTTGAAACGATTTGGATACATTGCAAGTGGTTGTGGAAGTTAGACTAATGGTATGCTTACGTCTACGTTTTGTGGTTGTTGTAATTGCACTTGTATTTGTAACTGTTGCAGTTGTTGGTTGGAGTCTTCGAAACTGCTTTGTGATAATCTGTCTTTTGATATATCATAACTTCCATAGTTATTTCTGCATGCTACTGGCTGTCCGTTATTGTTGTTGTTCACCTGCTGTAGATAATTGCGCTTCTCTGGTTGTGATTCAGGAAACCCGTTTCTATGTTCATTGAACATATGTAGAGGTTGTTCGACGAGTGAAGGAGGAATGCACTCTTGGGGCTAAAAAAAATATATTAAAATACTGATAATGCACTTTTAATATTATTAATCATAATACATTGTAAGTACGGTTGTACGCATAATATAATTATGTTATTTTAAGAAACCAAAAAAAATTGTATGTTCATATAAACTTACCTCTTTGAAGAACAATTCAGCGGCGTCGTTAAGGCTGTCCAAGAAGTCGGGGTCCGTGGGACCCGCGAAAGTAAGAGTAGCAGTGAACTGCAAAGGATCGTTGGATGTGCCATTTTCAGAATCAGCCATCAACGTGTCGAAACCGTTAGTTTCCTTTACGTAGCTTGATAGATCTTCACAATCGTCCTCTTTAATGTCTATGCCTAGCGAAGAGGCATTTTGTAACATTGAATATTGTTTCGGTGGACCTTCCAATCCAATGGAGAAAGGACCACCACCACCAGCCACAGGATTTTGACCCGTGTCGTTGTTATTGAAACATAATTGATCGGTCATCATCAAATGATATTGATTGTTGTATTGGGCGGAATAGCAATTTCCGCCCGATTTTATAAGGCTCTCGTGGAAGGGCGGCAGCGACACAGGACTATTTGGTCCACCGAAATGCTTGCCGTTGCCGCCAGGGTTCATGCCGCCACCACCTGGGGCCATGCCACCTCCCCCGCCGCCACTGCCCAAGAGGCCAGTGGGACCACCACCTCCGCCGCCACCAAGTGTGTACGAATGCAATGACGAGCCGCGGTTTGAACTAGAGTTGGTACTGCCACCGTTTGTACCTCCTCCACCGCCTCCCCCTTGTTGACCACCACTGCTCCTTCCACGGCCTGCAGCGGCAGTGATAATACCATTTGGTGCTGAAACCAACTGTCCTCGTAACGTAATAGTGAATTTATTCTTGATGGCTCGAACAATGTCCAAGTCCAAATCTGCTTCCTTTTTGGGCACATGATAATCGATAGGTGCGTCTTGTTCGGGTTCCACGACAGTGCTTGGAGACTGTGTTAATGGTCTTTTTGGACAAACGGGTGGTGATTTGACGGCTGCTGGTGTTCTTTGTATGACGGACACCTGGTGACATTTTGGTGCTACTGGTACTGCTGGTGGTGGTGGTGGTGGTGGTGGCAACTTTGGTTCAACCTCCGGGCTAGTCACAGCTTCCTCTTCGACTTTGATAGAGGGTGGTTCACATTGCCGATGAGTTACCTGCAAGCTATCTTTACTACCGTATGGTATATTATCGCCATCTGACGTGGATATGAATCGCCTTTTTGGCGGTGGGTTCCAGTCAGGTGACGGCGGACATATTATCGGCGTAGGAGCCTCAATAGACACCGTCGGACTAACTCGGTGGTTTGGAGACTCTGCTCTATTTCGTGATTCTCGCTCCAAACCTTTAACCCGGTCGACCTCTTCATCATCGTCCTGCAGTAGATCTTTCTTGGCGACATTTTTCTCTGTAATACAAAAATAAAAATTAGTTTAAACGTACAATAGAGCACTGCACGGTACAATTTGCCTAACCAAAATTAACCCGATTGTCATTCGTATGGTTGGTCTTTTGTTACAAACACCTGTATACCGTGTCATATTCGATATCCCTTTTTAAACATAACAAACATATACGTAACGCGCGACGCCCTAAACCCTTTAACCCACTGCCAGACTGTTGTTTGTCTCCAGTCCAAGGATAATTGTTATATGCCGCACCGACACAGCAACAAGGTCGTGGTTGCCCCAAAATAAACAACCGCCTTGCATGTTAGTTATAAAAGGGTTACCGACGAACCCCTTGTTGACTACAATAAAACCATAATTCACATCGCCGTTGTAACAGTATTTGACCAGCAGTCTTTGTGTAGTCAGACAGCACAAACAAAACGGGACAAATAAAAAGAACAACGCGCGACGTACAAGGCCGAGTTTTATTGCTGTTCAACAGTCGTCACCCCAACTCATTACGTTTAATGGTCACAGATACCAATCCATGCGTTTGACAATAGGGTAAAAAATGTGTTGTTGAAAAAAACGTTCGTGGTATTTTAAACCACGTCATTACGCATACAATATGGTCATCGCGTTTACAATGAAATGTATGCCGCAGTTTCCATATCGAAACTTAAGTTTTTACGTGCATCAAAGTCTTGTGAACTTTCGTGATAAACCGCGGCAGCCTCTGCGTAGAGACGAGCCACGATTTAAGTAGGACGTGCAGTATAAAATAAACACACGGTATAATATAATAATAATATGATAGTTGGCCGCGTCACGAGTACCGGACGAACGGTTCTAACCGGATTGTCAAGAAATAAGGCTGCGTTCACAACGCAGTATTTCAATATCGAAACTCTCAAATGTACAGGTAATATGATATTATGATGGGTATACCAAATGCCTATAAAAACAATAATAGTATATTATAATACATCGATTCGAATCGGCGTCGTTCGACTTGGACGCGTTTCACGAGAAAACTCTATAGTATAATGAAGTATTCTGGGTCATCTACGAGTACCGACGTACACGTATATATCTATATAAACGCCGTTCCGGTGTAAAGTATTGGGTACGGAAGGTAAACGGAAAAAACCGTCCAACCAGCCACCGCGGCCGACCGTAACGATCAATGTCGTTGCACTCGGCCGTTGCCTGCACATAAAACACTATAATACAATAATTATTTATGTATATATATTAATAATATAGCTGTGTCCGACCCGCAACATTTACCTCGGAGATTATTCACCGTAATGGTGACGGTCGCGTTTTTTTTTTTTTTTTTTTTATTTCAATTCAACACACCAGAAAGAGCAAAAAGCGTACAATTTTCAGCGGTAACCAATTAAATCAGATTTTCGCGGCCATTGAATTTCGTTACGTTTACAACAATATTACAATAATATATATAGGCAGGTATACAGCAGGCATCACACCGGCTGCAGTTCGCCGCTTTTTCACGACTACCTCTATATGTGTATCCGAATCAATGCCGCCGACGATGCGCGTGGCTTGTGTGAACAAATCTTATAGCGTGACTGGCAAAACTCGTTTTATTTTTTATTTTATACACCATCGAAACGTGTACACGTACTTTTGTGTGTGAGTGTGTAAGTGTGTGTGTGTGTAGGAGAGCGAGTTTGTGTGTGTATACGCGTGTGTGTGTGTGTGTGTACGATCATAATAATATACGCGTACACAATACATGACGCTATTATATATGTGTGTATAGGTATAACCGTGCGAAATACTTGCTGAATTTCAAATCATTAACCAAGTTCAAGGCAAAGTTCACGTCTGCGCCAGCTACAACATAATGGTCGGTCGTTAAAATCTCCCAAGGACAAAATATCATACTCCGACGGCGGCGTGCGCGCTGCTGCAGAGAGACGGTGCTTAGCTATAAATATATATATGTGTGTGTGTGTGTGTGTGTGTATATGTGTATAACGTACACGCGTGTAATTTAAATTTTATCACTATACGAAATCAAACCACCACCACCACCGCCGCCGTACGCCAGCCACCGCGGCCAATCGGGACGACACAATCGACGATATATACCTACGTGACTTGAGTGCGAATATTTCGTACCTATACCTATTATTAGGTACATACGTTTTACGGGACACGTGTGCGTATATTATACAACGATTTAATGTTAATACTGTATTGCTTGCACACAACGGCGCTGCTATCCGCAGTCGAGAACCCCGAAAAATATTTATTTTTTAAAATACCGACCTTGGACGGATTTTGGCCGACACCGTAGGTACGGTATATTCCGTCCGACGACGGATACGGAATAGTAAATGAATGTGGGTGTTACTCGCCCGTATAATATTATCATGTTAAATATTTTAATATTATTATTGCAATAGTCACCGTAAGTCGCGCGTAGGTACTACGTCTGTGACGCTATGGGTATGTCGTCGCGATTGTGTATATTATTCATTTCGTAAAATATATTACGTTTTTTGTTTTTTGACCGGCGTGGGACGTCTTGCGAGAGAGGGTAAAATAAAACAAAAAAAAAAAAAAACCGTACACGCATTATGCATTGCGTTATTATTATTGTACTACGAAATCATAATGGCGAACGACACACTCTTCTTCTCTTCCGCCGGGCACGACGAGCGGCCGCGTATTATAACGGTACTCGTCGCCGTCACACACACACACACACACACACACACACTACGTATTGTGATGTACATGATATTGTGTATGAGTATAATATATAATGTGGCCAGGCGACAAAACGACGAGCCGGACGATGCCGTAGGCGCGACGCGTACCTATACAGTCGTGTGTGTTTTTTATGGGTCGCCGGTAAATACCTAAGTAAAAAATAAAAATGTCGACAACCGTTTTCGGTGTGTGATATTTGTCTATTGCGTCGAATTACATAATCACGGCATGGGTGTGATACATAATATTATACAAGTAATGTGCCTATCTATAAATCTTGTAGTGATACTGTAATAGTAACGCGACTTGGAACTGCTCAAATGAATATTATATTTTCGTGTAATTTTTCTTCGATCCGAGAAAATGTTTTGTCTACATTTCACTATGACGCGGTGGGCGGTGATCCTACTCGGACAAACGAACTTTGTACGACGATCAGAGACGTAGGAAAATTATTATAAAACCTACGATCCCGCCTCGCAACACGTCGGTATGTAATGTTTATACCTATTTAGACGCCGCCCGTTATCTGCCGAGAGCAAACGTGCATTATAAGAACCTATGTGTGTACCGCTATAATGTATAAAAACATTAAAAACTCGTCTATTGAAATATAGACAAATAGTATGGTTTATACATTTTTTTTCCTGTGAGTAATCTGCGATTTTTTTTATAAAGTGGAATAATACAAAATGCGTCATGAATAAAATATAAAACATATTATATTATTATTCATATTATTATAAATAGTTTTCGGCCGTAAATTTTCAGTGCCATTGTCCTGTCTGCGGCAGCATAATATTATACACACAATAATATATAACATAAGTACCTACATACCTATATATACGTATAGACGAATATAACCGCTAGCAGTACGGGCCGTGGCGGCAATGGGCGCGTGGCAGGGTGGGCGGGCGCGCCAAAGGACACCGAACGGCGACGGCCTCGGCCGCAACAACGGACGCATATTATAACCGGATAAAGGATTCTGTTATTTATAACGATTTTTATATATATATTTTTTTTTTGAGAAAAAACGTAACCGTCTATAGGTAGAGAGGTATATGATATAACGCGTATAATACGCGTCTCTAAGTGTATATAATAATATATAATATTATTATATATAAACGCTCGCCGGTCTGTCCTCGAGACGCCGCCGCTCCGCACCAGTCGCGATGTCGTGTCATGTCCATATATTATTATTATTACTGTCGTTTATTGCCCGAGCCCGAACTTGCGCTGTTATCACACCACTGCGTGGACATCGACGGTATTTCGTTACGAATTATTTTCTATATTATATTTTCTCCGCGTATAGGTTCTTCGTGGCCCGCCGGTGCCACAGTTTGAAAACCGCTTTCCCGCGAAAATACCGGGAACCAAATATCGACGTGTGTTGCCGCAACAGGCGTGTACCTACTTGTCGCGACACGACGAAGGGCGCTGTCTCATAACTGCAGTTTACGTAATGTTGTGATTTTGGTGATTGGGGCCCGATATTAAATTATTATTATTGTATTATGACGCACGTCCGACGAGGCAGTCAAAAGAACGCGACGGTATATATATAAAAAATAAAAATAGTATATGTCGTCGTGGCATTGGTCGGTTCGGAGGTCTCTCTCTCTCTCTCTCTCGATACATATATCTATGTATAATAGTCGTGTACAGTCAGGTTTTTGTCCGGCACA
This sequence comes from Acyrthosiphon pisum, assembly GCF_005508785.2. Classification (NCBI taxonomy): domain Eukaryota; kingdom Metazoa; phylum Arthropoda; class Insecta; order Hemiptera; family Aphididae; genus Acyrthosiphon; species Acyrthosiphon pisum. The sequence goes on along the minus strand of NC_042493.1, from coordinate 34,631,806 downwards.
CCTCGATAGACTTCAAGGTAAAACTCGTTTCAGGTTCATTACGAACCGATGCCACTATAATATTATTATATACAGTAGACCGTCGGCTAACGGCCGCAGAACCTATTATATATATATATATATATACATTGTAGAGATCGACGGACAGCGTTTTATATGTATATAAAAAAAAACGGATAAATAAATGTATAATGTACGGTGGCGGGGCGGGGAAACAAAAGAAATCCGCCGGCTATAACAGTGATATTCAGAACGTATTTTATATACGTCGTGTGAGCTGCGTCTGTGGCTGTGTACGGTTCGTCGGTACACGCCGCCGCTATACTTCTCCTCGCTCGCCGCTCCTCCGAAGCCGCCATCGTTTTTTTGCCACATCGCCGACACGGCAGTGATTGTTCCGGTGGAGGTGGTGGGGCAAGCTCGTTTCCCGTGTATTCGCGTGCAAGTGCGGTCAATCATTTTATAACGTCAGCCATAACATTATTATTATTATTATACGGTTGTATAATCAATTTTTGCTATGCGATTTTCGCCAAAATCGTCCGGTCGAATTCAACGACGATTATAATAATTGCGGTGGGACGATGATCATACAACTATTATTATACCTGCCGCAGTACTCGTAGTGTTGTACAGGACGGATGCGGGTTTAGTAGGCGCACTTGACGATTTCTGTCACCTATAATCTATTATTATGCAGGTTGTATCATATTATTATCATACCGTCACATACTTTAAATTATATCGCGGTATCGATGTTCTGCGCAGTTGTAGTATGATACAATTTACCGGGTTTAGGGTACACTGGCACAGAGGTACGGGTATTTATTTATTTCTTTTAAATTAAACTCAATACGTCACGAAGTGGGAAAATATATAAATATGTTAATAATAAATAGTATTGTGTCGATGGAAAGTCGATGAAAATTTTTACGCCGTAACAATAATCTCTTAAAATGCCCACTGGCGTTACTCGCATTATTTTACTAATATTATACTTTTGTCGACAATACGATTGATGTGATCATATCCCGTTTGTCGAGGTGAACGGTGTGCGCAAGACCTCGGTGTTCATATATTATTATATAGGTAGGTAGTAGATACACTTACCATTTACGTACAAACCGTTAATGTATAAACGCGTTTGTAGCTCAAGATTAAAATATGTTATTAATTATTCATTAATTTTTTTATTATTCATTACCGCCCATACGGTTTGCGCGTGAAAGCCGTACTCGTCATTACAATTATAAGTTTTGCGCTTCGGAACGTTCGATAATTTGGAAAAAATAAATAAACAATTAAACGGTTTAATAGTTTTATTATGAATAATCATCAGCTATAGCTGAAAGGAAAGCTTGTGTTTAGTTTTTGCAGTGCCTAATTATTGCAGCAACACTTTTCACGATTTCCGTTACAGTCGATTTTAACGGGAGAGATTTCAACTTTTAAAGAACATACACCTATATAGGTGCAATATATTTTTAAATGAAATCTTTCATAAAATGCACGGTAAGAATGCATGTTGCACCTAATTAAAAAATACTACTAGTTCAAGACTTCAAGTTAGTTTCAATAGTTTATACAATAATACAAAATAGTTATTGTAGATTTATGAAATTAAAATTTAATTAAAAACCAAAATAAAAATATACCACCGTACAACAATATTGTTTTATTTATTATTAAGGTTATCAATATATTACATAAAAACTATAAATACCACTTATCAATACATCTCAAAACTACAAAACATATATTATATGAACTTGAAATTTAGAATAGTGGTTATACTCTGATAATCTAGATGTGCAATAATAAAGGATTTTCCGGTATTCACAGTTTAAAGAGGTACTAAAATTGAAACGGGGGTATTGAGATTCACAGTTGAATAACAATTTTTTTTGTATGGTTGCCATTAATCAAGCAGATCAGGTACAACATGCATCGGGTTTACATGGCCTCGATTAAAGAAACTATATTTTAAAATCAAATGTATGTGTGTGTAGCTTATATAGGTACCTACTCAAAATTTACTCAATTGAATTTGACGAAAATCTCAGAGATTGTTTTTAAAGATATCAGAAAATTTGAGTGAGTAAGTAGTTTAAACCACATTAAAAAAAACCAAGTAGGTACTAAATCCAATCTACGACTTGCGGTTGCCCGTCTATAGGCCGAAGTATTTCATGAAGCTATCCGCTATAGGTACACTGGCGACGATTTGTCTGGGATACATTAAAACCGATATACATTCAAACCGAGATACACATATATAGCGTATACACCATACTGGAATTTCTGGTAAAAACTGCACACGGTCGAAGCCGGTATATTCAGATAGTATCATTATAAAGTCCGATCTCATATTATAATGAAGTCAACGCATTTAAAGTGTCACGTTATGATTTTAAAATGAGTAAATTAACCTTGTTAAAAATATTTAAAAATAACGTATCAAGTTGTAAAATAAAATAAATAAATTCACCAATAAATACAAAGACATTTCTGTTAAGCTATTTGCACTTCTAGGTAGGTACTTGATGAGTACTAATACATAATTGTTTCACTAAGATATTTTTTTCTTAACCTTCCACGAAGTGAACAATAATATACATGTTTTTTATTTATATTATAATATTATATTCGTGATGCTGTGTTTATGGATTTAAAATATAAAATCACGGTCTGTGAACTGATAATTATGGTGAGATTTACATATGGCATACACACTATGCATAGGTAGTGGAAAGGTGGTGGATACAAAACACAACTTATTTTTATGGTGCGCAATACAAAAGGGGAATATTAAGGAGACAATACGATGTCGTTAAAATATGCGCCGACTATTCATCCTTGATCAATTTAGAAAACACCATGAGAACCACTGACAATAGAAGCACTGATTTTGGGCACCTGTAACTTAGGCAGTGTTCACCTGTTATGAGTGGTAGTCACCCTTCGAAGGAACGATATATATATACTGAAGAGAAAGGGAGTGAGTGAAAAAGAGAGAGTGAGTGAGTGCGCGTATATATAGTGGAAGAGTATAAAGAATGCTGTTGCACCCTCCGAACAATATGATTATATCGTGTATAATATTTCATTTTCTCTTATTTGGGATACGTGAGCGGTGGTAATAAAAAGGGTCCGAAGGGGAACGGTTTTTATTGTAAAAGCCATTCATGAGATATTTTTCGAAAAACAATTTCGACGAATACGTATGATTTTCAACAATGATAATGTAAATGGTCACGATAAAAAAATATTTATTACCGTTCGAGAATAACACAATATTATATAATATTATACAGTATTATATTATTATACACCTAAACCATCAATGGCCGTGCACATAACCGTGGTTACAAATAAAACGCAGGTGTTTGCCGCGATTTTAGGCTTGAAACCGTTGCGCCAACTTGTGTCCGCGCCGCGCGTTTCCGGAAGTGTACCTACCGCGCAAATTCGATTCCCCTGCAGCAAGGCCTTACGCGACCATGAATTATTAATAATACAATGTATGGCGACGACGACGACGACGGAGACAAAACCTCCAAATCCAACACACGTACAACACTGTTATAATATCGTATTCGGCGCAGTGCGAGTTATGTGAAGGTGGTTGGCAAACCGTTACGTAAAATTTAATTTCGATTCAACCTATTCAGACCCGTCTCGTCTATAATACATAATAATGAATAAGTCGACGTCGACGTTCTTGCAAGAGGAGAGAAAAAAACAATACGCAATTTGTGTTATCTAAATCGTATGCGCACACACACACGCATACCTACACTGTTGTTGTATTTTGCGACCTTGCGCGCAACCAGTAAAATTATTTCAAGACAATGTCATAATGATCTATACTATTGAATATGTATATATATTATATATATGTTATTATCATAATCCCGAAAGGTCCGCGATTGGTCTCGAGAACGTTTCGCGCTCAATCGTCCGTATACCGCATACCCGGTGCAAAGTTCGATAACACCGAGTTCGAGCTGTGCGGTACCCACAGGTACACACGCAGTAGGCGTATTATAATAATATCGTCGTCGTACAGATAGTTGAGGTTTCCGAACAGCGGTTTCCGTGCGAATAAAATAATGTACATCGCACGACGTACGCAGGACGGAAAAACCGCAGCAGAAGAAAACGGCGGAACAATGGACGACTGCGCGTACAGTGGGTATATAATATTATATAGCGGCCGGAGAGAGGTACCTATATAACTATATAATACCATGGGAAAAATCACGAAGGCGTGTAAAACGAGCGAAAAAATCGAATGGAAGGAAGACGAAGAAGGAAAAAAATCCGAAAGACACGCCACCGCGACTTCGCGACGTCGGTAATTATCGTATATATATATATATATATATATGTGTGTGTGTACCCGGGCAAATTGTCGGAACGCATTGTGCCAGTTTGCTGACCAACCGAGCGTCTTCCAGAACGTTGAACCCGCGCGTTAATGACGACCCGTGAAGCGAAACGAAATTGACCTTGTTTTTTATTTGGTTTTTTTTTGCATTATTTTTTAATTCTCATTATTTTTCCGTACACTCGCGCGTTCTCGGTGGGAGTTGTACACAATGTATACATTTTTTATTATTTGCATATAGCAGTATTCCGATTCCGACGTAATTTTCGTTTCTCTACCGTTAAGTCTACTCCCCGTCGCCGCAGGGACCGTCGCGGAAACCGAAAGCCCCGCGAAAAGTCGTATTCGGCGAGTTCTGATCATATATATGCCGCGATGGCGTGGCGGAGGAGATGCTGTGCCGGAAAGCGGTGATCGGGGTCCGCGATCAGATTGACGGCGCCGTCCGCGGAGGGGTAACGGGAATGTGAGAAAACCGGTTTTTCCGTTGACGAGAAACAGAACACAACGCAAGCCCGAGAATAATGATGATGATGACGACGACGATGATGCGATGATGATAATTATTCTCGAGGCGACTATATAATATTTATCATTGATAAATTATATAGGTTTACTGCATATTATTATATATACGCACTTTATAATATATCTGTAATGCGGAAACGAACGATTTACATTATCGTCATTATTGTCTGGTATAATATTGAAGTGAGATGTAAACTATAAATTATTGTTAATTGCATGAAATACGGTTTTCTTTTTTCTAAAAGTTTTTTCCCGTTTGTTCGAATAAGTTATATGGGTTGAATTGTTTTACACGTTTTTCACACGTGTTTTGCCAAAAAATAATTCTTTATATTACCACCGAGATATCCTACGAATGTATGTCTATATCGGCACACTATACAACACATTATAATATATTATTTATATCTAGGGACCGAACAACAGGTTTTTATCTGTAGAAGGAAATTGTAAGTCATTTGCTTAACAACATCTGCTTTAATCCCGTTCCATACTTATATGCTAAAGGTAGCGATTTTATGACACGAATGCGTATTACTGATTTTGCGGTAAACTTTCTTTTATAGTTTCCGAAAATAATGATGTACAACTGTATATTATGTTGTTGGCGTTGGCTAAAACTAATGAGCGATTTTCGAACCGCAGAAACACGATGGAAAAAAGTTAATACCAGTCAGATTTTCTTATATTAAAATAAGCATTTTTTTTCTAGACTATATACGTTTTCAGACTTATTATAAGCAATTATCTTTTTTTGTATGTGTCTATATACCAACAAGAATGAAATTAACACATATTATAGCTTTAGGCACTAATATTTTATTTTATTTATATATTTTACATTTTTATTTTAGATTCTTAAAGCGTTAATTATGTATTATTTTTTACTAATATTTAAAATTTGATATTTTGATTACTGTTCACAAAAATAGGAAGAAATTAAAACATATATTCGCATATACCTATATCGTGATTCGTAGGTCATGTTGAGTGAATAATTTATTTATAGGTACAAATATAAAATTTGTTATTTAAGTCATCATCATATTTGAGAATGATTTAACAGCAATGAAATGGTTTTTATGATATTTTCTGAATTCTTAAAAAAGAAATATTAGTCTTACGGGTCACTGTTTCAAACTAAACGTATCCTAAAATGATTTAAACTATATTAAAAATATTCATACATTAATATTTTAAGTCATTAAGATAATTTATAATAACTATATCGGCTAAGTAATATACCAAATACAATCGATTATTGGTTTTGGTAAATTAAAAAAGTTATTTCTTATTTATATAGAATACATTATAAAAGTTACTGTTATATGTAGTTACCTACTATACTTATTATATTTCATGTTTTGACTCTTGGCCGCCTGTCGCGTCAAGTTGCGATGGCGTTAGGTGATCATTATATTTACATAGTGTACCTACCTATACAAATGTGAAGGGAAAAAATCCTTGTCATATTTTTGGAACAACACTGGTACACAAAAGGAGTATAAACACAAGGCGTGGCCAAAATAGGATTACATGTGAATTGCCAAATAATTTTTTTTTTCGTAAATTTTTCTCACCGGCACGCATTGTAATCGCTCGCTGCGGGAGCAGTCCATGCTTCGTAAATATTGTCTATAAACGCCCGCGGAGCGATCAGCCACTATTATTCACCTACTATAATACAAAGGGTATAAATAGATAGGTACTAGGTAGGTATGTACAAACAAGTGTACAACCCCACTTGCCATGAATAAAACTAGGGTCAAACAGAGATTTACCGATTTCAGGTCCGAAGACACACAAAGATAGCAAGACTACGGCGAGATTCGGCACCCTTCATAATTCTGTAAGACTCAATAGCCGCGACAACAGACACATTCAACAGATGTGCATTATAATTTATAACATTCAAAACAAATTAACCGAGGTAGCCAATGTTACAATACCTATACAGGTATAATAGCTGTTTTACCGATATTATCTGTTGATGACAGGTCGACGACAGTGGTCGTCACCAGGCTACAATAAACGATAATGTGGAGCTAAGAATTCGAACGAGTCACAAAAAGTAAATCAATTATTATAATGAATTGAATGAAATTCGAGATAAGTAGGTATATTATATTACATTCAATGAAAACAGAATTTTTATCTAAAAACAAATAAATATAAACTATGATAAAACAATAACGAACCCTATTTAAAGAAATAATGACTGGATAATTGGGAAGAATTCTTTCAGCTATATTGACTTATAATATAGTGCGCGTACATTTTTCGTTCGATGAATTGGCGATTATTAATAAGTACGTTATACGTCCGGACAAAAAAAAATTTGATCGTCGATATAAATAAATAAGTTGAAAAATTCATTATAATTGAAATATAGTCATGTACGGGTATGCATCTAACTTACATAATATTATTACAATACAATTATTGGAATGCCTGTCTATAATATTACAAAATATAAAATACCGTACCGGGCGTTTAAGTTTCCCTACAGACAGCGGCTGATCATGCGCACCAGCCACGAGTCAATTTATTAATGTGTTAAATATGATCACGGTATACAGTATACGTAGACTTACGTAGTATAATAAACTACGTGTTCCAAGTATATAATATAATGTAATATATAAATATACGTGGTGCCACAAGCAACCGCCGCATCTAAGTCTGATCGATTACTATATGGTTCCTAGAGCGTGCGAGCTTGGACACGAATATCTCATGTGCGGGTGGTATATAATATTACATCGTAAAAAAAAATGTAGGTTTTATAAAAAATCCTATATAATAATAGTGCGTTCGGAGAAAAACTACTTCACCGTTAACCCGATCACAATATTATTGCGCTATGGATATAATATAAGGTGCGTATAAGTGCCAGAACAGCTTAAAATGTAGTTTTATTAAATATTTATTAAACTTACATAAGAGTATAGTATAGAATTATATTTTAAAACCAATAATAAATCTGTCCCTATAACGGTATATAATAAAAATTTCCCGCTGGACAATATAATTTGTTTTGACACCGGCAAATAATAAATTGATTTAATAATTAAATTAAATAATTAAATTAAATAATTAATTTCGTAACTATTTAGTAATAATAGACAAAAATATTTGTATCGAAAAAATCGGCTTGTGGGTTAGCTGTTCTGGTGTTATACGCACCCCATGCGTACCTATACATCACGTTATATATACCACCTAATACAATGCGTACTGCAGCTTAATATATTATTAAAAATTATATTATATTATTGTTAGCGCGACCATACAATATTTTTTGTATACGAATAATATTACTATTATGACGATGATAATAAAATATGTCAGACTGGGCCTTACCTTGAGGCGTTTTTGACACCGGCGACTCTTGGACAACTTTGGACTGCGGCTGCTGCTTCGGCGGCGGTGGTGGCGGTGGTGGAGGCGGCAAATGATGCCTTATCGGTACAGGTGGCGGCGGTGGCGGCGCAGGCTGGTGATGGTGCTGATAGTGGTGCTTTATGAACGGCGGCGGTGGTGACGGTAACCGGTCATGGTGATTGTGGTCGTTATGATAGTTTTGCAGCGACTGTACCAGCGGGTCGGAGGAAACGTGCGCGTTCCCCTTTTGGTTTTCCAGCAGTTTCTGTTGCTGCTGGTGCAATCGGTTTTTGATGAGGAAAATCTTCGGCATTTTGACGTGGTGGCTGGGTCACGGGCAGAGTCACTGTGGTGACACAAATATGCTTTCAAAGACGGAGACGAAAAAAAATCGCAAAAAAAAATTGTTTATCAGCAAAGAAAATCGACTGTCTCGTCCGTGAGTGTGGGGTTCACGAGTGTCACTGTCAGCCGCGCCGGTAAGGTGCGTAAAGAGCGGGTCGGCGGCACGTACACCACCGGAACAGATTCATAATGATAAATCGTTTTATCCGCGGGACGGTGTGATATATATTAGGATAACACTTTTGACGACGATTTCGGCAGATACAATGTAATCTGTAAGAGTTAGTATAAAATAATAACAAAAACAAAAAAAAAAACAGCACTAAAAAAAATAAAAAAGACGCAACGAGCGAATTTACACAATAATAATAATTATCCGAAAAAATAAATACCAAAATCAAAAGTTACTACTAATAATAATAATAATAATAATGCAACGGACGACCAAACGGTACGTCAGTGAAATCTGTGCGGCGGTCGTCAGATGTCGGACGGACGTGTCGTCTGACGGACGCGACGGCGGAGAAGCAAGAACTGGCTCGGGAACCAGCGAAGCCGTTGCCGGCGGCGCGCGGAGACCCTCCACTTCACGGGCGGTTGCGGCGGCGGTACCGATGGGGGCGTGACGATGGTCCACGGGTGGGGGGTTGTCGGCTGTGTATGCGACCGTTGTGGCGGCTGACGAGTGGCAGCGTGGCGGTACAGATCGCGGGCACGTAGAAGACCGTGTCCGGACCACTGCCAAGATCATGGTTTCTGCGGTTGCGGCGGCGGTGGTGGTGGTAAAAGAAGAAACAGAATAGTAATAATAATAATAATAATAGTACTGTAAAGAATAGAGAAATACGACAAATACTATAATAGTAATAATAACGCGGCGGGGAAACCAGTCTGATGTAACCGGTGGCGCGCATGCGCGGGGTACGTACCGCGGCGTTGAACCCGTTCGACGGAACACGATATTCGTACACACGCGCACACGCACACACGGACGCGCGCATGCAACAGGTATATAATATATTATATTATTATTATATTATCGTCTCCGTCCTGTTATACCCTCCCTTTGACCGTATTTACCGCACTGCGCTCTGCTTGCCCATCCCCGCCCACCGATCCACCGATGACCGCTCCGCCGTCGACGACCGCCCCCCTCACCCACCCACCCACCCACTGCGGACACAACCGTATTTGACGTGTACGACGACGACCCGCTATAGTCCATCTTGTCTACCGTTGCCGATATAATAATTGTACTTATATATTATATACAGGGTGATTCGCATGTCTTTGCCCGATTACGAATTTCACATGGCTCGCTCTAATCGCTGCAAGTCACATGGGTAAACGATATATTTTGCAGGCCCGCCGACCAAATAATCAGGGGTCCCTCCCCCAATAGGCGACTGTATCCAAAAGAGAGACGATTTGGCCATAGGCCACAAAATAGCTCTGAATGATCATGGACCTATGTATACATAGGTAAGTACCATATTATAAAGATAAGATATAGTCAAGTCTATTTTCTTTTAGTTTTTACCATTTTCTTTGCTGATTTCGTTTCTTGCGAACGTTCATTATTAGCGAATTGCTGTCAATTATAGTGTCGAGATGGAAAAATCAAACAGATACCTATTTTGAATAGTGCAGGATATGTCTGGGTGGCCAGTGGAGACATTAATTTACTGTAAGTTGTATCAATGTATATTACAACTTTAATATTTTAAGAATATTTTTGACTTCAAACCAACCTGTACCTGCATTTTAAAAATAAATATATGATTGACATCGAATAAAGACTTTTGAATCATCCTGTATAGTGTATATTATATATATTTATGTATTATTATGTTACATTGTGTTATATATTGTGCGTATATAGCGTGTACACACAACGTACGATATTATCATTATTATTATTATACACTCTCCTCTCCGAAGACCGAATCAGTTCGACCGGTTTTGTATTCATTTATCCACGTATATATATTATATATATATATATAAGTACCGATATACATATATATTATACCATATGCCTGTAGTTTTAGATAGGTTATTTCTATAGTTTTTCATTTTCTGTTTCTGTCTCTCTCACCCACTCTCTCATTCTCTCTCTCTCCCCCTCTCTCCATCACCGAGGATAAACAAGAACTCCGCCACAGAGTCAATGTCAAAACACGACGGACGATAAGTTTTACTTTTCGCCATTTGTTGTTTTATGTAGGTATACGTATAAATATTATGTCCGCCGCCGACGTGCACCATTCTAAACTGTAAAATCGAACGCTCACTGCTGAAATCTCCGAACGACCCACACACATTGCATTATTATTATTATCATCTGCATAAATACTCCGGGCATTGTGAGATTCATTTTTTTTTTTTACGCTGATTTAAAACATTATATCACATTGCTCATAACCAAACCAACAGTAAACGGTAAACGCGACGTCATCTATTATAAACAACGCTGCGCGGTAAATATTGGTCGCTTATGAAATGCGTAGGTTTACAAGCACTCTATACGTATATAACGAAACGATAGCTTAGAATTTATAGTTGATTGATTGTCACCAACAAAACCACAATTATAGATACATTAGGATAACAGACGAACTTATGAGTCAGTAGTCCTAAATTGTCAAAAACTGCAATTATGAGTCTAGACTGTTGGAAAAAATACGTTTGAACAATATGCCATTACGAGTTTATATTGATCCTTTAATATACATTTATAATAGGAAACCATTTTTTATACATTGAAGGAGACACAAAAATAACTGCATAGCTAAAACGTACCTAGGTGGTAGGTGCAGGTATTGCAGTTAGATCTAAAAGTACAAAAATAAATCGTTAATTTTTTTTAATAATAAAATAAGATGATTTTTTATAGCAGTGTTTGCCAAAGTGATATATATTGACTTGAAATATAATAATAATTTAATATACTAAATACCGAGTGTTGAGTAACCAGTATAGGTATAATTAGATATTAGCGTATTACACTTCGAACAATCTATATAATATACCATCTGGAAAAAGAAATTGAACGCACGTCGGAAAAAATGCGATGAAAAAATATTGTATCTTAACTCTCAATTGATGTATTATATGGCCGTATACTGTATATGCATAATAGGCAATTGACCACTTATATAATTTGGCGTTTTTGATTTACAATAAAAAACGATTCCATACAATATTATCTGGGCATAGATATTAATATTATAATACAGTGTTTAAATTTACCTAACAATAAAAGTTAACATTGAGTTAAAACAGCGCTTATATATAGGTATAGGTACTTATATTAATTCTCCACGCAGTGGTTATTTGCAATTTTATCAAACACTATAGGTATACCGGATAATTCGAAAAATACCGTCTGCAGTGTTATACATCCTCGTCAATACAGTTATTTTGTATCCATCTATATTATATTTTTTATGATTATATCATTATATCCAACTTTTTTGTAGGTGTTTGTAACGAGTTATATTTTTCAAATATGTATGTCCCATATAAATAGCTTACAATTTAAAAATATTTAAGTAAATATAGGTAAGCATATTAATTAATATTAACATTGAATATAAATATTAGTATTATAATTTATAACCAATGATATTATATTATGTTTTATGGCAGCTGATTTTAAATAATTGTTTTTTGTATGCATGCTGATCGCAAAAATCGAAAACAAACGATTTATGTTTTGAAAAAATAAACTTCAAAAACATATTATTGATGCGGATATTAAATATGAAGCATAATACGTAGGTATATGCTACGACAGGTATATGCTGTAGGAATGCTTATCGAACATCTCCGGACTCTTCCACACGTGTAGTGAATCGACATCGTGTTTTCGTGTGTTGTGTGTACCTACCTATACCTACTGTATACATTACAATTTACAATTACGATTACTTACACAAAGAACGACATAACGAGTATCTGATAGAATAGAATAGAAGCAATGGTTTTGACAACAAGCTTGCAGAGTTTGAAAGTGTCTAAAAAAATTGGTAAAGTAAAAAAATGATAATACACTCTTTTGTCAATTATAATTATTATTATTATTACTATATTATACGCTAGTCTGCAGTGATGCATTTACCGTAGAGTGGGCCATCATCGGTGTTGTCGCAGTTTGGTTGATGCGTGTTCTACATAATATTATATAAAAAATAACGAGAAAACTCAGTGGACTCGGTGGACTGTGGCCTGTGAATGTAAAATATAAAGTAATATAATCTATATATAATATGTTTATAACCAGAGTGCATCTATTTAAATATAATTATAATAATATTGTTTTACTTACTGTGCCATAGGCGGAGATTGGGGGGCGCTTGTGGGGCTTAGCCCTGCAAAAATATTGTAAGCACCCAAAATTATTGAACATTTTTCAAAGCCCCATTTCTTATTTTGTAAAAAAAGACTTGAGCCCCCCTAAAAGTCAATCAAATCTCCGCCTAATGTCTTAATCGGATCCACTATCCGCCTTCCTCCGCAGCAGCTCGCTCGTGCATAATATACATATTATATCATAACAATAAGTTTATGAAAACCATAGATAATAAAGATATGGATAGGCCATTGAAGCTTATCATGCGTTCATGTATTACTATCAATTTTGAGGTTATATGGGGTAAAAGGGTAAATACACCTACAACATTTATCATTAATATAATGCCAAAAACTACTCAAAACCAAAAGTCATAGGTATATTATATTATTATTATAGTTCCATGTTAGAAATTTAGAATATTTCATATTATACCGGCGGGTGGCAATTATTTGAAGTTTGAACATAACCTTAAATAGTACCCCATGTAGGAGAGAGAACATTCTTAAAGATATTTTCTCTCTCCCACAAAAAAAAACGTGACCTCATACAGTGTTAATATAGCCATGGCCTATCCATATCTTTATTATCTACGATGAAAACAATTAACCTGAGTTAAGTCGATGTTAAGAACTTTAAGCTAATTAGTTAACAAACAATATTATATTTAAGTTTGTCCAGTTATGACCAGAGTCATACATACTATACCTAAAATAATATTATAGTGACTGTTAAGTTAAATTTTTTTTAATGACAACTAAATATTTTTTTAAAAATACATCCACACTATAATATCTGCAGTAGTTTAGCAAACTGCAGCACCTTTGTGTCAACTAAATTACTTTCTACTAGTTATACGAATCGAGGAATATTTATTTGATTATTTGCAATTATTTAAAACCGTTGGACCCATGTGATAATAAATATTAAAAAAAAATTGACCTATAATAGGTATTAATAATAAATTCCAAATTAATCATATCACAATATCCATCAGGTAATGCGTTATACATCAACAACAAACCGTGGTACTATCATAGATATATAATAGTACACTTTAGAAGTTTCAAGTACCCACAAATAATATTATACAATCATTACAATCACAACAAAATAACTAAAATAGTTTTTTAATATGTAATTTCGTCCAAATTTGAATTTAAATTACTATAAAAATAAACTGTGTTTATGTATTTATTAGAATTTTTGGTAACAGAATTAAACATTTAAGTGGAATCTTGTTTTAAATTTTCAATCCTTAGATGTAAAAGTTAAACATTTCATAAATTTTTAACTACAAAATAATTATTCAATTTTAAATTTGATAAATTTTGTCAACATTTGAACTTCGAATGATTATAAAAAAAAATTGTGCCTATGTATTTTTAATATTTTTCAACTGATATTGTAACAATTTATCAGGAGCCTTGTATTAATTTTTTACACTTTTTGACCCAACAGATAAATTTTTATTGATATTTATAGAAAAAAAAACTAAAAAAATTGAAAACTTACAATGTCCGTAAACAGCTCAAAAAGAGTCAAATTATTTTCAAAATTTTATCGTATATAGAAAATGCTAATATAAACATTCAGTGAAATTTCCAAGTTTCTTCAGTCATTCGTTTTTTAATTACAACAAAATAAGAAAATCGTTACGTAAGATATCGAGTGAATATCAAATGTTGTAAAAATATGAATTTCAAACGCTCATAAAAATTTAATTTGAGTTTCTTATAGACATTTTTTTTTTGATAAAGGTAGATTATCCTATAAGGAATCTTGTATTACATTTTAAAATCTTAGTTCTAAAAAGAAAAATTTTTATGAATTTCTAACTCGAAATAATTTGCAAATTTTCGTGATTTTTACATATTTTGTCAATTTTTGAACTTTAAATGCTTATAAAAAAAAACTGTGACTAAGGATTTTTAATATTTTTCATCTGCTTTTGAAACAATATACTAGGAGCCTTTTATTAAATTTTCAAGCCTTTTTAATCAACAAATAAAATTTTATTGATATTTTTAGAAGAAAAACTAAAAAAAAATGAAAACTGACAATGTTCGTAAAGAGATCAAAATAAGTCAAAATATTTTGAAAATGTTATGGTGTATAGAAAATGTTAATATAAACATTCAGTCAAAATTTCATGTATCTACAGTCATTCTTTATAAAGTTACACCAAAAACCAAAAATCAATTTTGTGAAAAATCGATTTTGCGTAAAAATTCCCGGTTTTCCTTAATTTTTCTTTGGTTTTTCTTGGCGCTTTTGAAAATTACTGGGAATTTTAAATTTTGACCTCCCCAATGCACCAACGATATTCACTTTCCAATCAAACAAGATATGGAAGTTGAAAATCGAAGCATTATTTCGACTACCTATCGTGTACACAGACACAAAAGTAAAAAAAAAAAAAAATAAAAAAAAAAACACACATCATTGTAAATTCAATACATTCATCGTTCCACTCAGAATCTAAAAAAAAAAGAAATCAATTAATTTGTTTTGACTATAGTAATAATATTTGGGAGCCCATATTATAAACGAGGAATATCTAAAAATATTCATATGGTACGGTATTTTTTATAAAAATATATATGATACATTTTTACACCTACTTAACGTTTGCTACAAGATAAAAAAATAAAAAAAAAAAACACAGAAAACTCGGTGGTCTGGCTTGCGTGTGTACCTTTATAATAATACATACATTATAATAATATAGTGTCTATTTAATATTATAGTCATAATTATTGTACTCTGTCGCCTTAATCGGATTCACTATCCGGCTTCCTCTGCAGCAGCTCGGTCGCACGTGTATAACGTGTACATCATAATAATAATATACACTTCGGTACGTATTATATATATATATATATATATATAGAGAGAGAGATATTGTTATCATACACGGCGATCTACAGTGTAACATAATAATGATATTTCACATTATTTACATTACCGTGCTCATAACCTACTCGTGCATTTTAATGTCTTATAACGGGCCGTGGTAGAGGGCGGTGGCCGGTTGTTTTAATTTCTTAATTTTTTTTTGTATTTTGGAGATCATTAAACTGAACCGCGGATGGCTGCTTTTAATTTGCGCGAGTTTCAACGTTTTAAATAATCTCTGTATATACCTACCTACGTTACGCGTGTGCATTTGTATAATAGGCGTGTGCACCGAAATTGTGGACAATTAAAATATTTCGAATAGGTCATTATCCTTTCTGTACACGCTCTTGCTCTTGTACTATATAAGCAGTACCTGCAGTAGGTAGGTACCTATCTAATTCCACCGTAAGTATACAGTACTCGAATTCTTCCGAAATTAGTGCATAATACACATACACACACACACACACACACACACACATACGCTCACAGCATAAAAATAAATATATAATATAAAAAAATACAATTTGCTTACATCGAAAGTGTATATATTATTCAGACTATATTATAGTATATATATTTTAAGTAACTCATGTATTTTATGGGATGTGTATGCAGAAAAACAGGGTGTTAGGTAGTACTTTTAAAAATAAAACCTCTGATGGTTGTAACTTCCAAAATCCCCCCCTCTATTATATACCACTTTCCATAAACATTAATATTTGACATCCATTTGTCATTCAGGGGACACACTTTGATTTTCAAGTGACAAAAAGTGCGACGGGCTGATATTGTAGGTAAAATTTGAATTTCTACAATTATTTGTGTAGCTATACAGTGGAGATATGTAAATTGCAAATAGCTATGGTATATGGTATATGGTTTTATTTCTACCTAAACCTAAATTTTCGTACCCACTGCTGGTGCCATCCGTTTTAATTACTTAATATCATTTGAATTATAACATTATTATTTATTACAAAAGAAACAAGATTTTTAACAATTTATCTAATGATCAAAACAATATACAAACAAAATAAAATATATTGTATACTGAAAACAGATAAAACAAATCATCTTTAAATGTGCAAATGTTGAAAATATATTTTAATAATGTAGGGACCTATATGTAGTATAATGTCTACAATGTATATTTTACAGATATTTGATGAAATTAAAATATTTGGTGAAAAAGTATATATTATTGTACAATGTATTAACAACCCAAACGTATGAAGCTTATTTATTACCTACAGTTAACTTTCAGAATTCTCATCGGTACCACAAGATTGTATCTATGTATATATATATAGTATATATTATGTGCATTTTATATACTGCTAACGAAAATATGTGTTGCTGCAGTGATAACATAATTTGACAAACATAAATTATTTCAATATTATATTATATTATTTAGGTATACCTCTGCGAAGATGAAAATATTTTTCATAATGATTATTCATTCCATGATTCATGTATACGCGGTAAGACGTGATAAAATATATTATAATAATTAAATGTGTTTCTTCACACTTTTGGTTTAAAATTTTATTGTTTTGGAACCTACGCGTCTCGTAGTCACAGTTAACAATCGAAAACGTTTGTAAAAAAGTGCATAAGGTATATAATATATAAATATAAGCTGGGAGATGCTTATGAAAGTAAAAATATTCTCTTAATCAATGATCATTAGTGAACAGAATATGAATATCATAAAAATGTAATAATTTTATATATTTATCATTGTTGTATAATACATATATATTACTATTATGGATACCAAACGAGTCTTATAGCTCGCTCACCTTATTGTGTGCAGTGACATCATTTTTAATGGTAAAATTGTGTACGGTTCATTAAACTTCAATATTTTATTTTCGTCTTATAGCACTATAATATTATTATTTTGTTTTTTTATACAATATTTAGACTCGATTATTCAACAATTGAAAATTAATTTAAAATAGTTTGGATGCGAACGATGGTGATATTATAATATATTTTTTTATTGGTCTTGAAATTGTACAATTTCTGCTTCGACTATTTTGATCATTAGCATTATAAACATAAATACATAACATTTATAATGAAAAAAAGAGAAAAGAAAAAAAACAGTTTTAAATTAGTTATTTTGATATTTTGTACATTGCAAATGTTGGCTAAAGTATTAAGGCTAATTTAATTGTTTTAAGGAATTCAATAGTGTCGGTTCCGTTGTCTAGATTCGGACATAGACTTGAGATAAGAGATCCTCTCTTTGTTTTACGTACATTCTTCACTCTTCGAAGATATGTCATAATATTATATATACCGTATAGTGTAGGTATAATATCTATAATGGGTGCATATTATAACTATACCTGCTATATCTATATAGCTGCTGAATATAAGAGTTTTAAAAACAAAAATAACGTTTTTGACATTCTTCAAAACATAATGTGACAATTAAATATGATACATATAGTGCGGTTAAAATTCTAAAATCTTGGTAGCATCCTACGCACATTTCAATATAATAATATTATGTCGTTATATAGTGATGCGTACAGAGAATTATTATTTTCGTATGGTACGCCTATATAATATAGTGTTGAAAAATCGAAATTGGCTTGCTACCGTCTTTGGTTACGGTCCACCATGGATACCAAGTATACGGATACCATAACAAATATATAAGTCTATATTTAATTATATTATTATCTATTTCTATACACATATTAATATAATAATAATATTATCGTAGTAGACATTAGAAGCAACCGAATGGTTTCCCGGGATACGGACGGTCAATATTCCAGTGGCACATTATCTTCATCTCGGAAATAATTATTTATCGTTATTGTTATTAGCGGTTCCGGTGCCAAAATGGACCAATGTGGTGGTTCGATTTTGCCAAAAATACCTGGTATTTACCAGACGTACTTGGTGAGTTCTTATTCATATTACACATGTTTATATTGTCTTATACACGGATTTTCTCGGAACGGTGCAAACGTACTTCCTTGGCGAATCGTACCTACCTCCCTCCATACAAACGCGATATATAATACGGTATTAAAAAAATTGTATACACCTCACCGCAGATTTCCTCTAGTGTTTTTTGCGACCCCGTACGCAGCAGTGGATCGCAAAGTCTGTGCCAAGGGTTTCACGTTGTCTATATTTACAGGGACGCCGAGGAACATTATCTGGTCTAAAGCAAATATTGGAAAATTAAAAAACGGCGTCGGCAACCTTATGATTAGTCACGCTTTGACTCGTGGGGGGAGGGCGCCGTGAGAAAACCTTAGTTCCAATAGGAGGGAGTCGTGTGTAGAAAAAGTCTGGATACCACTGCCGTACAAGGCCGACACCTGTGTCCATAGGTTAGCCCCCCAATCCGTTAAAAAATAACATCTATAACGCATCGATATAGAGATTTCAAACGCAGATAATTGTCTTATGTCGTGTATACCTATATTGTATAGAAAATAATTACTGATAATTAATGTTTTATTCAGACGACGCCTCCACCTCATATAGGTACTTACACCAAAAGTGTCTCTTTATTCCATTGACATTGTCGAGTTTGGCGTTTGTGATCATTTATAATATACATACAACCTTCATACAACAAATATAACTATAATATTGTATACAATTTATATTATTCTATAGTAGGTATAATAAAGTCGTGGAGGGTAAATATAGATTAATATATTATAATATATTATATTATGCTTACTATTGTGACTAAATAAGAGACGAAATAGGCGTTTGAATAAAAAATCTATTTTAGATTCTGAGTGGAACGATCAATATTTCAATAGTAATTTATTCTAAAAATTATAAACACACATCGTTATCGCAGAATCTAAACTTCAGTAGGTATATCTACTGAGATATCGCTTGGATAACAAAAAAAAAATCTCTCTGTACCTACCATAAATTATATATGGATACTGGGAATACACTATGTACATCAACTGACAGTGCAAAAGGATTTATTTTATTTTAATTTTTTTTTCGAAGGTCTCCGAAATGTTCTTCAATTCTTAACGGTGTTCAAATGCGATGTATATCTACGCGTTCATTTTTTAAAGAATTTTTGACACTTTTTTTACAATCGAATTATGATTTGACATATTATTATCATTGTCTCGGCTGTATCATTCAAACCGGGTGAGACTAAGACGCGTACATAATATTACCTATATATAATATTATGATTCCCACGTCGAAAACCGTCCATCATCCCATACCGGCATGATATACGCGTACCAATATAATATATATCGTCGATCCACTGCAGCACGTTTTTACAAAATAGGTATATATATAATAATATAGTGTACGATTTCGTAATATATAGGTGGGTATACAGCAGGTACGCGTCCGCCAGATTAAACATCGAACAAATCAATTTTCCGAACTTGCGTGAAAAAATTGTTTGGAAAAAATAAAAAATCTAAGGAATTATATTATTTTCCGACGAGCAAATAGTACCTATATATAATATTATATAATAATATATACGTTTGATCCACTCGCTATAGATATACATACCACGACCGTGGTTCAATCTCGCGTGTGTGTGTATATAATATAGACGTACCTGCAGCAGCTGTACATTATATATAAGTCTATACCTACCATAGTACCTATATATCGTGTACGCGACGGTACATAACGCAAATTTTCACGGCTCTGTTGTTTGCCATAGTCATTATTTCGGTTCGCCATATAATATTATAATATATCCTACGAAAAACTCTGCGGGTAGTGTAGAGAGTAACGACCGAAGGTCACAAACCATAACAGTGTAATACGCCACGTACACGCATATATATAATAATATATACTCTGTATATAGGTATATAATATCATATTTATTGCGTTACAACCAAACGTGAATTTCGTCTGTGCAAAATTAAAAGTCTTTGTCACCGTTTCGCCGTTTCCGCTTCCGGTCCGAAGACGGTAATAATAATAATTATAATTACAATCAATACGTCATATTATTATATCGCGGCGCCCCCACTGTAATATAGCGATTATTCGCCAAATATAAAAAGTATCTCTGTAATGTATACGTAGTAAATAGGTGTTAAATAATAGGTGCATAATACAATAATCATGCAATTATGCATCACTCTAACCAGTATCGTCCTGGCCATAGCCGCTAGGCCACGAACGCGGCCGGGGTCTCTCCGTTTTTTTTGTTTTTTTTTTTTTTTTTTTTATTGGGCAGGGGGCCCATATTATTGGGGTTAAAGGGTAAAGAAAAATTGTAAGGTCTTAAAAATTGGATCAATAATCAGATGCTTACTTATTTTCTATAGTGTGAGAGTAGTGAAAGTGTCAATTAACAATTATAATAGTAACATTGTAACAAGTAGAAGGAGGTTTTTTGGAATAATTGTGCTACTATAGGTTAAATTAGGTTTTATCTCTCGCTTCAAAAACAAAGGCTCGGACGACTGCACGAGGGCCCCGCTTACCCGACCCTGCAGGAGCCCCGTTGTTGAATTCAGTGATCATGAAAATATTGCATATACAAATATGTATGACACTATGTTGTACACATAAATATGTACAATACTATATGTCTATATCTATTGATATATATAAATATTATATAATATAATAATGATGAAGATAAGACATTTACTTTTGGAAGTTTACTTAAATAATATTATGCTTATGGCTTATGTATTTGTCTTCAAGGTTAAATTCTATAATAAAAATATAATTTTAGAGTTTTCACAATTTTTTTCTACGTAAACTGTAATATTATTGATAATTATTATTTATATTGTTTTGTAGTTTTCATAGTTTATTATTAAACGAATTATTCCCTACGTCAGGGTTCACGTTAATATTAGATATAAATATATGATACATTGTAATTTAATGTTGTAAATTATAAATGATGTTTTTTCGCAGCCCATAAGCAATAGTTATTTATAAAAATATTGTCGGCTGCATATTATTCAGCTATGATTTTTCAATATGACTGCAATGCTGTTGTAGTCGCCTTATGTCGATTGTTGTTGCCGCCACAGCAAACTAATTAGGTATAGTTCACGATATCTTTGGTGTTATACTGTTGTATATATATTGGTTATTTATCGTGGTGAATGTGCGCAATTAATTTATAATTATTAATCATGAAACGTATATTTACTAAATTATATAATAGTTTATTAATGATTATAATTAAGGTACATTTTATATTATAATCCATATTGCTAAGAATTGCATAGGCATACATTTTTTGGGGGCCCCTTAAAAAACTGATCCATGGGCCTTTGGTGTGCCAGGCCGACACTGACTCTAACTGTGTACAACCTGACTTCGTCCTGGAAAAAATAACATAATAAAATCAATATTATGCCGGTATATCGGTTCACGGGCAAGTCGGCATCGGTTTATGAATTGATTCTACCTACCGAGATGGGATGTTATGTAGAACTAAACATTTTTTTTTAACGTGGTTGAGTGGTTTTAACTACTCTCCAAACTTTCTTGATACCTATCTCTAAGAAGAATCTGTGAAACTTTCGTAAAAATCGGTCTAGTAGTTTTTGATACTATATAAACTACAAACATAATTGTTTTTGTGTTGTACATTTTAATAACAAAATAAATTTAATATTTTGTTTTATTTAAAATAAAAATCCTATAGACACGCATGACGGATTGGCTAGTCTATAACAGTTTTAGATTCTGAGCGGAGCAATAAAGGTGTGTTTTTTTTTTGTGTCTGTCACCACCGTTTGGGACAGTAAGACTGCTTCGATTTTCTTCAACAGTTATTTTGTGGTAATTCAAAATTATCATTCGTGAGGACTTTAAAATGCTACCTATACAGATAGGTACACAATGACATTTTCGAATCATTTAGATTCATTTAGTTATATGTCCTATATGGCTTTATACACCATGAACCAGTGACGTATTTCTAAATCATCCTACCGCAGAACTAATAGTAAAATAAGTTACTTTAATAGGACTTTGAATACTTTGAAACAAAAAAAAATGAAATTTGTCAAAATTATGAAAATATACAATTTTTTCATTTATAATAAGTGTTTTAATTTTTTTCACACCGACGGTCACCATTTGTCAACCTTCATTATTTTAGATTCAGAGCGGAGTAATGAATGTATTGATTTTACAATGATGTGTGTTGTTTTTTTTTTTGTGTCGGTCATTGCCGTTTGGGACAGTAAAACTGCTTCGATTGATTTTCTTCAATATTATCTTGTTTGATGGGAAAGTGAATCTAGTTAGTGCATTCGAGAGGTCAAAATTTCAAATTTCCAATAGAAAAATAACATACAAATTAAGGGATGACGGGAATTTGTACACAAATTCGGTTTACGACAAAATAGATTTTGGTTTTTGGTGTAACTCTAGAACAAATGAACGTAAATACATTTTTGCTGGTTGTTTATATTAGCATTTTCTATACACGATAAAATTTTCAAAAAAATTTTGATTTGTTTTGAACTGTTTAAGGATATTTTCAGTTTCAATTTTTTTAATTTTTTTTTCCATGAATGCCAATAAAAATTTATTTGTTGGGTGAAAAATTTTGAAAATATGATACAAGATTCCTCATAATTTTGTCTACCTTTATCAAAAAAAAAAAGGTCTACATGAGGGTCAAATTAATTTTGTGAGTGTTTGAAGTTTGTATTTTTTTTTATTTAATATTCACTTGATTTCTCATCTAACGATTTACTTATTTTGTTGTAATTTAAAAAATAATACCATACATGAACTGAATGTTTATATTTCCATTTTCTATACACCATACAATTCTGAAAATATTATAACTCTTTATTGGCTATTAAAAGGAAATTTCAAATGTCAATTCTTTTAGTTTTTTTTTCTGTAAATATCAATAAGTCATTTATTTGTTGGGCCAAAAAACATAAAAATTTAATACGAGGCTCCGTAAAAAATACATAGGCACAATTTTTTTTTATAATCATTCGAAGTTAAAATGTTGACAAAATTTATCAAATTTAAAATTGAATAATTATTCAGTAGTTAAAAATTTATAAAATTTTCAACTTTTATATCTAAGGATTGAAAATTTAAAACAATGTACTACGTAGTAATTAGGTTATACCTATATAAATTACTTTATTCACAATAATAGCATTAAATATACTTAGTAATATCTTAGGCTGACTGACCGTTTACGCTCAGAATCGTTTTTCTCATACTATAATATTATATCATTGAATTCAAATTTGACACCTTCCATTACAGTGACCCACTTGTAACCTACTGTATAGAAGAATGACACCAACTTGCCCACTTTTTTTTTAGTTGTATCTTTTTTTCTAATTCTTTTTATTTAGTTATGATTTTATGAATTATGATATATTTAATATTTATATTGGTTAAAGGTTAGGTTTGATTTAGTCATGTAGGTACCTACTAATTCAGTGTTTGACAGAGTTGGTTATTCTATTTCAACCAGAGCCATAAAAGTATAATATAAGTACAATATAATACAATTCGTAGAAAATAAAAAAGAATCTTTGGACTCAATCGATATATTTTACTTATCTCAAGTGCGAACTCAATTAATATATATATATAATATAGTACATATAAATAAATAATATATACTATATAATATAATAATAATAATATATAAAATATATTATATATTAATATATATAGTATATTATACTCGATACCGTTTGCCGCGTCCCTGAAAATCGATAACGTTTTTAATATGATATAAATGATAATGTATAGATAATATAAAAATCGACGACTACGTTTCCGTTATTACCTTAATTACAACACCAACTTGCGTCGTTCTTTTAGTCATTTTCTCGCGGGCAGAATGCGGATTTGTTCCTGTACAAGCTTTATAGCAGAGAGATAAACGCGCTCAATGTTCCGTAATGTATACATTGCAATTGGAGGGAACATATTGCAGAAGTTTCGTCCGTAATACAATTATTATAGGTACGTTTTGACGATAAATACATTCCATTTGCATTTTTATTTTTTACAGTTGTACCGATGTCATTACTATATATAGGTAGGTACTTTTTATGCGAATTAGGTATAGTTATATATTACGTATATATATATATATATATACAAGTTTAATAATACACGATGGTGTTTCACGGGAATGAGTAAACGTGTAGGAGATTCTATTTTATTTTTTTTTACGTAATGTGGTAAATCGTATTTTAGTGTTTTACATACATATTGATTGTGATTTTTTACAGTTGCAGCTGGTGTAGAGCGTTATGTTATTATTTTTATATGCACGACATGATTATTGCATGAAAAAGTTCCTCTAGTTCTCACCTTTTTGTCACACAGACTTCACCTATACTATTTAGATTCTACCTAGAATCGGCAATCTTTTTAACCATGCGGGCCATATTTTTTTCAATTTTTCATCAAGAGACGCATTAATAAAAAAAAATTGTATATATGATATAATGCTAATAATTTATTTCTATTATATTTAGTTATTTTACATGGAAATATAAGTATGAAAAAACATCACAGAAAAAATTTAATTAAAAATATATATATATATAATTTAGTTGCTAGTGTGATTTTTGAGGTTGAATTTTTCCGGCTAGTTCATTTATATCCGCTTTCATATTGGTTGTTGATATTCTTAAAACTGCATCCACGTGTTCGTCGCTTAATCGTGAACAATATTTATTTTTTCGAAATTAAAATTTTAAACGCCATGAAATATATTTGGAGGGCCGCAGAAAAAAATTCCGAGGGTCCGTCGGTGCCCGATTTAGATGGATTATAAATAACGTGTAACATAATATTGTGAATTGTGATACGTACAAGTTTTACGACTTTGTCAAATTTTTCTAGTAGGTAGATACATCTAGAAAATATATTGTTCACAAAATTATTTTTAAATGACATATTATATTTCCAATCAATTGCTGCGTAAGTCGTGCAACTCGTGCACATACCTATACAAGAATAAAATTACTGTGGCCTTTTATTATTTAGTATATCCTATAGCTTAAAGGTTTTTAGGAAAATATGTTTAGCAGAAATTCTGGCTCAACATATTAATAATACATCTTGGCGAATATAAGCTCGCGATTTCAAACAACATTCGTCCCGTAAATATACGAGAAAAACGTATTCTAATGACGGTTATATTATATAATATTAGAAGAAAAATTGTATATTCGATGTAACACGGCGTTTGAATTTTTACAGGAAGTCAAAGATAAATATCCAATAGGGAGTGATTTAGAATGCATCGACAAAGTGAGATTCATCAAGTCGATAGAAAAAAAAAACGAGCGGTTGTTCTGTGACCCAGACGTGGCCATGGTGATGTTGGCCAAAGGCCGCAACGTTATCAACCAGCGCAATTGGTTAGCGTTTGACGATAAAGAGGTAAACATCATAACTTATATCTATAGACAAATAAACGGATGTAATAATAAATAATAATAATATATTATAGTACGCGTTTAACACTTGGCAAGCACGCGCTGGCCATACTATATTTCAAGCACGCGTAGGTATATATATTATATTGATTGGCTGAACAGAGCGCTGAATTCATAAACTACACACTCTAGATACAGGTCAAAACCACACACTTTTAGTATACCTAGGTTGAAACCGCACAATTTTTTAAGGTTTTTCTATTAAAAAAAACCGAACATTTTATGGTTACCTAAAAATGTATATATTTTTAAACTTATTACTTATTACTTCCCTGTATAATATTTATTTAAATAAAAAAATATAAAAGAAATTACTGTCATATAAGTATATAGGCAGTAGGCAATCATCACACAATTTACACTATAATTCTATATTTTTTTTTACGTTTTACAAATAACAATTTTATCTTACTTGCAAACATTTTTTAAATGTTGGTAATGGTAAAAGTATTTGACGTCCGGAATACATCTGGTCGGTAGATTAGAAATAGACAATAGTGTGCTGCATTTTGCTATACAATAACACTAATATGACGTTAAAGTATGCGGTTTTTGTTTATCGTTATTTTCGGAGTCGAAATCATAAGTTATTAGATGCAACCGAAAAGAGCATCATAACGTCACACAATATTGGTAGGTACACATCACGAGAAGAAAAAAATTGTAAAAAATACCTAATACACGAGTTGGGTACCCGGCAGCCGTATACCTATAATGTAATTTAATATTTCGTTGGTACATTATAATATTATGTTGTTTATATACATAATATTACAAAATGATTCCAATCGTGGACAGCAGATTGATGGACTAGATATATCTGTTATAACGTGGTGCACTGTGTATAATAATAAACGTGTATGGAATTATTTCTGCCGAATGCTCTCGGATTTCGATTATTATCGGCTGCCTCGCAGAAATTTTGGCAGGTTATTTATCTATATAAGCAGAAGGTTAGCGAGGGCAGTGCGTGTGCACGAGAAACGTACTCCGATCAATACGTTGTGCGAACGGTTCATTTTATAGTAGTTTTCTTTATTTTTTTCATTTGTTGTACGAAATTCGATTTCATTACAAACAAAGTAAACGTCCGTCGTCGTTTCTGTGGGAATTTGGGGTATCGTTTTACTTATTGGTTTCGGTCCGGTTAAACGACACGACTATACGGTTTGTGTACTGAACTAGAATAGCAGGAACATTAATATAATCAATTCTGCACGATACGAAGAGGAAAATAAATACATATATATATTTATAGTTTGGGAATAAACGAAGTGACGAATGATATGGGTTGAATATACAGTTACCGTGTATAATATTATACAATATAATTATATGTTGGTGTTTTTATAGGTTCTCACTTTTTACGCTTTTTACAAAAAGTCGGGTCGTGGAAGCTCCGCAGGAATAAAATACACGCTGAAACAGCTAAAGATCATTTATTTTTTGGTGGACGAAACGATTCAAGTAAACGAGCCGACGAAACAGAACAGCGGCGGTCCACAAGGTTCTCATACAATTGCACCTACTTTTAGTTATAAATGCATAACGGGTTTAAATAACAAATAAAACAATTCTTATTTAAAAAACACAATTATTAATAACTAGTAGCTTTGAAAAAAAATAAACTGAAAATAATGATAATAATATTATAATAACATTGAGACATTAAAAATATTCTTTTCGGAGTAGGTAATATAGTTGTAGAGCATTTAAATAATTAAAATCGTTGAATAATTATGATACAACCCATAGCGATCGAAGTAAAATGTTGAAGGGTAATAACCTTTCTTATTATAAAACACGTATAACAAGTTTCAAATAAATGTATTTTAAATTTGAAAATTATGTTTGTTTTTTATTATATTAATTAAATCGGTCATAGGTTGTTTCATAAAAAAACAAAAAATACCGTTACCTGGCTGTGATCAAGAAACGGGGCCCTATTACAGGCTACCCGATTTAGTTGTCGGCACTACGGTCATCTTTCACGGAAAAGAGTTAAGAATTACAGGTGTCGACGCATATACTAGAGATTTCCTGCACACGATGGGAGTTCCTGCGAATGACAACGAACCGATGCCAGAAGATCCATATTATGAGTACAGGAAAAAAGTGATGTACTGTATTATTTTGCATGCGATCAGTGTATTATTATTATTTCAGAATTCCGAATGACTATGATAATAATAATAAAATATTCGTATCGCGATCGCATTGCAGGCCAACAGCGTTTAAATTTTGCGCTTTTTTTTTTTTTTGCAGACCGCCCTGGATGTAACGTTACAAAATAAAGCTAATATAGCTAGGAACCCTCCTCCAAATGGCTACGACAGTCTGATCCTGCGATTTAGGGGCTATTGGGATGACCGTAATCAAATGGATGGTGATTTGCATTTCTACGAAGTTCTCTATTACCTCGCCGACGACACGATGGAGTTGGTCGAAGAAATTATGGATGACACCAAAGTTAGTGGAATACGTAATAAGATGATCGTGAAAAGACAACGGTTAATGAAAGTGAGTATTAAAGTATAGATTATACTTTATAACTTTATATACATAATATACAGGATATGGTTCACCAAACAGTACCAAACATACTCATCGTATTGTTCTTCTTCGATAATGCAAATATTCAAAACCTGGTTTTTGGAATTTTTAAATATACTTATACAGACCGTATTTTCAAATTCTTTATGGTTTTTTATTACTTACGAAGTGACCTGTGGAACTAAATAAACTTTTGTTTTCTAAATGTCTCTCCTCCCTTATAACAGTAAATTATTTAGCGGATAATTTTTCTTGATTACTGACATATCAAAATGAAAATACGAACGAGTATTTTTGAATTAATTAACTTTGTATACCTAATAATAATAGGTCCATAATAATGGAGTTGATAGATATTAGGGCAATGGTAATTTGAAAATTTTAGTATACATTTTTACCTATGTTAATCTTTCTATCATTTATAAAAAATTGTCAAAGTATATTAAAATATCTTAATCCAAAATTACATCTATTTTATATATTTTAGATTCTGAGCGGAGCGAGGAAACTATTGTTTTTACAATGGTGTTTATTTTTTTTTTTTTTTTATTTTTATATCCTGTATACAAAATTTCTTCCAGAAGGAGTGTTTCGATTTCAACATATAATACCTTATCTTTTAGCAAATTGGATCAAGATGGTACTTTAGAGAGGTCATTTTTCGATTTTCTCAACAGTTATTTAATGCCACGGGAGAAACCACCAGACAATTACGAATAAACGCTAAAAATGGGATTTTAATTTCTAACGCTTTGTTTATCACCATAGAAACGAATAAAAAATTATAATATTTTAATATTAATTCAACTTACATGATAAAATAAATAATAACAAAATATAAAATATCTAGACTGTCAAACCGTCTCCGCTCAGAATCGTTTTTCTTATACAAAGATATTATATCATTGGATTCAAGTCTAATACAACCAATATACAATTACCGACTTGTAATCTACTGTACAGCAGAGCGACATCCACTTACCTGCTTTTTTAACTTCCCATTGTGTTTAATTAATAGTTATACTTTATTAGTTTAAAACATTTTATTTAACTGAATACAATGTGATAATTAGACACAAATATGTATACATATATATATATATATATTTTTTAAATTTAATAGAGGTATCACAATTTGCAAATATTATTGTAGTAGGTACTTATATGAAAATAATATTTACTCATGTACATGTGGCTTGAAGTGCTATAATATTAGAGAAGGTACTTAATGGTTTATAAGAGTATTTTAGGTTTTGAGCGGAGCGAGGAAGCTATTGTTTTTACAATGGTGTTTATTTTATTTTATATATTTTTTAAATTATTGTATAGGACTTATTATTTTTTATTATTTTTTTTAGTATAAACTTTTAATAACTAAAAACTACTCTTGTTAAAATTTCTAATTGGGTAAATAAAATGTATATATCCACTAAATAATTTACAGTAAAAAAGGGGGTTCTCATTTGAAAAATCAGAGTAAGCTCAAGAATTTTAAAATATTGTCTTTAAGTAGGTGTAGGTATATTTAAAAATTTTGAAAATAAGTATTAATGGGGGTAAACATGCTTATAGTAAATCACTCTGTATATTATATAAGTAGGTATACAAGTGATATAAGTTTATTCGAATGGACCTTGAACACCGAACAATAAGACAAAACGGAGAAATATTTTACGAGTTTTTACTTTTTATTGAATCTTAAAGTTTTAATTATTTTACGACGGTATAAGAATGTGTTTCAAAACGCATCACCATGTGATACATAATATAGTACTAAATACCATTGTATAAACGTGTTTGTTGCATTTCCAGGAAGGCCCGTGGTGTTTACAACCTGGTTACAATGTCAGACAAGACATACTGAACGTTATGACGACAAACAAAAATTCGTTTTACTATACAATGGATTCTCAGCTTGGGATTGTACAAAAAGTTCCTTATTATAATCGTACAGATTTATTCATCGGGCAAGTTCTAAATGTGTACGGTCGTTCTGTAATCCTGGTTTCATGTGACGAATTTACCAAAAGTTTTTATAAAAATGTATACCAATTGGGTGAAGGTAATACTAATAACAGATTAAAATTAAATTTAGAAAATAATAATATAATTCTATCAATAGTACATCTATATTCAGTACATTTGATTAAAATAATTATATTAATTTATTTTCACTGTCTGTATCAAATTAAAAACTATACTATCTAATTCTGAGGTTAGCAAAGAATATATTGATTTCAGAATGCTATGTTTTAATTTTTTATCGCTTGTGATTTGTGAATGTATACACGATTTTTAGTAGAAAAAATGTTTTGATTACCGATTTCTAATATCTTTTCTGGTAGAAAAGTAAGTCTAGACCAACTTTTAGAAGGTAAAACGAAAAATCCCCAGTACTTTCAAAATAATCGGAATTAAAATGATTTTGTACGCATAAATAGTTTTAAAATGGTCAGGGGTCCTGATATATTGTTACAATATCAGTTGAAAAATATTAAAAATACAAATGTTAACAAAATTTATTACATTTAAAATTTAATAATTATTTTGTAGTTAAAAATTTATAAAATATTCAACTTTTATATCTAAGGATTGAAAATTTAAAACAATGTACCACGTAAATAGATTTTATATAAATTACTTTGTTCACAATAATAGCAACAATTAATATACTTAGTAATATCTTAGGCTGACTGACCGTCTACACTCAATCGTTTTTCTTATACATTGATATTATTTCATTGAATTCAAATTGAGTACATTATAGTGACTCACTTGTAACCTACTGTAAGTACAGCAGAGTTACACCAACTTGCCCACTTTTTTTTTTTTTATAAATTACATACTTACAACATTTTAATGATTTTTAAATTGCGTATTGACTATGCTTGTTAATAGGTATCCACGTTATTATTGTGCTATTCCCGTATTATATAGTATGTATCTATATTAAACAAAGAGCCGTAAAAAAAGGTTGTTTGACTTACAAATATTGCATTTTAATAATAGTGTAAATGTGTATAAAAAACTCATTGAAGTTAATATTCTAATTTTACAATTTTGATAGTACTTTTATGCTATTTTAATAATTATAATATACCTAATGATAAATGTTAGATACCTATTTCTTATTGCTTATATCTTATTTGTAAGTAGCGGTACTAATATTAATTGATTTATGTATTTAAATTGTATATTGATGTTTGTGTTTAACAATGATAAGTTACGTTTTAGAAAACTTAAATCCAATAGAAGCCCCCAAAACAGTGAGAGAAATTGAAGAAGAAATGTTGCAACAAAAACGAGTAGAAATTATTCTGAAGAACTATGATGAAGTACTGAGGAAAAGTTTGGTTAAAGACGGTGGACCAGGAATAATATTTGGCTTTCTCATTAAAATGATAACCGATGATCCGATTAATCAAAGTAGAAATTTCATGTTGAAGTACTATTTGGATGATACGGAATTCGCTATATATGAATATAGAGAAACAAATTCAGGTATGATTTTGTTCTTTGAAGTACCTATTTTACAAAATTGTATTGATAGTAATTTGATTATCTGGAAAAATAAAACCAATTATTACTACCTAATCTGCAATAGAGCTTATCCACGTTTTAGAGATTTTTAAAATCCTGAGTGAAGCGAAAAATTCTACGATCATCGAATTTAAAGAGGGTCCCCGAAAGAAAATTAGATACAGTTGGTACTTAATGGAAGTCAAAGTTGAAAATTCCCAGTATTTTCTAATATAAACGGAAAAACAAAAAACAATTTTTAAAAAAACGGGATTTTTCATGTTAAACCATTTTTTGACAAAATATATTTTCTTATTTATGTCATAATTAAAAAATATATTACATTAATAATAGTACAATAAATTACTATAATAGGAAATTTAAATATATAAAATACACTTAGTAATATAGGCTGATAAACCACCTTCGCTCAGAATAATTGTTCGTACCTGTGCAATATTAGCCATTAGGTATCATTCAATTCAAATTTAACAATACCAAGGTAAAATACATAACTGTGATTTAACTCTATGATGTGGTACACTCGACACCTGCAGGTTCAAGAGAGCGGTTTCCTACTTTTCCCCTTTTATTATTTTGACTTTTATCTAAAATATTATGTTGTATCTTCGTATTGTTGAAAATAATTATTTATTACTAATATATTTTCACAATATCACATTGTATTATATTATAAAATTATTTTGTTATGATTTTTTCAAGGAATGCGTGGTGGAATGTTTCGTTCAAAACGCGGGTTCAGTGAGAACCAAGACCAGGAAAATTTATTCATTTTTCATCAGTTAGCGGTAGGAGTAAAAATTTGTATTGACGAATTCAAGTTTACTATCGTCGATATCGACGATAAGACATTGCAGTTCATGATCGATAATCCAAAAGAGGTGAATATATAAAAATAGGGCAAGTTTTTAAATAAAAATATAATTCTTTCAGTTCTCACACAGCAATTTGGCCGCAGTTAGAAGCAAAACTCGTGAAATGATAAATAGTCGGTTCAGCAGTTTAGAAAAATTTCGAACGGAATACTTTCAGGATCGAGAATTGGTGGACAGAGATGAATTCAGGAAAGTTTTGTCCTTTGACGGAGAACTTGATCCTCATATTGGAGTAGTACTGTCACTAATACATAAACGCCCAGATCCATTTGAACCTTTTACGGATAATGTGCTTAGAAGCGTAGTGCAAAGAGAAATGAGAAAAGATTGTTTTATACACTTTGATGGCTTAAAGAATAATTTCAGATCCAGAAAATCGAAATCCGACGAAGTAGGATATATTGTATGCAGTGAAGCAATCAAGGCAATGAAAAGCAACAGAATCTCGCTGAGCGAGGAAATAAGAAGTATTCTCGTTAATAAGTAAGCATTAAAGAATATAATACGTTCTTGAAATGTCCTCTATTTCCATTGAAAATGAAAATCTATAATCCATATTTTGTCATCTGTCGAAGTATATCACGATAAAGTGATAAGTGATACACCGACTGGTTGATTTTCTAAAATATTGTTTAATTTGTTTATTTCCAATAATTTTATTATTATTTATTTATTTATCGTATGGTAAAAAAACATTACGTCGTTAACAACTAGTATATTTATAAATACAAGACACAACTCATAAGTAACTATATATAAAAACAAACATAAATCAGTCACAAGTGAAAGTATAGAATAATGAAATAACAATAACAAAGGATAATAATAGTTTTAATATACATATTAAAGTTTATATTTATAGAATTTGGTGCAGATAGAGATTGTTTAGTCTAAGATTTGCATATTCAATTTTGAGATTATTATAAAACTTCTCAAATTTATTCAGAATAGCAGATAACACGTTCTATCAAATAGTTTTAAGCACGTTAGCAATATTTCCAAAATACTGGTTTTGATATAGACAATTAAGATATATTTATTGCCAATACATATTATTTTCCCAAGTTTAAATCATATTATTACCTATATTTATTTTGTATAGTTTTTGTTAAACTTTTGAATAATCGTTTATATAGCTTAATTTACCTATGGGCAAGCTTTGTTTTTCTTTCACGCTATTACCATAATCGTCATAATATTTGTTCGTTTATTTTTTTCCAATTAATAGTTTCGTAGTATCCACATTGTCACCGAACTTCATGTTTATTTTCATTTTTAAAAATTAATAATAATTATATGAATAAATTATCGGGCGTCAGACTGTGCAATTATCGTGTGTAGGTTACAGTTGATTGAGCTCAATTTTTACTCCTAAAAATAAATCCAATTTTTTTCCCATTATGATGACGTTTATAAATCTGTTTGACGATGCGTAAAACACTAAAAGTGTACAAATTAATTGCCATTTCACACTATCGGTCATATTACGGCTATAATATTAAATGTTGTTCTTGTTTACTGAAATAGCTAACAATCAATATTTCAAATTCGTCACGTATATTGTATGTGTATCATATTATGTTTGTTACCTAGATAATACCATTACTAATAATATAGATCCATATGGGTCAGGTGATAATATTCAATTATTGTAAATTGTAGTGTAACTTTATGTTTACGTCGCTCGTAATTGAAATCAAATCCATATAGGTATACCTATATATATATATATATGCTGGGCGTATTATCAGATTAACAGTATGTCTACATGCTTATAGAAAAACGATAGTGTTTATTCTCTATAGTGTTCATGGTTATGTTATATTCGTGTGGATTAACCCTGATGTATATACACTGTTACAGATTCACGGACACCAAAAACGGCTGCACCGTAAATTACGAAGAAATGGTGGAATTCATGGATTACATGAAAAATCCGGTGGAACCTCCGTCCAGATTGGCCAGGGTTAGTGCGCGTACGCATATTATGTATTGCAGGTTAACGTGACGAGGGTTATGATGGTTATGGTAGTGGTAGGGGTGGTCAAAGGGGGGATCTATGGTAGTATAGCGCATTTCGATTGCACCCAAGTTACATATTTTAAGCACGTCACATTTTCGCGAGGCACTGCAGTGACGGATTCAGGGTGCAGCATTTTAATCTACCCCAAACCAAACACCACTGGAGCTTTCGGAATATCTTATCAATCATATTGTTTTGGTAGTATTACTGAGTTAAATTAATAGTACCCTTTAGAATAACTACTAGTTATCTAAGTAAATAACTTGAAGACCCAAACTATAAAATTTCAGTGACTAAATTGCATAGTTATAATACACGAATCGTTTTTCAATCGTACCTAAGTATATCCATGATTGTTTGTTACAGGAACTGTTATTCGTCAAACCCAAAAAGGTTTTAGTCCGAGTGAATGATTTCATAGATGGCCTGCGGTCGGAGACGTAATAAATAGTACGCATGATGGAAAATTAAATTTCGGTCAGACTATAATGTTTTAAATACACAAATTAAATGCTTAATTTCAATTAAGTGTTTAAAAAAATAACCTTATATTATATTATACTCAGCGTTATTTTATCACAAGACGAGTTAGCCGCCAGTCACCACCATCGAATGTAATAATAAAAATAATAATAATAATAATAATAATAATAATAATAATAATAATAATAATAATAATATCAATATCATTGTGTCTGGCCGAGCACGGCATATTACGATCGAAGAATGCCAATTTGACACACATCACGAAACGACTACTATTCGGAACACGTCGCCGTTGTCGTCAAATATATTAAATATATATTAATATTATATTAATATTTATTATTGTGGGCTCGCACAGCAGTGGTCAGCGTGCGTGCGTGTGCGCTTCATTAGCCATTCAGGAAGCGATGACCAACATTTTAATTCGACTGACGCTCGTTTTTAGCGGACAAACGCGTATCGTGTGTTGTTGTTTTTGAATTAATATATATATTATATTATTATATATTTAATATATTTTTTACGAGTACGGTGTACGCATTTTACCAGTCTGACCGGCCTTGGCGGCGGTCTGCACAGCGAGTGGGTCCTGCAGTATACTATCCGGACGAAGAACGGTGCCGCCGCCTCTGCCGTTTCGAGCAAACCGCATTATTTTATAGTTTCCCGACACAGAGGTGCCCGCAAGGTCGTGTCAAACTACCAGACTAGTGTGATAAGTAAAACTGGTTTTGGTTTGAAATGCACACGTATATAATACAATATTCATACATATATATATATACCAATGCGAATTTGGAGCTGTTTAGGTATATATAATATGAAATGTATATACATACGATATCCGACTCGGGTATGGGAAAGCGGAAGCGAAAGGGAAATCCGGAACTCTGCGTGTAGGTACCTACATCATTGGGGCACAACCAGCACGTTAATTTAATATTATTAATACAAATCACGACATAAAATATGCACACACCGTACCCCCAAAACAATCGTTTCGCACGGTTTATCGGTACGCAGTCGCTTCATTTCTCAAGGTATAGGATGCATTCGCATACCCATTTTTCGTACAACGCGAGGCCTGAAGGAGAGGCGACAAGGAAGAAGAGGATATTTCCTCACGAGTATTCAATTTTGAAATTATCCCGATGGCGGGCGGGTTTGTCAGTCGGATCTCCTTACTTATCATCAGGACTTACTTAACCTCCCCTACTGGCCACTATACAATTTGTTTCATCATGTATTTAAATGTTTTATTATTATTATAGATAATAATATACTACTGTATTGTTACTCGTAATTATTATATTATTATGAAAATAGGTATAATGTTATAGGTACCTATACATTAACTTCATATAAATTGTCCATCGCTATACACCATGTTTTCCTTTCATACATAGTACCTATGTAATTAGTATGCAATTAGTGTTAAAAAAAATATCAAAACTGATTTATTAATAATAATATACCTACATTTATAAATTATATCCAATATAAGAGCCTAAATCCCCCCATGGATAAACTTACAAGTATAAGACATACCTAGGACTAGGTAGTCCTAGGTAGGTACTTTGATTTTTTTAGTGGCCTGTTGCAATAATTTCTTTCCGTTAAAAAATGTATCTAAAACGATGTCGCCGTGTGGTGCAAGAGTCAACACAATAATATTGTAATAATATTATAACATTTTTATATACAATAACACTGAAACACTGACCTCTTCACACACAAACCGCTACCATGAAACGTATCTAAATCGTAATATTATAATATACAGATATAGTTGACCGCCATATCGTTAGCCGCCCGAGGAGTGAGAAAACCTTCGTCGCAAAATATATTTTTGGCATACGGCCAGTGATCGCAAAGCGGTAGTACGGCAGCGTAAATCTCGAAGGTTTACTCCGCCCGTGAAACGTTTACGAATACGTTTTTTACATGCCACCGTGTGTCTACGGTACATAATATATTATCTGTTATAGACTATTTGATTATGCGAACCGTTTGTAATTCAGTGGATATAATATAATATGTAGGCACTTTGGCGCCGTACAGGACTGCCCAGCAATGAGAAACTGTTACATATTATTATTATTAATTACTATCGATTTGTCGAAACGGCGTGTAGTGTATACGTATACGATATCACGTCACTTATATAGGTACGATTATATTATGGAGCAGACTTTTTTTGAACTACTTACCCGTTTTCGATATTTTTCGACGTTTTTATTTTATTTTGTCGGTGAACAACGCGCCGTACGTTATACTTCTCGTATGATGATAACAATAAATATAATACGCGTTTACATGAAGTTCACGGCCAAGATTTTTATTAGGGGGTGGTTTTTCAACACCAAAAACATCCCCTGGCGTGTAAGAAGTGACTACCTTATTTATGAGATTTTTCATTGACTTTTTCACGGATTCATTTCGGATGAATGTATAACGTATGAATATGTAAATATTTTAATCACATGTATAGGTAGTTACGACGGTGTTTTTTTTTTAAGTGTGACTTTGAAAAATGATTACCAGTCAATACTATAATATACTGTATAATATCGTGTTATTAAATTATTAAGGAACCAATATTATAATAATTATCACATAATTTATAATATTACTTTTGGATATAGCCACGATTCTATGTAAATATTTTATGCGGACATTACACTAATTTTAATCAAGTATAATAATATTATACCTACCTATATTTCGGTAACCGTCAGAAAGTAATGGATCATTTTTTCACGATTTGATTTAATATTACAAAAAATTATGCGTTCATCTGATATTGTTACATCTGTTTTAATCTTGTTCTACAGTATTGTTTATAATGACATTATTTACATATAATATTCATTTTATATTATATACCAAAACAAAATTTTTGATTAATTAGGAGTTTATTTATTACGTTGTATATGTCCCTGTGTTATTTAAATTTTATATTGGTGCCTGGTGGAGTGGAGACTGGAGATGCACATGGGTAGGTACCCTACAAAATATTGATCTACCACTCCGGCAAATAGAATTTTCAAATATTTTATTTTGTAAAGACTCCAAATCATGTATAAGAAAATGTTATATTTTCAAAAACTATCATATTATTATATTCTTTTCTAGATAAGGCAAGTATCAAAAGAATCATCCTGTATATAAACTATGACACCTGGACACACCTTGTATATTATTTTCGATATATATCTGCAAAGAGTATAGGTATATATATCTACATAATTCGTATATCTATATACGTATATTCGACGTGTTTTTCACACGCATTTACATATATACACATACACCGTGACATTTCTATTTGATTCTATTGGTTTTGTTGTTTTCATTACAGCAGCCAATCTATATATGCTTCCTACTATAAATAATAATATGTATATTGCACCCGTGCACAAGTTACTCGCACGAGTTTTTTGTTTTGTTTAGGTTTATCATTCCTTTTTTTTTTTAAACGTTCACGACACGAGGGGGTGGCTAGGGTACACTTGTGGAGGGGGGAGGCTATGGGGCTGCAGCCCCGGGCCCCGTCATAATAATTGGGGAACCCATATAATATTATTATAATATAGTAAAATATTTTGTTTATAGAAATCAACATTAAATAATTACTTACCTATCCTATTGTTGTATAATTTATATTTATAATCTTCAAAAGTAAATTGAATATATAAATTAACTGAATTTATAATTTAAGTTATGGGGGCCCACCAAAAAATTATTCCCTGTCCCTAAAATTCCTGATTATGGTACTGGGAATATTCAATATTATTGTAGATATATGTATACAGCCCATATTAATCAACTATCTACATTAATAAAGGGCAATGTTTGTGTGTGCGTGTAAGCGATCATGTAACTTGTAAGCGACCCATCATAGCAAATCTATCTCATGGTTTTGAAATTCGGTACATAGGTAATCCTATACCTGAGGATGTGCACCTCAAAGCCAATTTTTTTCAATTTCGCATTTTAAAGAGGGGCTCACAAACACAAACAAATATTTTTTTCTTCGTATAAGGTTGCCACTATTGCAGGTTACATAAAATAAAATAGTTATTACAATTTTATATTATATTATACTACCATTTTTTAATTTGTCACGGGTAAAACGCCATGTAGCATAGCTATCGTAAGTATGTAAATATTGGTGTATGTAATCATAGTAGTTATACCAGGTACGATATTACGAGGTGGAATCTGTACGACTGTATATCATGATTTTATAATAAATAATAATGTGCTGAACATAGGCATGTACAGACTTGTAGGGCATACAACGGATAAAATGTGCTCATTAAAAATAATATAAATTACGCTAAGCAAAATAATGTTTCCGTTTTACAAGTGCGTAACATAGCAAATTTACGTTCGGCAGATCATGTTTAACTACGTTAGTTTAAAAATTAAAGTAAATCGATCTATTACGAAACTTGATAGTAAGAACATTATCTGTGTTTGTATGTGGGTTTTTTACGATAACTCAGTTTTTCAGTGAGTAATGAGCATTTTTAATTTGCGCTATATTATAGGTATACGCATAACTTGCTAAATATTGAACTATCGTAAAAAACCCACATACAAACATATTGATAATGTTCTTAACATCGAGTTTAATTATAGGCCGATTCACTCTAACTTTTAAATTATCGAAGCAAAACGCGTTCTTCTGAGCGTAAATTTGGTATGTTACTCACTTGTAAGACACAGACAACAAATAGCCGTGTAGCGTCCTCTTAAGTAATATATACCGTCATCAACAAGTGTCTGCCCGGATGCATAGTCCGTCTACATCTGCATGCACTCCTACGGTACTTGCACCGCAGGAGTAGCGTATAATTGGTAATTGGGGTGTCATACCTTCTCCCCCAAATGAAACTTTGAGGCTAAAAATGTTTCTAACTTTCAAAATGTACTAATTTATTATCTAATATGCAGGTAGGGTAGATACAGTAGTCATGTCGATGCGCTTTTGCCTATGAAACTGTTAAAACTTAAAATGTATTACAAACGTATATATATATAATATGATGGTTTCTCGCATCAGTATAATATAGTTGGCTTGTTTTCCCCACGCGTTTTCCAACAGACAGGTCAGGTTTTTTACCGTGGGCAGAAATATTCCGGACGATGTTTGCGCTATTATATCGTACTCATATAGGTACGTAAATAATTGTAAAGGTATATAGCAGCAGCTACGTGGACAAACGTTTTGTAGACGAATTGTATACATTTTATAATTATTGTTCAATCATAGGTACATTGGTACGTAATATTAGGTATAATATTTTATTATAAGACGCGGGTTCTACAATAAAGTGACAATAATGGATTTCGTTTTGTTTTTTTCGACCAGATATTTTATAGCAGGTATCGCGGCATATATTATTATTTTATGATCTCATATACCGCGGTCGAATCTCAAAACGTCGCGGCTTGAGGTTATTTTTTTTTCTCACATCAATGCGGTGTTGTAAAAAAAACAACAAACCAACAAAATAAATAACACATATAATTCGGGGGTGGTCCTAACACGACGGGCTGTGTATAATATTATGCTTTTCGCCCGCCGCCGTTTGTTTCCCGCAATTACGCCACAGGGGCGG
The DNA here is from genome assembly GCF_005508785.2 of Acyrthosiphon pisum. Classification (NCBI taxonomy): domain Eukaryota; kingdom Metazoa; phylum Arthropoda; class Insecta; order Hemiptera; family Aphididae; genus Acyrthosiphon; species Acyrthosiphon pisum. Next base: position 34,590,325 of record NC_042493.1, on the reverse strand, counting down.
TGCACTCGCTCTTCGGCCGCCGGGAGAGCACATTATTATTATTATAATTCCGACCGAATCCGTTGCTGAATATAACGCGTATTATACCTATATATATATTATATTATATTATATTCGTCAGGCCATTCGTCTACCCATACGCAATATCATGTGCCGTCGCCGCAGACGGAATCCCCTTGGACCGTTCTTCGTTGTATTGTATAATATAATAATAATAATATAATAATACGCACGTATATAGCCAGTGGATGTCGCGGTGCGCATCGAATTGATCTCGTTATATTATTATTATTATTATTATATGAACGCGATGGCCAATGGAATGTCGAACACGAGGAGGCGTATTACACGTTTTATCGTTTATTATCATTATACATTTTATATTGGCAATAGGTGTACCGTGTACGGTATAGAGGACCGGAGAAGACGAAAAAGGGAAATATTATTATTCTTATTTACTGTGCCGTTGGACTAGCCGTCTCGCGCGCTTCCCGATAATATTATTATTTTTGCCGCTGACCGCAAACACAATAATATACAATAATAGGTATATAATATTACCTGTAATATACGACTACCGTATATGCGATGCGAGATTCATTCGGTTCATTTAACACAATAAACGAACACACACGTGTATAGCCACGTACTTCGCGTATGGCATAAGTATACATGTTATATACCTATATACGATATACCTACGCGATATACCTATACGGCTTATACGTAGTAACAACGCTCACGTCATTCTAAAATGTGTGAGATCGAACCGATGAAAACTGTACAATATTTGGTACCATATTATTATTTTATATAATATACTGCACGACCGGAACGACATTATGACGAATGACGACCGCGAAGATCTTTTTATACGTCGAATCGACATATTATGATATTAGAATAATACAATATAATATTATATTGTTAGGTGTCGTCAGTATAATATTATTATAATGAATTTTATAATAAAAACCATTAATAAATAAAATATGATAATAAGTGCTTATATACTCGTATTATACCTTTGTGGACTTTGTCAGGATAAGACATTAAGAACGTTAACCTATGATAACGAAACATTAAACAACATTCTTAACTCTAAACGTGTTAAGTTTGTACGTGAAGAAAAATATTGAATTAACTCGGTTAAAAATAAGTTATTTCACTTTATTTTTATTAATCAGTGCTTGTGCAACTTTCAGTTATTTTAAAAATAATAACTATTAATATTTTATTAAAAATGCATCTTATACTATTCTCTTTTATTGTACATTATCTGTGGAGGTTTAGCAAATACACATTTGTGTTAAGTGTTAATTAAATTGTTAAATAAAGGATTTTATGTTAGTATTTATAAAATATAATAAATAATAATAATATATAGAATGATATATAGAATGAACATACAAATAATTAGTCTTAAGTTTTTTACTTCAGTTATTATAAAATGTAAAGGAATGTACGTTCTTTTAACTTCATGTATTATTTTTAAAATTATCAAGAGAAGTTGTAGAATAGAAGCTTAGATAAATTATTAAAAAGTTAACACTTATACAATATATATCCAAAAATAAGGAATTTTTAAAAATGTTGTTGTGGGGCACCTTTACAGGTGGTTGGACCTCGGGTTTCTTTTATCATGTCTTCATAATATTGTATTAAGAAAATTTGCAATTTAGCATTGAAAAAATAAAAAATAATGGAAATGTCTATTGGCCCTCTAACAAATTACCGATGGATTTATAGTTTTTAAAAACGATTTTAATGATGGTTAGGATTACATATTTAGATTCTATAATTTCTAAAATGGATAATCATTGTGATATTTAATTTTTGTCATGGTAGGCTCTGGAGTGCGAAGACTAATGAAAAATATATCCCAATTTCGTTGTAGAAATTCGTTTTTTCAATTACCGACGTTGTATATTAGAGTCAGCGGTGTCTACCTATAGTTATTTGCTACTTATTAGTTATTAATTATTATAGTAACGCACTTTTACTTATTAACCATTAACCATTATTGAATATTGTTTGATATTTTTATTGTTAAGTGACCTACGGTTAATACAGTTGTCCGCAAGGCGCAAAGTGTTAGATACTATTTTAATACTGAAGACTTGTCAGTTGTATCACGGTACCTACCATGAATTTGCAAAATGGATTTTGGTTGGTAATATTTCCCATAATTTTGGAAGTCTCGATGACTATTTTTTTTCCTCAATTCGTGTTATATAATAAATGAGGGGCTCTCGCATTAATTTGCACCGGCAACTTTTGGGACGGCTCTGATAACGCGGAGTTAACTTGTATGATTTATAATAATGTTGTACTTGTCTGAATTATATTTCACAATTCAATAACATAATATAATGTCGGTGTCCATGTGTGGGTGAGCTGGTGTGATGAGGACACCGTGGTTAGTCAAATTATCCTCGAGTTCTATTATATTTGACGGTTGTCGGGATAATTATAATAATATTATTATATATTTATATACTAAAAGTATTCGATGGTTATCCGGATAGTTATAATAGTATTATATAATATTATCGAATTATTATTCGACGGTTATCGGGTTCTGACTATGCGCCGCGTTTGACTACAGCTCGTCGATTGGAATTCGGAATAGTATAATAATAATAATAATATAATACGATATGTAGAAAATATAATACGCTGGGGTATCGTGTACGGAAACTATACAATAATCC
>NC_042493.1:34586227-34587425 GCF_005508785.2 Acyrthosiphon pisum | reverse complement strand
ATTATTGCTTTTTCCGTTTTTCTCGATTCGTTTCGTTTTTTTAACTGCTGTTTCTGCTCTATTTGTTAATTTTATTCTCTTGAAACCCGTGGATTGTACGCAAATTCGGTGTGTACACTTTAAAATTCGCGTTCACGAAATGTCAGTCGGTCTTCGTTCCAACGCACAAGTGCACGATTTTGTTTTTGATTCAATAAATATTGCATTATTGTTTGGTCCTTAATAACGTTGGTATATTGCACAATATTGTTGGTAAACACAATTTTGCGGTTTGATTTAAATAAATGTAATACTCAAACATACATTATAATAATGTAATCATAATAATAACGGTCAGATCATTGAATAAATTACAATTAAAGATTAAACAGTGTGTAGATACATCAAATTATAAACGATTAAATCGATGTATATCGAATATATTGGTTTACGTCGCTCCGTTGATACACAACGTTACAGCTTAAGTAATGAAGTTTCAACCAGAATTGACAACACAAATCGTGGCGTAGTAGGTTAGGCGTAGGTTCCCCAATCATAGGTTGCTAGGTAGGTCCGAGTTCGAAACCGTCATTTGCTCTTCCGGGCGGCGACTACTCAGTGCATATGGTTTAACATGGCCGCCCATAATCTCGAAATTTTTTGCATTTTTTTTTCACGTTTTTTTCATATATTAATATATTATATACACTACAGGTTAGGTGTTAATATACTGTGTATCTATATGTTATTAATTTTATTAGAAATTATAATTACACATTCCTTAAAATGTCTATTGTTATTATATTATATAAATACATATTAAATTTGTTTGTATGATATATAGTTTGTATTTTTCGTAAATTATTTCGTAAGTTGAGTACGGTAAAGCACGATTGAGCATAACATAATAGAGCATAGAATATTGTATGCGATGTTTCCACATTCACGTGGTCGAAATTTTGTAATTTATTATTTTCACGTATTATTTTGATATATCAGACGCGAGCCGTGAGCTGAGCCCAGCTTTATTGACAATGTTACCGATCAATAAATTAGTTACGGAGTCTCCGTAACGGAGCATTAAAGTTCCGACGTTTAAACATTTAAAATTGGAAGAAAATATAGAATAATAAATTAAGATACAATTAAAAAATTATAATAAAAATAATATCAGTGTATCGATCACCCATACTCTGTAGTATTCTTGACTTATAAACGA
>NC_042493.1:34579935-34586127 GCF_005508785.2 Acyrthosiphon pisum | reverse complement strand
CACAAACCGTGTATTTCATCACCAAATAGTTTGTATATTGTTTCAATAATTTATTCATTGTAATAATAAACGTCCCCCAGTGGACCTAAAACCGACTTCTGGTGCTGTGTTAAGTTTACTCTTTGTTTTCCTCAACACCTTCACCTCACCGTCCACGCGGCACCCCACCGGTCCGCATCAAGTGGCACTCGTCAGTTATTTTAGATCTGACTTTTATGAAGTGTTACCAGCTATAAATAACCTGTAGAATGTAAAAATTTAAACAGATCATTACCAGGCATGGAACATTTTTTTTGCGGGGGAGGGGGGGAGGGTTTAAGCCGGGAATAAAACTGTAGAATATTTGTATAATTTTTTAATATGTAACTTATATTAATATGAATATACCTATCACAATATTTTTGCTATTTTTGACAAACTATGTTAGGTACTTTTAATGTAGGTATTTATTTAATATTTTGGATAGCAGTGTACAGTGGTATTTTATATTTTAATACACTTGGTAAGTAAATGTATGGGTATAAATCAACTTTATAATAAAGTACCTAACCAACCATAACCTAAACATTTTTTCCTCCCGCATAATTAAACTATATAATATAGCTAGCTTAATAAAACCAGACATGTATTTTATGGGTACCCTTCTTCATAATGTTTGTGTTATAATTTTATCAATTATAATATTGTGGGATCACAAAACCACATCAAACATTCTTGGAAATTAAGAATTAGTACAATACATTTTTTTTTAATACTGAAAAAATATGAAAAATGTAGGTAATATAAAACACTTAGATATATCTGTGCTTATTGGCAGGCCAACGAAGGCGTTTTAAAAAAAAGTTGGTGCAAATGTATACCCTGCAACACTTCCAAATGGCGCCCTTGATTAAGATTAAACTATAAACATTACTAAGTGGCGAAGTATTACAAATACCATTTACAAAGTCTAGAAAAAAAGGTATTTAAAGTTTACTCTTTACCGATCCAAGAAGACTTAAACACACTTAACACACTTTCAAACTTTCACTCAAACACACGCTGCAACTGTCTAGATTCTAGAAAAATATATAACTTATTATAGTTACTTAATATAAATGCGTTTTGTCTATGTTGTGTGAGGGCCAGAGAAAGAAAACAAATTGTGCGCTGAAATCATCTTCACTTTCAATGTTCTTAAGATACAAACTTGTATTCAATAGTATAAATGGAAATTGAAAAAAACGCTTGCAGAGGCAGAGATTGACATGTAAACTTTCTTGATTTTTAATTTTCAGAAATATATTAACTGATATCACAACCAAGCGGTATAACAATTTGAATCCAGGAAAATGTCGGTGTGAACAGCCTCACAAAAAATCATTTTCATTTTCATTTAGTGAAATAGATCTCCGAAACCGGATGGCGGATCTTGTATTTGGGGTCTTGTTAGATTCACATTGGTTAAAAGAAGTGCAGAGAAGATTTTCAGAACTTTATCTTTAATAGTTAATTCACTACAAAACCTTAATAAAAAATAAAAAAGTAAAACAATAAAAATGGTATATCACGGGCATCTAAATTAATCGCAATTTATTAGTGAGTTACTATTATAAACGAAATAACAAACACATGGACTTGATATGATAACATAAATTAACATATGTAAATCAAGTCATTAAATTATATATCTAATATCCAACAAGTGTGCTTCCGATGGTGCATCGTTAATCGTATGATTTCAATACAACTTACTGGTACGGTTTTTATCTTGTGGTGTGGTGATCGTGTGACGCGGTCAGTAAAAATTATTAACATTAAATAAAGTGTTTATATTTATAATTTATCCTTTTATTCCGTCTGAAGTTATTGGCGTATGCGAGTATATGACACACTATAACTGACTCCGATGTGATGGCCTCCCAAAGATATTTAACTCTCCAGTATATTCAACTGCACAATACACTGCAGATTACACATTATTAAACGTTGAATAATTTATATTGAAAAGGGAAAATAATGACAAAGTGATAACATAACGAACCCGTGAACATAAAAAAAAATTCATTATTGAGAAAGTAATTAATGATTAATGAAAAATGAACATGTGGCCTTCATACGATGACGAAATTTCACATCGGTGAAATGATCTAAAGATCAAAGATAATATAACTCAGATCCGGCCTTCATGTCTCTGGTGGTGTAACGTCAGTGTGCCATTTTAATCCAGTGATTCTTTAAAATGTTATTTAAACCAAAAGACTTGTCTCACATGTCGAATTGGTACGGCTTCTCTCCAGTGTGCGTCTGCCGGTGCTTCGCCAAACTGCCACTTTGACTAAAAGACTTGTCACATATGTCACACGGATACGGCTTCTCTCCAGTGTGCTTCCTCCGGTGTACCGTCAAATGATTGCTATTGTTGAACGACTTGTCACATATTTCACATGGATACGGTTTCTCTCCAGTGTGCGTCCGCCGGTGTACCGTCAAATGATTGCTATTGTTGAACGACTTGTCACATATTTCACATGGATACGGTTTCTCTCCAGTGTGCGTCCGCCTGTGTATCGTCAAATGTCCACTTTGACTAAAAGACTTGTCACATATGTCACACGGATACGGCTTCTCTCCTGTGTGCGTCCGCCTGTGTATCGTCAAATTTCCACTTTGACTAAAAGACTTGTCACATATGTCACACGGATACGGCTTCTCTCCAGTGTGCGACCGCCGGTGCTTCGCCAAACTGCCACTTTCACTGAATGACTTGTCGCATATCTCGCATGGATACGGTTTCTCTCCAGTGTGCGTCCGCCGGTGCTTCGCCAAACTGCTACTTTCACTGAATGACTTGTCGCATATATCGCACGGATACGGCTTCTCTCCAGTGTGCGTTCGCCGGTGCTTCACTAAATTGACATTTACACTGAATGACTTGTCGCATATGTCACACGGATACGGCTTCTCTCCAGTGTGCGTTCGCCGGTGCTTCACTAAATTGACATTTACACTGAATGACTTGTCACATATTTCACATGGATACGGTTTCTCTCCAGTGTGCGTCCGCCTGTGTATCGTCAAATGTCCACTTAAACTAAAAGACTTGTCACATATGTCACACGGATACGGCTTCTCTCCAGTGTGCGTCCGCCGGTGCTTCGCCAAACTGCCACTTTCACTGAATGACTTGTCGCATATCTCGCATGGATACGGTTTCTCTCCAGTGTGCGTCCGCCGGTGCTTCGCCAAACTGCTACTTTCGCTGAATGACTTGTCGCATATGTCACACGGATACGGTTTCTCTCCAGTGTGCGTCCGCCGGTGCTTCGCCAAACTGCCACTTAAACTAAAAGACTTGTCACATATGTCACACGGATACGGCTTCTCTCCAGTGTGCGTTCGCCGGTGCTTCACCAAACTGTCACTTACACTGAATGACTTGTCACATATGTCACACGGATACGGCTTCTCTCCAGTGTGCGTCCCCTGGTGCTTCGCCAAATTGCCACTTTCACTGAATGACTTGTCGCATATGTCGCATGGATACATCTTCTCTCCAGTGTGCATTCGCTGGTGTACCGTCAGATGGCATTTTTTGTTGAATGACTTTTCACACACGTTACATTGGTACTGTTCCTCGCCCATGTTCGCACACCGATCGTTCGTTTAAATGATTTTTTTTTTATCATTTATTGCCGTTGTACTTATTTAATGTTAATGAAATCTGGAATAATGTATAGAACTTAGTATTTCCTTATTTACTTTTGTAAAACTACGTCGTTACCACACTTATTAGACTATTATATTTATGGTCAATTAGAATTTATTCTCTCCGCCAGAGTTTCAGCCAGTATATTTTGCAATATGTGCTACAATTTAAATCTTAGCATATTATAAAACAAATTCCTTTTTTCTCTCTGTATGCTGAGATATTTAAAACAACACAATGGATTTTGATGTGGTTTTTTTTAATTGATAGAGTGATTCAAGAGGAATTTTTATAAATATACAACATGCATAATATAGAAGAGAATCACCTCTTGAGGTTGGTCAAACATGACTTTTGAGATTTACAATAGACATTTTGTTTATTAATGGTTGCTATGGACACATACAAATAGAAAATATTCAAATTAAAAAAAAATAATAATAAATCTTAATCTAAACAAAGTCTTGCTGTCTGTCTGTATGCTTAGATCTTAAAAACAGCCAACGAATTTTGATGCGGTTTTTTATAATTGATAGATTGATTCAAGTGGAAAGTTTATATGGTTATAATATGCATAATATATTAGTGAAACACTACCCCTTTTTTTGTATGTATGAGCATATCTCTAAAGGAACTCTACTTATTTGAATATGGTTTTGACTAATAAATCGGTCGAATCACGGGGAAAGTTTCAATGTTTAATAATTTTCCTTAATGAAATTAGTTGGGTGGCCGAAAATTATATATCAATCTATTTCTATATATAGAAAAATAAATGTTTGTTTGTATGTTATTGAACTCCTCATAAACAACTGGAAACTTTTTGTGTGTCCTTGGATGGTTTAGATTCACAGTTAGACCTAGTTGGTTCAACCTGAATATGTACTCAAACAGGTATTTTGAGATTTACGATAGAAATTTTTGTATATAAATGGTTGCTATTGGTTATTGTATAAACAATTAGTAAAAATTAGTATTTTAAATGTTTGCTATTAGTTACTTTAGCAGATGAGGTAAAAGCATCCATCAAATCGTCACACGCTTATAGTTTGAAATAAGGTAATTATATCATAAAAATCGTTTAATAAACGTTTTCCGAGAGCGAAATAATTTTTATGCGGCTAGTCAGCAAGAGAGTGAATCAATTGCGGATTTCACCGCAAGAATTAGAAACTTATCAACAAATTGCAATTTCAATAAATTTGTTGACGGTTTAAAATTGGGAAAAATTAAAGATAGAATTTGTGAGGAAGAACCAACCAGTGAAACAACTTTTTCTCAAATTTTCGAAATTTCACTGGCAATAGAAAATTACTTATACAACGAAGCAGACCAAGTTAATTGGATCAAAACAAAAAAGGTCAACAATTTCATCAAAAACACCACAAGTCGGTGGAGTATATAAATTTGAGTTCGAGTCATGCGGATAACGGAGATCGATGGGCAAAAAATACAGGCGACCAAGGAGCGCAGAAACATGGGCATTTTCAATCTTATAGAAGCAGTAAAAATTTCAAGGGAAAGAATCAAGGAGTCGAGGTACCAGAGAAAATTCAATGTAAGGTGTGCGGTAAATGGCATACAGGTATACAAAATTGTAGATATAAAAATTATTGCTGTAATTTGTGTGGTTACTATAGGACATTTGGCTAGGTTATGTAGAAAACCTAAAAGTACACATTTTTTGAATGAGGAGTCGGTAGAAGACGATACACATAAATGTTTAATTTATAACATAGAAACGAATGATTTAAAACCTATTATTTTAGACATACAAATCAATAATATAAAATTAAAGGCACTATTAAATTCAGGTTCAGGTTTAACAGTAATTTCGGAAAAAATATTCCACGAATTATTTAGTAGAAACACGATTTTAAAAAAGATTTTTAAAAATTTTAGTGGTTATATACGGGTGAAAAATTAACATTTAGGGTTTTTTCTTGGTGGATATTTGTTTTAAAGATAAGACTTGCAAACTTTTTAAAATTTTTGTAGTGGAGAAAGGTGGTCCAAATTTATTAGGTAGAGATTTTATAGAAAAGTGTAACATAAATGTACCTAACTATTATCAATATGTTAGATTATACCAAGCCTAATTTTGAACAATTAAAAAATAAATATTCAAAATTGTTTAACACGTTGACCGCCATGAGCTCTTGTATGAGATCTCACCAGTTTACTCCCTGCCGCCACGGGGTTTTTTCATAGGTTTACTTCGCAACAGTTTTGACGATTCAAACAAAAATTGATAAAAAAAAACTAATAATGATATCTGCATGCTTGTTACACCATCTGAAAGTGGCAACACTGTACTTTTCAAATCCGACGAAAAAGTACCGAATATTGAGACTCCGTAAGAGATCTCTGGAAGGGCCGGGAGCGTTACAACAATAGAACGCGCGCCCGATCACCTTTGCGTAATTGCCTGCGCTTGTAATTGTTGGGATGAGTGTCACACCGACCGACCTTTGTTTTTTGTGTGTATTTATGTAATAGTACTC
>NC_042493.1:34533401-34578963 GCF_005508785.2 Acyrthosiphon pisum | reverse complement strand
TTGTGGTGGCCGTGTTAATCTGTACATAGAGCGGTGAGCCATCGGCGACCGGTTTTACATATTACATAATAATTCACAAAGACATATTTATAACAAAAAATGAAACAATATAAATAATAATCAACTGGTAGGGATGCGCGTATATGTGTGTGTGTGTGATTACGGCGAGATATAATAATTGTGTTGTTGCATTTTGGGCGGCAACAATCTCACTAAAATCGATTTCAGTGAGATATCGTATGGAGTCTCAATATTCAGTACTAGTAATTTTTTTGAGAACTCAAATAAAATCTCATGGCAGGCAATTGAAATTTTCAAAAAAAACCTTGGCAGCCAAGTTGTTAATTATGATAATATAGGTAAATTGGTGTATAAAAAATTGAAGATTAGATTGAAGGATGATGCTACACCCATATTTTACAAACCAAGACAGATTCCGTTCGCATTTAAGAACAAGGTGAAAGAGTAGTTATGCAGATTGGAGAAATTAGGTGTAATTTCCCAGGTTGAATCGAGTGAATGGGGAAGTCCGTTAGTACCAATTTTAAAGAGTGACGGAAAAATTAGATTATGTGCGGATTACAAAGTTACGGTTAATAAGTTTGTACAGGACGTAGAATATCCGTTACCAAGAATCGAAGAAATTTTTCAAAAAACTAGTATAAGAAAAAAATTTAGTAAAATTGATCTTAGTGAAATGTACAACCAACGCGAAAGACGAAAAGTCTTCGAAAACTTTGACGTGGATCACCCACAAAGGGCTTTTTAAGGTACATAGGTTGCCATAATATGGTGTCTTGCGAGCGCAATATTTCAAGAATTAATAGAACAACTTTTCCAAGGTCATGATGGTGTAGCTAACTTTTTGGATGATATTATAATTACCAGACAAAACAGAGTAGAGCATTTAAAAAATTTAGACAAAATATTTAACACTTTGTATGGAGCTGGTTTAAAAGTTAAATTATTGAAATGTGAATTTTTCAAAAGTGAAATTGAGTATTTAGGTCATATTATTTTTGAGGAAGGTTAAATGTGAGAATAAAGCTAGAGAAATATTGTAGACGCGCCAGAGCCTCGTAATATAACACAGGTTAAATCATGTGTGGGCATGGTAAATTATTATTCTAAATGTTTACCGAACGTTTCAATTATTATGAGACATATTTATAATTTACTAATGAAAAATAAGCAATTTTGTTGCACTCGGGACTGTCAGATAGCATTTGATAAAATTAAGGAATTGATTATTTCAGATAATGTTTTAGTACATTTTAACTCAAACTATTCATTTATTCTGTCGACAGACACGTTTAACGACGGTATCGAGGGTTGCTCATCGCATAAAATGCCGGACGGCAGTGGATGAGCGACCAATTAGTTTTATTTCAAGAACTTTCGTGCCGGTGGAAAATAATTATTCAGTCACAGATAAAGAAGCTTTAGTAATTTATTGGTCGGTTAAGAAATTATTTCAATATTTAAAGAACCAAATTTTTACTATTAGAACTGATCATAAACCACTCATTGGGGTTTTAGGAGAAAATAAAAATATACCGACTATGGCATCGGTAAGATTTCAGAGATGGGCAGTTTTCTTGGCCGGATTTCAGTATAGACTCGAGTATATTAAAGGGAACGACAATTTATTGTACTTCAGACTTACTTTCGAGATTGCCAATCAAAGGAAAATAATATGTTGTTTCGGTTGATAGTGAACCGCAAAGCACATATATCGAATTTATAGAATCCGAATATTTTCCGATAAACCTTAACATAATTAAATTACAAACTAATAGAGATAAAGTTATTAGTAAAGTGTAATATTATGTAACTCATGGGTGGCCAAAATCGATAGGTGATGATTTAAAACTATATAAGGACAGATACACTGATTTATCTGTTAAGCGAGGCTGTTTAATGTTAGGATACAGAGTGGTAATACCGAGGAAGTCACGTAAACAGATTATAGACGAGTTACATAGTACACATTTAGGTATAGTTAAAATGAAGGCAGTTGCGAGATCAAATGCCTGGTGGCCTAATATTATATTGACGTAATTTATTATAGAAAATGTAGTTAAATCGTGTAATTATTGTATGCCGTTAAGACAAAACCCAAATAAGTCAGAGCCAATTCCATGGAGTAGACCGAGCTGTGTATGACACAGAACTCACATAGATTTTTTCGGTCCATACCACAATAGTTATTTTTTGGTAATTTTAGACGCATATTCAAAGTGGTTAGAGGTAAAGGAGATGAGAAGTATAACTACGGACAACAATACTGTGGAACTGCGTGAGATATTTGGTGGGTGAGGGTTACCTGTAACATTGGTGTCAGATAACGGCGCATAATTAACGTCAAAGTATTTACCACGTTTTTAAAAAGTAATGGCATAGTTCATTTGCGCACAGCTCCGAGACACCCTGCTACAAACGGTGTGGCGGAAAATTATGTTAAAACAACCAAGCACGCCTTATTGGTAGCTTTAGCGGATGATAAAAAGTAAAATGTACCCAAGTCAGTCATATTAAATACATTTTTATTAGGTTATAGAAATGCGCCACATTCTACTGTAGGAGAATCGCCGTCAGTGTTAATGTTGTGTAGAAAACTACGTTGTAAATTAGATTTACTGTATACCTAAATCGGACGAGGAAGTGGTGCGTGAGAGGCAAGATAGGTCAATAAAAAATTACAATGGCAGTCAGAATAAGGTTTTTAAGGAAGGTGACGAGGTAATGATTAAAAGTTACAAGCAGGGAAAAAAGGATTCTTGGTTAAAAGCAACAGTGAAGAGAGTACTAGCTACTAAAAGATATGAATACTAATCGAACGATGATAAAACATAATATATAGACACGTTGATCAAAATATGGTTGATGCGACAATAGTTGAAACGGAAACACGAAAACATGATAGTGAAAATGAGGTAGTTAATTCCACTGTAGGAATGAAAAAAAAGAACAAGGAACGTGCCAAGCAAACTAAAAGATTTCATTTTAAATTAAAATTATTGATTTATTTTAGGTATCTGTTTAATTATTTTCATGTGATATTTTGTATATTTATTTTGAGAATGTAAAAATAAATGTTATTTTGTGTATATTAAAATATTATTATTTTGTTTGATGTACGTAATTAAGTTTAAGTAGTAGTTTAATCTTAATGGGGAGGTGTGATATTTGTATAAATCGTTATCAGCTATCGCTCATGGATTGTGCCGCAGCCGACCCAGACAGCTCTGCTATTAGGATTATGATCAATTCAGTGTTTGTTATGAAGTTGTGTTCCGAACTACTAATAATATTATAATCTAATATTAATAAACGTCATTAATGTAGACTTTTGCATGTTATTAATTCTTATACAAATATTACAGGGAGGAAACATGAGCCGAAACTACTTTACTTTTTTCAACAAGTTCCAAAAGCTTATTGAATTCTTAATTGCAATATTGCAACAATTATTATTCATGTAGGAAGTTCGGATAGCTAATCGTCAAGTAAGCATGTCCTACAACAGTACATAATGATTTATTTTGTGCCGAATTTCTGGTTATTGTTGTTCGTATGTACAATGTACATAATATTAACTCGAATCTAAATTACATATTATTATAATTATTGTGGTTAATGATTATGAAACACGAGTAGGTATATTAATAATTATATTTTAAGTATCACAGTCATAATACATAAATCTAAATATTCCTGTCATCGTTGCATCACACGCGTTACGATTTTTGTAAGTTTGCCGTTACTGTATAACAGGTACCTACAAGGTGGTACAGAAAGACCAGACAAATGAAAAATGAAAAATATATGCAAGTTAAATGTATGAAAAAATTATTAACATATTATTATAAATTATACCTATGGATAGTAAATAATTAAAGATTTCTTGTGTCTCAAAAATCCCCAAAAAAATATTTTGAAATAGTAATATTACGTATTGAATTAATTATTTAAACCGAAAAAATATTCATATTTAAAAAAATTATAAATAATAAGCTTATTGATTTAAGTAAGCTTTACGAATTAGCTATTTTAAATTTTTCCAATAAAAAAATGAATTAGTTAAATTTTTATTTTTCAATATTAAAAAATAAACAATTTTATGCTGTACCTATTCACAGCGTAAGTATCTATATATTATATAAACATTTTTTTTTTTTTAATATTGATTAAGGCATTAAGTTATTTCATTTGTCGGGTCATGATGTCAATGTTGTCAATGTTACACCTTGTGTATGGAACCTATGTAAATAATGTGAAACACGAATTCCTCTTAGATACGGTAATTGCTAACAACGTACAAAATATAAACATTATGATTTATGATGTCATATTATATATTGGTAAAAGTTGCGTTACAAACAATAGCACTACGTACGATTTGTGTGATGCGCGAAATACCGTTTACGACAGTAAGTTAAGCAAATAATATACGTATAATATATTATATTATAATGTACAATTATAAATGACACATCTCTATAGACAGCTGTTTCGTAAAAAATACTTTTAAGAGTAGGTATAGGTATTAAAATAATATATAATTTGTCTATTTACCCCCGATATTTTAAAATTCTTTACTTGAATATTATAAGTAAATAATGTAAGTACTCAATTTATATTTTATTACTTTTTAAAAGTTTTGAAATATCGAGAAGAAAAAAATGTATTTTAATAAACGTTTAATTTTGGTACCATTGCCAAAAACCTGTTATCTTTGCACTTTAAAATATTATCATACTTTTTCCAAAGTGACACTAGTCAGTTATATAATTATATTAGATCTGTCTTTTATGAAGTGCTATAAATAACCTGTAGAATGTAAAAATTTAAACAGATCATTTTATTATTACATTATTATCAGGTGTCTGCGGTCTGCCACCTCTACTAAAAGTCGGAATAATTCAGATTAAACTATAATCATTACTAAGTGACCAAGTATTACAAATACCATTTACAAAGTCTAGAAAAAACGGTATTTAAAGTTTACTTGGTACCAATCAAAGTAGACTTAAACACACTTAACACACTTTAAGACTTTTACTCAAACACATGCTACAACTGTCTAGATTCTAGAGAAATATATTATAACTTATCATAATTATCTATATAATATACAAAAAATAAACTTATGTAAAAAATTTAGGTACTAATAAATATACAAAAAAAAATGTTCAAGACACCTTTTTGACGTGACGTTTATAATAATATATTAGATATCATAATATTAATGCATACCTACCTGCCTATCGAGAAAACAGAACATATTAATAATTTTATTACGTTTTATTGATTTAAAAACGTCATAATATTAGTAATATTTCTACATGCGATATCCGTAAGAAATATAACGTTCCTAATTATTAATTATCATAATATTATATTATAAATCATTGTGGCGATAATCGGTATGGGTACTTTGTAGCTCCTTAGCTACTGACAGGAAATATTATAATAACATTGTAAACGTCTAACGTAAGTATACTCAATGTGACGTGCTATGGTATGATTTATAATATTATATTTTATTATTAGCTTCCAGCGAATTTAATGGAATTTATATTATTATTAGGACGTAAGCAAGTAGGTACCTATGTATAATATAGCAGTCAGATCGAGTCCATGGTACCTACTGGCAATTTTACCAAATTTTCGTATATTTTTGCTAAATTGGTGCCAAAATTGGTTGCAATAACTTTGGTGCTAATTCGCTGTTTTTCGATGAGATTGTATATTACATCTACGGCTGTAGTAGGTACACACGATTTTTCAAAATTCACATCATGAGCTTGTAAAAAAGTGAAACAAATGAGTAATTGTAGCTACATAACAATATATTACCTATACAAAGTGTCTGAGGTGTAATATATAGCAAGGCACATTACAACGCACGAAAATATGATTACACTTTTTGCACATTATTTTTCGTGGCACTCTTATCAAATATCACATTACACCGTTACGCTATTTTTTAGTGTCATATAGCCATATAGGTGTCGATAACTATGTATATACACTATACAGGGTGATTTATCAAGCATAATGTACCTACACCACATTTTTTTCTTTTGAATAATGAATTTATTCAAATTCTAATTTTTGACATTTTTAAACATACATAAAAGTTAAAAACGATACCTATTGTTTTCGAATTCTTGAGAAGTTTTGTATACTACCTACATAAAAATCGTCCTATGGTTGTACAAATGTATGTTTTAATTTTTTTTTTAGACTTAATTTAAATTTCAAAATTATATAGTAGACATTTTGTTGAATATTTTGATTTAGGTACCTAATTCAAATTGCAAATGAGTATTTTTTTAGTTATTCAAATGTTTATGTTAGAATGGTTTTACAAAACTATAACATAATATATGTATTTAGATCTAGTGTTTATTACACTTGGACTATTTTTACAAATTTTAATATTGATAGATTATAGTATAAATTACTAAAATGTTCAAAGAACTCCTATGTTTTCCAAGTCCTTTTACAGAAAGGACCTATAATTCTTAGATAAGTAAAAAAAAATCAAAAACTACCCGTTAGAAATTTGATTTTAATACTTTAACAATTTTAGAAAAATTATCCACTAAATATTTTACAATAGAATACTGCAGGGCTTGAAACCGATTGAAATAATTTCGGTTTCGGTTTTGGTTTTGTATACCGGTTTTGAAATTTTACGATTTTGGTTTCAACTTAACAATACCGGTATTAAGAAATTTCGGTTTTGAATACCGGTTTCTAAATGTTTCGGTTTCAACTTAGCAATACCGGTATTAAGAAATTTCAGTTTTGGTTTCGGTTTTGTATACCGATTTCTAAAGTATTTTCAGGGGGCTATGTCGTCTATACAATTATCATTCTTTGTTCCGTATTGTCAAGTGTCATATATAGTATTTGCTAGTAACTTTAATTTTTGTCATTACTATTTATAAAGCAACTAATAATTTTGCGAATAATGAAATGTTTATCAACAAAATTAATTATGATCTCAATTTTATTATGATTATTAATTATGCGTATTAATGGAATTTACGTATTTAAAAACACGTCAGTTAAAAAAAAATAACGGTTTCCAATTTTTTCAGATTTCAGTTTTGAATTTAATACTGGTTTCCAATTTTTTACGGTTTCGATTTTGAATTTAATACCGATATCCAATTTATTTTGGTTTCGGTTTTCAATTATAATACCGGTATCCAATTTTTTCCGGTTTCGGTTTTGACTTTAATACCGCGGGTATCCAATTTTTTTCGGTTTCGTTTTTGATTACGGTTTCGGTTTCGGTTTTAAAACGGTTTATAACGGTTTCTGAAATCGGTTTTGAAAACAGTTTCAAGCCCTGTAGAATAGGAAGGTTCTCATTTGAAAAACAGATGTTTATAATATATCTTCACTGCGGACACTCCTTAAAAACAAAAAAATCTCAAGAATTTTATAATATGGTCATTAAGTATATTAAAAAATTCCAATTTCAGATTTGGTGAATCACCCTGTGAACCACAGGTACAATTACCGGAAAGTATGGAAAGTGTCGATGATAATATATATTTCGTCTGCAATGTACACCAGATACCCGCGTGTAATATTATACCAGATTTATATAATAATTATTATACCTACACAGTACACACCCAATGTGCGGTATAATAATATGAAACAATAACCTACCTAACCATTGCGTCGACGATCGTCGCCGGACGAACGGAAAGGACCAAAATTACGTGTATATAATAATATTATACATCATAAGCAGGTGTTATAATAATAATACCATTATTATTATTATTATTACGTTTCAACGGTGTCATTACGTAATACGCGCACGGTATCGTCGTTATTTCTGAACAGATACCATGTGGTAGCCCACCTACTGTTTATTTCGGAGAGGGTGCAGACAGCCAGACAGGTATATAGCGAGTAGGTATGTGCGAGTTTACAATATTATAAGACATATAAGCTAGGTGATTCATTCAAAGGTAAACACAATCATTTTCTTGAAAATTATTAACATTTTTGCAAATATTTGTCTTTACGAAATTTAAATTTATTACATACATTTTATACAATATTTTGTATCTTTTAGATTCTGACTGGAGCGATGAATGTATAATATTATTATACAATGATGTGTTAGCCAACCACCTTTTGAACTAGTACGTAACCTAGTGAAAATATTTTGCAAACATGCGATACAAGTTTTCCATAATATCAATTTTGTTAACAATTGTTATTGTAATTTAAACAATTTTAATCTTGGGAACTTGAACATTTTAATATTACTTTAAATTATCATATTCTATACACAATATCACTTTTTAAAAATGATTAGTCTAATATTAAGCAATTTAGTATTTAGTAATTTGAAAATTTCCAATTTTTTAGTTTTTTTATGAATGTTGTTAAAATAATATAAGTAAAATGTAAAATATAATTCTTCAAAATTTAGTATTTTAGAATTCTTAAAATATTTATAATACATACATTTTTTGTTCATAAAAATAAGTAGGTACCTACTTATTTTGATATTATAATTGTATATTTAAAAGAAAATAACGTTTCATTCTCTTTTAGTTTTATTTATTATCCATGTTCTAATTTGAAATATTACCAATATTAATCGTAAGGATTTGAAACTCTGCTGGACATATAAACGTTTTATAATTTTCTATACCTATTCACAATGTAGACTAATTTAAAGTTATATTTATACCACAAACCTATCCATGCCGTGCTACCATGATACGCGGTATATTATAGTTAATACTTAATATCTACCTAATAAACATGTATAATATATTATAATATTTATTATATAATTTATGGAATTGTTATTGGCATATTATGATGGGTACAACCTTTCATATTACTAAATACTAATTGAAAAATTATTGAATAAATGGTAATATAAATATTTTATAAAATATCATTGAAATATCGTCAAACCAACTGAAAAATCGTTTCTGCTAAGAATTGTTTTTTCGGACGTAATGATTTATCGTTTAATTCCATTTGAACACATCCATTACAGTGACCTATATATTCAATGACGAGGTATACACACGACACCTATCGTACAGCAAAGTGATTACCTACTTGCCCACTTTTTTTTAAAATCTTTTTAATAATATGTAACAGTTGTAATATTTTCTCAGTTTTTAATTTTTTGAAAGAAATCTTACATTTTTAATTTCATACTTTATGTAGAATGTTAATATAATAGAAAAACAGGGCATGACTTTCGGTTCTTTTAAACAAAAACATTTACCAGGTTAAAGGTAAATTTACCTTTTAAACTGCATCCACTACAAGCAGTTCACTCGCTGTGGGGCATCAATACCCCTTCGCACTATTATATCAGATATAATATCGTTGCATCACAATTTAATATTATAGGTAATACTCAATAGGTAGTAACTGGGGTAGGACAAACGACATTTTTCAAAAAAAAAATATCGTTTACATTGTCGTGTATACATATGCGTGTTTATCGTGAACAAAAATAATAATAAGCAGGTAATACTATAACAATTTTTTATAATATTATTATCGTCAATATAGGTGCTATAAATTGAAAATCTATTAACTAGTCGTCCTTCATTTTCGTCTACTTGATTCATATATACACATTTTTTTAATATGAAAACAGTTAACCCTCATGCTGTGATTAAAACACGAAAAAAAAAGAAAGGCCTTTAGGTTCTAACTAATTTCTCAAAATAGAAAAACTATTTGGAAACTAGTCTAGTGCTCTCACTCAATAATTAATTTATGCCATAAACAAATCCATAGAATTTTCAGAAAACTGTTGGCTGTATAAAGAGGTCGGGGTTTGCAACCAAGTATTGTACTACTGCAGGTCGATGTCGGTATTAAAAAACAAACTGAAGAAAAATAAATAAAAACGTTGATGACAGAATATGTAACCATCCCCATAAGTGGTTTCTGGTTACGGCCTTGCCTAAACCCACTGCACATACATCGTATGGGTATTATTGTCACTATATTTACTCTACACTAGAGACTTGTACGATAATATGCTTATGGATTTATGATGTTTTACTGTACCACGCACAGCAACAGCAGCAACAGTCTTTGGAAACTTGTCAAACTCACTTAGTTATTAATTAATTTATGTCATGCAAACACCTGTAGAATTTTCAGATAATGTTTGTCCGCGTAGTATTGTACAAAAGGTTGATAAAATATTTGTTTTAAATAACAAACTGAAGAAATAAAACACAAATAAAACCGTCGATTACAGAATATTTAACTCCCCAAATGTTTTTTTCTGGTTACCTCGACCTAGGTTAATCCCACTGCAGCACATACATCATAATATGGATATTATTATCACTATATTATGTACTATATAATGTTTATGCATTTGTGATGGTTATTACTGTGCCACTGCAGGCTGCTACACCGGACGCGGTAGTCGATATAATAATATGTGGGACCGCGTGTACGCATAACATCATATTATATTATATACCTACCTAATATTATTATTATAATCCATGACCCATATACGCGCACACGATGCAGCGCATGTTATTATTATTATTATTCTGCGGTGGCGGGAGATGTGCATAGTCGCGAAATCCGTTCATAGCAGCCGGTTTCGTATTTATTTATTTATTTTTTTTATGTATATAGTATTGTTATAATGGGTATGTATCGTCGTTGTCGTCGTCGTCGTCGTCGTCTCCGGTTTTAAGTACATTCGTCGGAATTACATCACGTATCTCGCACTGCAGGCATGTACCACGCATGCATATAATAATATTATGTGTGTACCAAAGCCGGTACACAGTCTGCACGTGCGCACATAATGTCATATTATATTATATACGCCCGTGTATACGGAATTTACACTTTTCCGGGTTATTTCTTATTATTCGTACCTACAACTACTATACGCGCATTATATTAAATTATTATTGTTTTTTTTTTTTTACTATTATTATCGTTATTATACACATGCAGCGCCGAGAGGGTAGCTAATTTTTTTCAACCATGTCACGTGTACTAACACGTACCTATTCGATACAATAATATAATATTCTACGTCACCGCGTTTATAGTCTGCCATTTAAACCGTATACGACTCGAAGAGTTCTGTGGTATTGTATATGGGTTGTATTAATGGGAAAGTACTTAATAGTTAATAATTTTATTATAAAACATTTATTGTATATTGTAAACGAGATTTAAAATGACTTTTTGTTTCTTCGTTTATTATATTAATTGCGATTTTTTCGTACTTTTAAATATTATTTCAAGCTCAAATAAAACTTTTTAACTATTCGAAAACGTCTGTATTTTTGTCTTATAATTCTCTAAATTTTCAATATTTTCTGGGGCTTTGGGAAAACCCGATTTTCCCGATTTTCCTAATAATATTTACAAACATTGTAGCATGCATTAGGGCTTTCAAACGTTACAATAACGTTATATTTGACAAAAAAACTATTGAAATTTGTATATACGATATTACAACGGAAAGCGATGATCAAAAATAATTAATTACCGCAAAAAAAACATAACGATTAAAAAAATATATATATATTATATGTCATTAAACAAAATATAACGCAAAACGTCATATCATATTGAACGAAAAATAACCCAAAACGAAATGTTTTAAAATCTATTTATTTAAAAGGTCTATTGGTTTCGTAGAAACATTTATTCCATGCTAACAAGTAACAATCTAAATTGATTATATTTTATTGTATGATGTATCCAGATATAGTATATTATTTGATGACATTAATGCTAATAAAGTGATTTATATTACTAATAAATTAGACATTATCTAGTAATACAGTAGGTTGAATTAATTTTTGCGAAAAAATTGCATTAGAAAATATCAATTATCATTGTGTGTATTAAATGTAATAATATATTTTAAAAGTTTCAAGTACCCACGAATAATAATTTTAAATTACAACAAAATAGCTAAAAATCGTTGGCTCCGTTTAAATATCTAATGTCGTCCAAATTTTAACTTAAATATCATTGAAAAAAGCTCGACGGGGTCGGCTATAATATATTTTACGTTTGAAAATATATACTTAGGTACATACATTATTAAGTAATTATAACAATTTTGGGTATTGTATAATTTATTTTATTTTGTTTATCTTATGATAATAATGCAAAAAATAATGCCAAATTATTTATGAATTTTATTGGTAGGTATTAGCTATATATAATACTTCATTAATGATTTTGTTATTGACGCTATTGCAGAGGAATCGCATTTGTTCTTTGACAATTACTGTACTGAGGAAAATAAAAACCACATACTACTCATAATAATTATGGCTCTTGTTGAAATGAAAAAATTCAAAAAAAAAAAAAAATGTCTGAGTCTCGTAATTTTGAATGTGTATCGGACCGATTTGGAATAATTGATTATGTCATAACATACGCGGACCTATAACTATATAAGAACTTTACACTTTCCTAGTTATTTCTTATTATCCATTCGCACGCGTAAAATATTATCATCATTATTATATTATACACGGGTAGTGCCGGGAGGGTAGGTAATATTGTTCAGACAAGGCACGTGTGCTGACACGTGTTCGATATAATATTCTGAGTGACTGTAAGTTGCGTCCCATTGTACACTTTTGATGTAATTTGCGCCCCGAGTACCTATTGTCTGTGCTATGTAAATTTCGTCCTGGGTTTTTTTATACTAAATTGTATGTTACCAATTTCCAACCAATATTTTCTCTTCCATTGTAAAACACTGTTAACATTACTGTTTGGTAAAAAATATTGATTAGAACAAAAGTTATTTCATCTGCCATGTCCCGGTACACTCATACTTACGTCATGTTACGTTAAAATAATATTTATTTGCATACTAAGATTTTGGACTAAACCTTAGCTGCTGAATTTTTCTGTGTCGACTTTGTCCTTTAGTAATTATTGACTTATTTAGGTATTATAACTTGTAACTTAGGTCTATATCGTTATTACGATTTGCTGCATCAATAAAAACATTATATATTTTTATAAGTTATTTTTACAGATTTTCCGTCGGACGCAATGAATGTATTAAAGGTACATGACAGAAACACGGGCGGCAACTTACGTATTTTTTTTATCGGGGTCCATGTATCGGGACGCAATTTAAATTGACCGAATATTCTGTCACCACTCACTAAGACACCAGCGCGGTGGCACGAATAGCTTCGTAGATTGTACCATGTACCAGAAATACCTAACCTATAACTAATAATATATAATACAAAGTGTAAATTAAATAGTATATTTTGTTCTAATCAATATTATGCAATTTTGTATACATAATTTTTAGACACTTGCGCTAGGTACAATTAATTTTTATTTTTTTAATGTTGATAATAAATAATTTAAAATTGAATTATATATTTTTTCGGAAAAATTCAAATCAGCCAATTTTTCAAACCGATTTTTAAAAACGTTTATTTAGATCAAGTATAGCTTATTTTTTATAATTTTTTAAAATACGAACGCTACTTTGGCGTAAATTAATTTTAAACTTAATAACTTTTTTCAAAATAATCTTTTTGGGAATTTTCAGACACAATGGTATTGTAAATCTTGAATTATTTACTGTCCATATAAATTTCATATTTTTTTCATACTTTTAACTAGATAAATCTTCCATTATTCATTAATTGACAAGTGTTTTTGTTACACTCAGTATAAATTATTATAATTTAAACGTTTTTGTTTTAGTTTTATTGAAATATTGAATGATATATTTAGGGTAACAATGTACAATGATATTATATATATTATAGCTGCGACAAATCGGAAACAACATTATAAATTGTGTACAGAAACATTTTACAAACGGCTTTGGTCATGGCGACAAATTGTTCGTGTCATACGAATACATCGAACCTGCACGTGTTCGCCAGAAGTCGAAGAGAATAGTGATACATCTACAGCAGCTGCAGAGCACCCAGAATTGTGATAATTTCTTTTTACATTCCTATTGAGATTTCTCCACTATTTTTCAAAAAGTTTAGCCAGTTGATATCATAAATATTAATTATACCTATTAGTATTGATTATAATTATATTTATAATAATCGCATTGTAAAAACAAGAACAATGTATTTTATTTAATATAATAACTATAGGTAATCTTTCGAAATTTGATTTTTATTAATCCAAAATCTCAGAAAAACAGTCTACATCAAAGCATTAATTACTAAAAACTAACGAAAATCTAAAAAAAATTAAGGAAATGTGGAGATTTTTACGAAAAACCAGTTTTCGACAAAATCAATTTTGTTTTTTGGTGTAACTCCAAAAAAAATAATCGTAGATACTATTAAAATGTTCACCTAATATTTACCTAATGTTTACTTCATCATCTGTGAAAGATGATGAAATTTTCAAAATAATTTGACTTTTTTTTTGTTACTTAGATATTCACATTTTAAATTTTTTTAGTTTTTTCCATAAATGTTAATAACATTTTTTGAGTCAAAAACCTTGAAAATTTAATACAAGTAAATTCCTCATAAGTATACCCTCTTCCAAATAAGTTTGGAAAAATCACTTCAAAAACGCGTCGCTTGTTGGCTGCCGATTATACTTGCCAATCATAGCGGTCCTACCGTTCAGAGTCTGCGAAGTTTTTCCAAACATATTTGGAATAGAGTATAGTTATAATAGCTGTTGAAAAATATATATATGCATGTTTTTTTTTATATAAGCATTTAGTTCAAATTTTGACAAAATTCATCAAAACCTCGAAAACTTCCAAATTATTTTGTAGTTAAAAATGTATAAAATGTTCAAATGTTAAATTTTTATAGCTAAAAATTGAAAATTCAAAACAAAGTGTCCCATAAGTTTAAAAAATCTATAAAAACACGGGTTTTTTTTATAGATGTTAATTGTGTTCAAATTTTGACGAAATTAAATATTAAATCAAAGAATAACGGTTTTAGTTATTTTGTTGTACCTCATTAAAAACATAATATATTTGTGGTTAGATACTTGAAACTTTTAAAGTATATTATTATATTGTATAGTGTATACACACAAACACACAAAGTAATTTTCAAATGCAATTTTTTTGGCAAAAGTAATTCAACCTACTATATGCAGCAAAATAAATTACTTTAATAGAAATAATATCATCAAAAATACTTAGTAATAATATAGGCTGAAAAACCGTCCTCGGTCAAAATAATTGTTCAAATTCCATGATTTTGGATCATTGAATTCAAATTGAACACATCTATTATGGTACCCCTCTATAGTTACTTAGGTATTAAATAGCGGAGTTGTACCCACTTTTTAAATATTACTTTCATTAAATATAAGACATTGCATTAGTGCATTACGTATTTTTAAAGTCTATACATAGTATGAATATCAGTATTATATTATTGTACTATGATATGGTTATATGGTATGCCAAAAATTAATATTCTAAAATTTTCTAGTATCGGAAAAAAGTGCCAATTTTTTTAATTGAATATTTGCAGGTTATTTAGTCGTTAACCATGGACGAAAATATCCGGGTCAACCAGCCGAGTCAAATAACCAATTATCGCAATTCACTTTATATTTAATTTTGAACGCGAAACCGATTTCTGTTGTATATTCGGCCTTTGAACCAGTTTTGGGGTTGCAACAAGTGCGCGCGTGTTGGAACGACATCCTGCCCGTAACAATAACCATCGCCTCCGGCTAGCCAGTGGTCGCCTGTAGAGACGGCTATTCCAGCCCGAATCCAATAACAGCAGCAAACTGTGCGGTTTAAATTATTATTTTATTTTCATAAAACACGGCGATATCCCGTTCGGCTTTTCGCAGAACCGCGCACTATGCGGCGAACAATTCCGCAACAGGTACGAGTCCGGTCGGTCAATAGCCCCGTCAGTACATTATACCCATTATACCTAATAATATATTATATAGTTTACGACAATACATTAGTAAATTTCACAATGCAGCCCAATGATATAATAAATAGTTTACGATATGATCCAATAATAATGTATAATGCTCATTGTATACATTTGTACGCACCGCGACAATGTCTCGGAGTGCGGGTACGACGGCTAGTCGACGTATTTGGGTACCGTATAGGAAAGGACCTTTTTACGACCATTAATTCGCCAAGTGCGAACAGCGATACGATGACCGCTACGAGGACGAGGTGGAGGTCGACGAGTACGAAGAGAGACGTGTTATTATTGTGTGTTATGCCGTAGTGCGGGTGGTCAGCGAAGGGTAGGTTAGGGTATGCCGTGTAAATTCATATTATATTATTATGTATATGGTCGGCACAGAGCCTTTTAGAAAGTGTTTCCACATGTGTATGATCGACTGTGTTGGATATGACAGTGTACATGGGCCTTATATTATTGTACTTTTTCGGGTAAACGCGAAATGACGCGCCACCCCGTCGATCCCCGCAAACAAATAAGAACGATTTTTCTCACGTGCATTAGATAATATCGACCTACAATATTGTACAGTACCTAATAATAATAATATAATATATTATATGGGTTAGATATATAGGGCGCCGAACCTCCCACACATACCGCAATGACCGGCGTTTGACCTACGATAATGCAAATCTCGTGTAATCCTTTGTAAAGTAATATACTTACGTAATATGAATATTATTGATAAGTACAAAATTGAACGTCTCACACGTTAAGAGAACTTTTAATATCAAATTCTGCGAATTGACCTCAAAGATTCAATAACTGTTAAAATTTAAATAAATATACTAATAGTGTATCTATAACACTCGTATACAGAATTATTCATTTGTAACAGTTCCCTATCCTATTTTTTTTTTTTAATAATGCAGATATTCAGAATATGATTTTTGGTTTTTTTTTAATATTATTATAATATACTTAAAGTCCTATGACTGTATTTGCGAATTCTGTTGAGATGTGTTATATCATTTAAAAAGTGTCTTGTAGCGATACAATTTTTGTTTTTCAAATGAGAACCACACTTTTTCCTTTGAATTATTCAGACACTCAGTAGGAACATGATTTTTTTAGCTTTGGCCTTGATGTATTTAAATCAAAATTCCAACGAATAGTTTCCGAGTTATTAAACATTATGTACCTACTAAGGATAATAGATTACAATAATATGATAAATGATTATGATATGCGTGCCAATATAGGACATATTACAATGTATTAAGTAATATCTATTTGCTTATAATATTCACATAAAAGTTGGATAAAAGATCAGGAAAGGTATTATGTATTTCATAAAAAAGAAATATAAATAAAATAAAATAAGTGATAAAAATGTTTTGGCTCGGTCAGTAAACTTGAAAATGTAATACATTAAATTACATCCTCGCGTCTCCCCACACCAATTCGATCAGGTAATCGTAAGTACTGCAATGGATCTGATGGGCATTTGTATGTACGTAATAATAATATGTTTATAAACTATTATTATTTTATACATTTGTGATTTGTATCATTAAATCTTGTTTAGTCGTCCGTAGGTACGTAGGCATTACAATATTATTATAGTCGGTAGCCCGCAGGTATCCTGTGAACTCTGATGCCGGCTGAATGCGAAAATCGGTGAATTTTATTCCTCCGCAGCCCAGGAAAATAACAAAATAATATAATATTATTATTTAATAGATGCCAAGCAATCGCCGAACGCTTCGAACAAGTCGTTCGGTCGAAAAATAAGATCGATTAAATTTACAGTAGCCAGTAGGTGTATTATAAATAATATTATACTGTATTAAAAGTATAATATAATATTGTATTATATCCGCCTAAAATTTCTTTTCTTTTCTTTTCATTTTTTTTTTTTGTTTCGTTTTGTTGGTTATATTTTTCACTACCCATAGAAATTAAATCATTTCTTTTCGTTTCGTAGTGACCCGAGAACAGTACGCGGTCGTCTTCTTTATATAGCTATCATAATATTATAACGGCAATTGTCATTGTTAGTCCGTTTTTCGAATTCAATAATATATAATGACCATAAACAATATTATAACAAACGCTAAAACGCATATAATAAAATGTAAACAGTGTAATATAATATAGGACCACCGGACATTTCATATCGGAATTTTATTTCTGCGGAATCCGGTACATGGCGAGATTGTTAATATTATTATTTAGTAGATCATTTAAGCAGTGGCGTATCGGAAAATTGATCGGCGAGAGAAAATTTTAAAATATTACAATACTATAGGTATTGATAAGGATGGCTTTTCCTCGACGCGCCTTACGCCAACTACTATTCTAATTTTTTTTTTTTTACTGCAATAATATTGAATTTAATTTTTTTATTGCTAATTTGACAATTTTTTTAATATATATATTAAAAACAATTATATAAATTACATATTTATGAACACATTGTTTTGTATATAATCAGACATAGAGACCCAATTCCCAAGCAAAATAGGAGGGTTAGAATAATAGTCATCCTATTCAAATACACCACTGCAGTAGCATTAAAATCGATTTATCGGTCGGAAGTATTTCAAAAAACCCTCCGACATATAAAAGGTAATATATTTTACACTTCTATAGTGGTTATTTAGAAAAGTTATAACAATTAAAAAAAATATTATAGGTAGGTTTTTTAAGTTCAACTTTTATAGCTAAGGATTGAACATTTAAAACAAGGTTCCACGTAAATAGGTTATATATAAATTACTTTATTCACAATAATATCATCAAAATATATACTTAGTAATACCATAGGCTGACTGACCGTCTTCGCTAAGAATCGTTTTTCTTATACTAGGATATTATATCATTGAATTCAAATTTAGCACCATCAATTACAGTGACCCACTTGTAACCGACGGTAAAGCAGAGCGACAACCACTTCCACGCCTTTTTTCGGTTTAATTTTAGCACGCACATAATGGGCACCCCGTCGGTGTGTTGACTATTTGGTAGACTAAAAGGGTAGGCACAGTTTCGATGAAACCGCCCACTTTTACTACACTGACATTTTATCTACAATATACTATGGGCCGTATATATATTATTTCTACAAAAAATATAATTTTTGACCGCCATCTACCTGCATATTATACACAATACATGTAGGTTGGGCGTTAGAAAATACGTATTGTATAATATACAATACCCATTGAAAATGTCGCTCCCGATGCGATATCGTGTAAAAAAAAACATAGGCATACCTGCTGCAAATGTACATTGATATAAATATATTATATTTATATATTTAATAGAATATACATAGGTGGTTCGTATATAAAATATATATGTTATAGGCCGATTCGCCAAGGTCACACCTCCTGCAGGTCCACCAACGGGTCGGTATTATGCCGGCGAGAGCTACCGACGAAATCTCTGCGGGCGCTCAAAATATGGGCTGGTCATGAGTGTTTGGTCGTAATTTTATTTTTATATTAAAAGTGAGAAATTATTAAGTACAAAAATTAGTAGAACATATAATTAATCGTGTTATTAAACCGTACAGTAGATGAAGTCAAATGTTAAAATTCATATACTCGGTGGGCTGATGACTTCCGGGGCTGTTCACTAGATTTTTTCTTCTATAAAATATTAAAATGCTGTTATTCAAAACATATTTATTAAAATTATTAAATGTACATAAATACCATATTATTTTAAAATTCTCAAAATTGTTCGTAATATTGATTATATTGATAATATTTTAAAGAGTCAAGTTCTTATTAATTATTCAGATTATTATTATAAATTGTAAAATGCTAATCGACAACTATACATTTTAAATCGATTAAAAAACAAACAATACATAATATTATTATCATAATATACATTATATATTCATCCTGCTTTACGAATCTCTTATCTAACTTATAAGAATAAATAAATATTACATAATAATATATTTTAATACGTTTTGTGTATAATCATATTTTAATCTATTATCCTTAGTACCTAATACCTATCTATTATCTTTAAGTATACATGATGTATAATAACTCGGAAACTAATCGTTCAAATTTTGAATTAGATAGATATAGCATTTATTATATATTATATTAATTCATTAATATAAGGACATCGAAGTTAAAAAAAAAAATCATGCACTGAACGTCTGAATATATTTAAAGGTAAAAAAGGGCGGTTCTAATTTAAAATACAGTTATTTGTATTCTTTGCCACAGGACACTCCTTAAATGGTAAAAAAAATTAAAAAACCGAATAAAATCATTAGGTGTTAAATGAAAAAAAAAAATGTGGGTGAACCACCCCGTTTCGCTGATCGGGAGATGCGACGAGCGTCCGGTACCGATATCGACGGGAAATAATGACGTAAGTCGTGTATATTTCATTTTCGAATATTATATAATAATATGTGCGTCTTTCGCATGTGGTGCAATATACCTAATCCGCCACCCGCAAACACGCGCACCCGTGCCGGCGGCGACCTCCTGTTGCACATGCGGCGGCCGGCGCCGAGGGACGTCCCCATCATTAACAGATACACCCGAGAAAGGGCTAACGAGCTGGGCCCTTGGAATGTGCGTTTCCTTTGGTCGTAAACGAACATTTCTCGTTCCTTTTGCCTGTATGTATATAATATAATATACTATATATAGTCCATGTACATAAAAGAAGATATTTATAATAATACATATATATATATATATATATATATATATATATATATACTATATTGAGACGGGTCTTCTCCATGTGAACCCAAAACGCATATGTGGCATTCGTCATGTTATATACGTACTTGTGTGTAAACGGCAAACACATATTTAATAGTACATAATGTGTGTGAAGTAGGTACACTTGATTATATTATATATATACTTACGATGTTCGTCTCTCGTCCGCGCATATGGCACGTTTTCTAAACAATTTTTACCCCTCCGCCGCCTTTGTTGATTCGTTTCCGTATAGAATATATCGGTATTCCTCGAGTTAACATAATAACATAATAAATACCTACGACTATACATTACCCTCACTATACATTGTATAGTTTTTAAAGGTTTTAGAAATGTTTAGGAAAATATTAGATCAAAGAATTTAACTAAATAAAAATCTGAACCTAATTCTTACACGTTATTATCTATCCTAATCTAACTTTATTAGGTATACCTAATAGATATATCTATTTATTTGAAATTCTTAAATATTTATCTTCATTCTAATTGGTTTATAAATAAATGACTCCAGTTCTTCATACAAAACAAAACATTAGTCATTTATAACGTTTAGGTATACTATATTATAGTGTATAAATAGGTATACTTCCTCAGTAGTCAATAAACAATAATAAAATTGATCAGATTCTAGAATTTTACCAATATATTATTATAATTAACTGTTAATCAGCAACATTTTTTTTAACTGTATAAAAAATTAGAATTACTGAATACACTTTTTGAAAAAAGATATCGGCAGCAGAATTATTATTATATACTAAATATACTAATATATTGGTTTCTAAGGAGTCTAAATATTTCTCAAGACAATCAAATTAAAAAAAAAAAATGTATTAATAACATTGTTACATTTATTTATTGAAACGAAAAACAAATAATGCTCTACCTAGTGATAAAATAAATAGTACAACAATATAATACTATACAACTATATTTGTAAAAAGCGGATTTTTAAAACGAATATAACGAATTTTATATTTTATTTTATTATTCATATTATAATTATATTATAGGTACCTACATAAATAAAATATCACGCACAACAATAATGTAAAACTTTTTGTAAAAAACAATGAACTCCCAATGGCAGTGATGCCAAGGGTTAAAAAAATGTTGGAAAATTAAAAACTTGGTTGAACACTAAAATATAATATTATCCTCTGGAATATTATATTATATTTTATAATATATACTGTGTACGTGAATAATACATACCTATGCGTGCTTCAATCGTGTACTGTGTACATATCATATAGGTAATACAATATACAATCATATTATGTATTATATTATTGTGACCCTTTATCTGCAGGAATGTATGTATAAGATATAATATTAATAATATTGTTGTTGTATGTATAAGTTCATAATATTCATATTTCTAATATTTCTAATATTTCATAATATCATGCGGACGAGTACTTACACTTATGTCGTCATGCTACATAAACAAAGACAAAACATATTTTAATGAATCAACAGTGAGCTAATGAACCCTTTAAACATAATTTAGTGGCCCATCATTGGTCCATTGCATTTTAGTGAACCACTAAATTAATACATTTTTTATGCGACCTGACAATAATTTTATAAATCACGAAAGTTTATTATTAATAATCGTTGGCCTGTAATAATTTTTTTTTGATAAATACCTTTTATAATTAAAGCAGAATAATTCGAGAATATTATATAGTTGGGATGCCCATCCTATACATCATACACGCACGTGCTTAAAAAAATTGATTATGTCGAGTTGAGATTGTTACATTGTGACGCGAATATTTGCAATAATTTGAAAACGTTTACGGCATTTTAATATTATACATTTGTATACAATTTTTGTTAGATCCTCCACTAACCGAAGAACGTCTATATTTTACAATAAAGCTTTGTTTTTAAATATTAATTAATCACATATTTTTCTTATTTTTCTTTCTTTGAACACTATTTTGGCGACTTTTCGAAAAAGTTTCAAGCAGAACACGATTGTAAATTTATTCATTTTTCAAATTGTTTGCAATAGATTTTCCTGGCGTAAAAAAAAGGTTTAATTAAATAAAAATAAATTTGTTTAGTCATAAACTATTAGTACTATGAAGTACATTATACGTCATATTACAATTATTGTACTCGTATTTGCGAGAAAATACAGACCGAAACTTCAGCGTAAAATGTAAGCTTCGAGTTTTTCGAATTAAATCTATAAGAACGTATTATATATTTTAAAATACAATACCCCAAAAAGTACATTATTCAAAACGTTTTGTTCAATAAAATCTTATGCTTCCGATAAAAAAATGTACTTTAAAACGTTAATTTGTATGAATGAATTACTTATTCATACTTTTTCCTCGAATCTAATATATAAGTGGTATACTCATCTATATAGTATTATGTATATTATTCGAATTTGATATTATATACATCGTTTGGCCATTAGCATTGTAAAATCATTGCGTAAACATATAAACTGAATTTATATTTCACGAACAATATTATTATATTAAAAAATATTTTCAAGTCAAAATAATATTATTTTAATATGGGTCACGTGTACAAACACACGCAGTATAATATAACTAAAATTATGTGGATATATTATATAGGTGCAGTATGCAAAAAAAAGTAATGAATATTGTTGTTTATTATATATATTTAAAAGTTTGAACAAAAACCACACAACTATGTTATTTTTGTATGGTTTGTGCAATTTTTTTCATCGATGGCGTTCATTCATCCGTATTTTGTTTTTTATTTGTTTGTATTAGTTAATAAAAAACAACGAATACAAATGTTTTATGAAATAAAATCGTTTGAAAAATTCCGACTATTCTTATTCAACCGACAACCATTAATAATGGTTATTAACATCGAAGACCAAAATTATATGAAAACACATCGTGTGCGTATCCTATGTGGTCACTAAAAAATATATTATACCTTCACAAACTATTTTCTACTTTTATCCCATCATGAATTTCTTTTCATTTTTAAATGAATCCTTCTCGAACGTTTGCCATATGTCCACTCATCATTCACTGCAGTCACGTCATCCTTATCTTCAAGAACCTAGTCTATATTACTATAAAAACAATAATAGCAAAATGCTACAAATATTATATTTTCTAAATGTATTCATCAACACGAGAACAAATTAACAAAAAACCACATAATATTATGCAGTATAAACTAATGGTTTTAAGTAACTATAATATAATTTTTTTTTTCAGATAATATTAAAGTTTTTTTCCTGTATTTATTTTGTCTCTGCAATAAATTTACTAAACTCAACAAGTACAATTATTAATAATATTATATATTATAATAATATAACAGCCAACCATGGTTAGGTACTGCAGTACCTATTATAGCAGGTATGTATTATACTTCAAATATATCTATCCCATAACTCTATAAGTTGAAACTTATTATTGTGATTATACTTAATTCATCAACTATTCATAAATTATTGCAGGAACAAATTTTTTTGGTCCTATTTGACTACTTCTATTTCAAAAAAAATTGTTTTCATTTAGATGATATAAATCATCATAGTATTAAGCGATTGTGGTGTTGCCACTATAATTATATAATATTATATTAAATTAATTATTGAAGGGCGGGGCCTATGCCATTGACGAATTTCAATATAAAATGTAACCGTCATAATGTCGGAGTAAAAATTATACGGAAAAAATTATGCCACGAATACAACAACTTCGCAGGGTTACAAATATTTCAAGTATACAAATATAATATAATATTGCAAAAACATATAATTTTAGAGAAGAATATATATATTATCTATGACCATGTTGTCCGTTGCAGACTCGCATTCCTCTCATTCCTCGCTACATTGGAAGATAGCATGTGTGTGTGTGTAGGTACATGTTAATTTTTTACTATTGTAATATATTATTTACTGTATAAATTTGCTTTATTTCGCTATTTATCAAAACGTAGCGGACAAAAATCTCATAGTCACACCTCACTTAGACGTCAAATCTCCATACCAAACTGACGGAGATATAACTGTTTTGAAATTATCGAGATAGGGGACCTATTGATAGTGTAGGTCATACCTAACGTCAAACACAAAATAATCCTTATCGTAAACTAATACTAACAGCTATTTTGTGAGATTTACATTTCACCCAATGTATCAATGCGAGATACTAAGATGTTTAACGTAAAGTATTACTATCATTTCGATCGCAGGTTCTCGAGCCAAAAAGGAAATTACTGGTGAACCTGTAGATTATTGTGATCAACCTGTGATTTTAACAGGAGATTTCAATGTCAACTTTTCATTACCAGAGTCTGAGAACCATTGCTCAATTTTCTTAAAGAGAAATTTTCTTTGAGGATGATCAGTGACAGAATTTGTCCTACGACCAAAAGTACAGGTACTATACAATTCACGCTATATTCACCCGGAATATAGAAACTAAACATTTCATATCATACTTCAGCTTAGGGACGAATCCATGGGGGGCTAGGGGCCCAGGTCCCCCCAGACATATTTTTTTGTAAATATAATATATTAAATAAGTAATAAATAACCAAAATCTAAACTTCTTTTCACATTGTCGCTTTATATATTAAAAAATCAATAATTTATTTATAACATTAATACCTACTATTATGACAATATTTTTAAATTATAAATAAAGTATAATATCTCATTAATTATTATAATTGGATTTGTGTTGTAAAAAAATTGTTGCCCCCCCCCCCCCCAGATCTTTGCTCTGGATTCGTGCCTGCTTCAGTTATCATATATCATAACCCAATTATCAGCATAACTGGGTTAGCAGATGAACAAACTGATTAAATAAGAAGAAACATTTGTAATTAAAACAAAAATTGATTCAAATCTTAAATAAGCAGTGTGTTTTTGTATTTTATCTATTGATTAGACTATTTACGTCTTTACTATTTCTGACTAAAATTAGGTAGGTAATTACTTTTAACGTGCGTCACACACATATACACGATTTATTTTATTCACAAACAAACAGTTTTTCATAAACTGTATAATTAGTCAAATAAAAACTAGAAAAAGTATATAGATAATTTAAAATGTATATAAAGAGTTTAAAATGATAAAAAATATTTTGAAAATTGTATAGTGTCTAAAAATGCATTATAGAAACATTTATTGAAAATTTAAAGCCTAAACGGTTTTTATTTTTGAATTACAAAAAAAAAAAATTGATTTAGTCAAAAACAACAGGGTTTGCGCATTTTTTCAAAATATGTATTAATTCATATGTATAAAATTAAAAAGATATTGAATATGATGGTATATTTTACATAATTATTTGTCAATTGATCTATTTTGAAAATTAACAATATTGGTTATCACGTATCACTTATCAGTTAAATTGGAGAATATTTGTTTTCTTTTTTTTGGTGGTTCCAATCGCCAGAATATTATTTAATTTTGAAACTGCTTCCTTTTTTCTTAAAGTCATTAATAAAAATCAGATTGATGAATGGCGGTTATCAAGTAGTAAGTACACTATTAAAACAATTATGCCAATAAATAGTTCTCGTTTTATTGTATTTGCTAATTTTTATACTGCGACGATAATATGTTTGTATTTGTGGCATTTTTCACTACGACATTATATGACGTTATAACCATTGAACAGGAACTTATGAAGACGTTATGAACTTTTAAAGTCTTAAAACGAACCTGTTATTTTTCAGTTCCCTTTCCTCGGTCCTCGGCGATGAAAATATGTCATGAATATATGTGAATTATATGCAACCCACTTTTATGTGCTGATCTCTAAAATGTTTCAGTTATATTTTTAGTCCAAACCAAAAGTAGTCCATTTTGTGAAAGGTAGGATCACAGATATCTGATAGTGAGAGAGAAATGCAGATGGGAGAAGAATCATGATGAGCGTTTCCCGGTATTTGTTTGGAGAGAGGTGTGAATAAAAACCTAAACATGTTTGTCGTTATAAATATAATATTTTTTTTTATGATCTTGTAGCATTAAACCGAGGATAATAATTAATGTGTTAGGTAGGTAGTACAACACTTAATGGTGTTGTATATATTACGACACTGCAAACAGTTCGCGTACGTATATAGTAATTTGAAAGCCAATTCCCAAAATAATGTAAACCTTAAAAGTAAAGAATACTTTTAAGTTTTCAAAAATTATATGGACCTTTAAAAGTTTAAAAAAAATTTGTTATTTTTCAATATTTTAATATTCTCTCAGTTCTGAATGATAAAAACCAAGGATTTTTGTGGATGTGTTAGTATAATAATTAATGTCCTAATCGTGATATATATTATATTACGACTCTGGAAACAATACACGTGCGCATAGTAATATGAAAGCCAGTTCCCGAAATAAAGTAAACCCAATAAACTTCAAAGTATTCTCTCCTTGTTCTTGGCGCCGCGTTATAGGTAAGCATAATATAATTAATTAATTAACTTTCGACGAATAATTAAATTTGTATTGCTATACATACTACATAAACAATAAACTTTCTTTAATAATCTCTATATTATTGTTTAATCGTGCTTGCTCGTGATTTTAGATTATAAATTATACTGCAGAATCTGCTGCGACTGTGCGCGCATGTTCTAGATATAAATTATAAATTTTAAATTTAATTTCTCACGATCCATATAATATTATAATATGAATTAATAAGTGGAACGGACCCGTATCTGTATAATATAGATCATAGCGTATTATATATTTAGACGAGAAGACAGCGTATATCAAACAGTATTTTACAGTGTATACTGTATAATTGACCCGAAAAATTAGTACCCAAAGATACGTCGATGATTCGATACATTCGTTATAGAGTTTTACATAGTCGTAAGAAATATTATGCAACGGTGTTTATTTACTAAACCATCATGTAAATTGGTTCGAAAAATAAAATTAACAAATTTAAATTGTATACTAAATTTATATGTACATAAAAGAGCCCATATAATAGTATAAGGAATGGATTCGTAACTTAGTAGGTAGGTACCTACTTAAATATTAATTAAAATTATTGCCGATGGTGATTTCGATATTGGTTGCGGACTACGATAAGAAATTGTAGGTACGTCGGATTTTCACGAATGAATTTACCTATTCAAAACAAACCTCACTTTTTTAAGTTCTACAAAGGTAAGATTATAGTATCTAGGGCATATCAGAGACTTTATTTAATTATATAATATAATATTTAAATAATTTTAGTTATCATTTTAAAATTTTCATTTTTCCAATTTTTTTGGTATATTATTAGGATTTCGATAGGTTTTTTATTCCATCGTCCTTTCGTCTTCGTATACACTGTCGAAGTCAAGCAGTTCAGGTACATTGAACTATATAATATTAATGGCTAAATGCTGAATAATAAAATAATAATATTATTATTACGATAATAATTATTCTGACCGTCATCCGCACTACGACGACGAAAGAACTCTGCAGTTGCGGTTACCCGCACACGCGTGGTTATCCTGGACCGTGGTACATATATACGGTCGCACTGCATATACTTACCATATTAGCGGTAAATTACGGCGCGTAGCTATGTGCATGACAATTGACAATAGGTGCGTGTTATACCGATTACACGGTATGCGGTTCGATGTAATATCTATAGCGCGGAAATACGTGCAGTGAGCAGCATTATAATAATATAAAGTTTTGCGTGTCGTGCACGATCGGCGCAGTTGGTCGTTTCGTCCACGCACACTGTGTAGGTACAATATTAATTATATTATTCTCCTAGTCGGTGTGAGGGTGAGGTGTGCGATGGAAGAGCTTAATTTTTTTTCCACGCCATCTTTGATATTAAAAACCCTGTCCGAATACAATCAGAATTATGCAGGGTATTATTTGAGTAGTTAATATTAAATAATGTGTTCCTACCTATCTATTATAATAATCCATTTAACTTAAAGGGCAGATGAGCGTTAGGTGGAGTGAGTCCAGCGGTAATTCCTAAGGTTCTGTGCTTTTGTAATGCAAATTTCAGATTGGTCATCGTATGATTGCTCTTCTGTTTTTCGAGTGCTTGGTTGAATTAATCAGTCACGATTTCCAATATTGATGCTCCAATATAAATATTATATAAATATCTATCTAATTGTATATCTTATCTCTCCGTTATAATGGAATTATCAGCATCTCTATTCCAATTTGGATATTATGTTTATGAAATTATGTTCTTTTTTGTTATGACATTAGTTTTGATATACCTAATAATGATTATTAGAAATAATCAAATTATTATTATTATTAATTGGAAAAATAAATATAAATTAAGTAGTTATTAAATTAAATTGACACACTTTTGATTATTTTTTGGAATTTATGAATTATGACATTTTTTTATGAATAAAAAATATTAATAGTTGAAACATGCTCATATAACAATTACAATTTTTTTTTTAAATAAAAATAATATTAACAAGCAATTGTAAGTTTTAATATGTCATAATGTCATATATGTACGTG
Organism: Acyrthosiphon pisum; assembly: GCF_005508785.2. Taxonomy (NCBI): domain Eukaryota; kingdom Metazoa; phylum Arthropoda; class Insecta; order Hemiptera; family Aphididae; genus Acyrthosiphon; species Acyrthosiphon pisum. Next base: position 34,549,735 of record NC_042493.1, on the reverse strand, counting down.
TAATGCATATGATATATATTATATTATATAGGTATACAATATAGGTAAATACGTTACATGACCTACGATTTTGACGTTTAAAGTCGACTTTATCGTATAAGATATCGCGAAAACGTAAAACGTATGGTTCTGGTGGAAATCGGCAATGCCTGTTACAATTAATTTGAAATCCCTCCATAAAATATATTTTTCTGTTTGTACCACAAATTGTTAAATTCGTTTGTCATTTAAGGTCTGTCCGACGTATACATGTATTTATCTGTGTCTAAATACCAGGGTCCTGAACTATAATCTCTATAAACAAAATATTCATAACAATATATAATACAACAATAAACGGAGATCACTCAACAAAGTGCTGCAGTGCTTATTCACATGAGTTACAATAATACGTCCCGTGGTTTTTTCGGTATTATCGGCGAGTATTGTCCCTGTAGGATTATGATTTACGGTAAACATCCAAAAGGAAAAAAATTTCATAACAAACATTTCGTACCTAAACGTTGACAAATGGGCCGTATTTGTCAATAATGTTAAAAAAAAATGCTATTCTTATAAAATATTGTTTATTTGAATTATATACTTATAACGGTTAAAAAGGTAAAATTAAAAATGATATAGGTCTTAACTGTAAAATGGCTATTGAAATGTATTATGTAATAGTAGGTAGGTGTTTATAATACGGGATAACTGAGTCCAGGCTATTTTTTGGGGTTCAAATCGAGTTCGTTGAACCTCGCACAGCGTGTTATGATGAGGGAAGTTATATTGTTGAAATTTACGACAGTTTTGCCGAAAATACTTCGTGAACACTAAATATCTACTATAAGTCCGAAATAATGGAGAGTGTCAACTGAAAACCAAAAACAATTTTTATAATTAATGTGTGTTTAAGATTCAATTTTATAAAAGTTAGGTAGGTACTTATGTAGATATATGTCTAAGATATAGACTTGGTCTAATTCTGAGAAAAGTAGAGTTTTTAGGTATCATATTATATTCGTAGTTATATACGAAAATGGTTCTGAACGAAAATGGTCTGTCAGCCTATATTATTACACTAAGTATATTTTATGATACATATATTTTAGATTGCTATTACAATTATTTATTTTACTGTTGGGTTGAATTAATTTTTTCCGAAAACATTGTATTTGAAAATGTCATTTTATGTATAAAATATAAAAATAAACGTTTAAGTTCCAAGTACCTACCAACGAATAATATTTTTAAATTAAAGCAAAATAACAAAAACGTTATTCTTCAATTGAATATCTAATTTCGTACAAATTTGAACTTATAATGTCTATAAAAAAAAACATAAGAATATATAATAATATAAAATAAATACTAATAAAAGTTGACTGGTTTTTTTACCGTTCATAATCAGTGTAAAGTGTAAACAAACACACACATTTTTTGGCAGACTACTTAGCTAAGCTTCACATTATTTCTCGTGTTAGATAAAACTAAAATTCCTCATTCAACTCGAACAACCAAAACATTTATTGTATACTTGGATTTAATTCCGAAAACCCAAAAGCATTCATAGGACTCAATTCAATATTACCATTTAACGCTAATACGTGATTAAAAAATTGATTTATATTAAGGTTTGAGTCTTTAAAATTCGACTGTTTTGAAATACACCTTTTGCATAATAATAATATTCATGCATAATATTTATAAATTAAAAAATCCAAAATAATGTAAAATGTTGCAGCGAAGGCTTCCTGATATATTTTCAAACTTCCCTTCCCCTCCCACACCATTATCACATATTATGATCGTTTGTTATTTAAACATATAAGTATAATGGTGTAACACGTCATAATGGTTTTGTTAAAACAAAAATAAAAAAATGTAATCTATAGACATCCCTAAAACGATATTCAATAACGGCCAATATTTTTACTGGAAATTAATACGTAAATCGAGTGTAATAAAAATTATTAATGTTACTGTCTAAAAAAAATTATGGAATACAATATTGAATTATAGTAAATATTAATAAAATGTATTATACTGCTGTTGTGCGAACCCCTAGCTGACATCGTACCAATGATGACCACAATAACGACGCGTAAAGTCCAACAACCTGCACTCGCCGAAGACGTAAAAAGAAACTATTGGCAACGTCCATCGACATTATAATAATAATATTATGCCATAACATACCATAACCTATTATGTAGCTGCTGTGGGCCACGAGGTTTCGGTCACACAAACGGCGTCTCGATCCGGGGTCAAGGTCGATACCGGTTTCCCAGTCGTCGTCCGCGGCTGTCGCGCATGTCGGTATGTAAATAATATAATGTATAATATTATAATATAGGTACGTATAGATACACAATACACACCCACGTTTATTGTATTGTTTTTAAAAAAAAATTTTGTTCCGACGACGGATTGCGCAAATAGTATTCTAGTATTCATCTAAATAGTGACAGCTGAACAGGGAAGTTAAGGCATTAAAAAGATTATACTTGATGCTTTAATATGAACAATACCAGAATGCAAAACATGCAAATTTAACAATTTATTTTTAAACATTTAAATTTTTTAGTTTATAAATTCTATTTATTTTTAATTTTACAATTTGTATAATATGTTTTTCTGTAAGTATAAGATAGAATATTATATTACATGGGAATGAGGTTCGAAAAGTTTCGAAAGAAAAATATTTGTTTGCCAAGAAAAAAGTAACTTTCAGTGTAATTGTACGTTTATACATTGAACAAAAATTGTTTATTTTGATTTTTTTTTCATTAGTTATATAATGAAGAACACTGCAATAATGTGTTATGAATTTATGATAGTTTAACAATTATTCTAAATAACTAAAAACCTATATAAATAAAATTTACTCGAAATCTTTATAAATAAGTATAACCACCGGGCCAGGATGAAAAATTCACTTAGGCACTCTTTATAAGTATAGATACTTGCAAATGATAACTCTATGATTTCCTTTGATCCATTAAATTATGAAAATTTATTTCTAACATAAAATTCACTTGGGCCAATATACACTATTTTTATTTGTTTAAACAAACTACGTATCGACCAAACGTTTAATTAATATTATGTTCTTAATAAATGCTTGAGTTTTAAACGTGGTCAATACAATTAAACGTTTATAAATCATAAGTCATAACACAACCCTGGGCCATTGTTGGGAGGTGACGTACCTACGTATATTGTTTTAGCGGACCAACAGAACGGTTTTAATGGTTGTGCGAGTGCGTGAAAAAACACGTCTCGTATGTACCTCACCGGTGACCAGGTGACCGTGTGTGAAAGTATAATGTAAATCCGAGTCGCGTCTGCCGTCTGTATAATAATACAAGTAATAATAATATTATGTTTGTACAGTTTTGAATAGACGTTGCGCGCATGCACCAGTTACAGTTCGTCAACCAACGCGGTCCACGGATGACCGCGTATATTATACCTATATCTACCAACTCGAGAATTCGAGACGATACCTATAAAGGTAAATCTTACGGTTTTTTTCCCTTCAAATTTTCGTTATGTTTACTGCAGCTGCGCGTGTAGGTACACGTATTTGTATTAGTTACTACTTACTATTGTGGTGGTTCTCAGTCGTGTAATATAATAGTAATAAATATATTATTATATATAGACCGTAATATTTTGATTTTTCTTCCATTTATTAATATTGTTGTTGCTGTCACGTGTTAGTGATAACCGAATAATACATTTTTCAACATTCAAATCAATTATACCGAAAACTATAACAAAAACCACGGCAACAAACGTACATTTTACATCGACAACACTGGAAGAGTTTGCACTTGCATTTTTAGTTGAAATGAGACAGGTTCGGTGGAAATCCTTGTATAGGGGAAAAGAGAGGTCCATATGCGTACCAAGTGCAACGAGATTATTATAGTATAGATAACTATGTAATGAATAATGATGGAGGAATGCCCCGAAGGAATCTAAGAAAATGGTCTAAGAATATACTCGCAATCCCTTAAAGCGTTTATACTACCTTTAACGTTTTCATTCTTAATAATATCTTAAAACATTTAAAAAGCAGTCTATAACAACGCGATTAAAAATCTAAAATTATTTTGTGATGATAAACACGCAGTATCAGATTTATTTTACCATGTGCAAAATTAAAAGTTGTCGTCACCACAATCATTTCCGCTTCTCTATTTCTGTTAGGTTAGTTTAGGTACTTAGGAGTTAGGTTGACGGTCGAACGATTTTCCGTCTACCGAATTCTATTCTTTTCATTTTTAATTGTGTATTTTTTTGATAACTCATGTATAAATCCTATAACATTAAGAAAATATTTCTGGAAACTATAATTAAAAACCTTGTGTAGTCACAAAACACACTTGGAAGAAAATTTAAAAATTAGAACATTTTTGTGTAGAAACTCCAAAAACCACTGAAATGTCTTTGACCTCATAAAATATCACATAATATACCTATTATACAAATATTATATTTTATTTTTCCATTTGAAATCAAAACAAAACATATATTACAGATTAAAATTAAAAATTAGTTACAGATTGATTAACCTACCCCCTCCTAAGCTTATGCAACTTGCGTTGGAGATAGGGAGCTATGATTACTACTAAATATAATAAATAAGAACAAAATATTAATATTAATTTAATTTAAAATTCAGTACTAGGTACAAAAAAATCTAAAAACTTAAATTTAAGATTACAAAAAATATTCTTAAAATAAAAAAAGTATTATTTTATATTTGACAATGTTAACGATAAATAAATAAATAAATAATTTGCTAAGGTAGTTGTACCAAATAAGAGTAATAAGTTGTAGTAAATAACAGAACTGATACAAGCTGGTTAATGTTACCGCAACTCGTTATCTAATTCCAAAAATAAATATTTATACACCAAGCATTTAATTTGCTATTATGTTTATAACATTAAATTATAAGACATAAAACGAATTTTTTTCTTTCATTCCGCGCTCTTTGACGCACTTCACGTCAATGGAATCTCGTCGTTAGGAAAGTCGGGTACGGCATAACAGTATGATATGTTATTATACTTATTACTATTATGCCTACCATAATAATTGGCGGTCGAAGAACAAACGTCATCGATTTAATAATAATTACTCGTCTTGATAACGGGTTGGAATCGAAAGCTTTACAGCCAACATAAACGTGTTTTGATCGATTATACCGCGATGTGAATACAACATTACATTCATAGACTTTTTTATGGAACTAACATATAGAACCCTCTCCCCCTTTTCTCATTGATATGATTACTGATAAGAGGGACCTTCCGAAAATCTACTCTTGGAAATTAAAGTTGGATCGTAGACATGGTAGAATCTATACCAGGTAATCATGAGGAAATTCAATAATGTAACAATATACATATTATTATACAAATGTGTTTATCTATACAATATACATATTATAGGTACCTACGTAATATTGTAATTATGATAATAATTATTTATTAATATTTATATCAGAACGTTAGAACTGGACGAACCCAATACACAATTATAAATAATAACAGTAATTACAAAACAATAATGCTCACACTCACGCCTAATAATTAAAAAATACAAATATGTTTATTGTTTAACAATGAAAATTACTAAACAATAGGGATCACGAAGTCTTATTGGCCAGTTTAATCGTGTGAAAAATCGCACTGTTTTGAGTATAATAAGTTTTATAAAATGGTATCCGATGGGGAAAAAATGAGCGTATTTACACTTAAGAACTGTAAACTTGACATAAGAAAGTAGCTATACTAGGTGGTGACGAATACGACCTTCTTCAAAGAATTTATTCAGAAGTTTTAAATTTGTAGCAACTATTCTGCCATCTTAGAGTTGACAAAATCAAGGTGCCTGAGAAACTGTGTATAACCATAAGCGAAGGACAGTTATTAATGTGTAGCCAAAAACTAAAACGCTACATACTTTAGAAATCGACATTGCTCACTTAGACGGTAGTCAAGACTTCAGAATATAAATTCATATTATTCTAAATGTGTTCTAACAAAATAACAATAAAGTGTATTGAGAGGGACTTACAGTTTGAACTTAGTAGTGATGCTTTTAAGAAAACCAAAGCAAAAATTAAGAAAAGCCAGTAACGAAGAGATTTATTAATATTACCGTTGATAATTAATAAATGTGAAACAGAATATTAGAGACTACAGGCCTCCACATTTGAAAACACTAAAAATGTAATTTCTGAACAATTTTTTTTTCAACACAGTTAATCACAGTTTTTCTTCACCCCCTTCGAATGTCATATCGTCACTCTATTTCTAATTTTTTTTCCACAGATTTGTTGCGAATACTTCCCCCATAGATGTCTCGGTATCACTATATTCCCACCATATATTGGTCTGCGGAGGGGAGAACACACATATTCTGGCCAGTTCCGCCGCGGTGAGGAATTTTAACAGTTTCACGGTTTTTATTTTTTTCCACAACCAAAGTCGTGGGTTATTCAGCTTGTAACGACGCACAATGATACCACTAATACCCGTATTATGTATTACAATTATTGTAGAATCTTGACCGCGACCGCCGTCAAAGAGGCAAAAACCCGCAATTTATAACAGCGCGTCCAAACCGCGAGACGTTATATTATTATTATTTTCCATTTCCGATTCGGTGAACTCGTCGATGAGGCCGATTCGCCCGATCGATTTTCGGCTCACTCGACGACGCGTTTATAATATATTATATAGTAACAACGACGACACACACATTATATATATATATAATGCCTATAAATGTATAAATTAGCAACTGCGGTAACGAAGTAAATTGCGGACTGGGTATAATTTTCTGTTAAAAATTCGTCACGCTCGTTGGCAGTTTAGGTACCTATATAATAATTATTTAATCTATGTATAGGTATACAAATCTCCCGAAATGTCGTCATTATAATATGACATTACAAGAGGGGCACGTCTCGATAAGGTGTGATGCTCAGGCTAATTCTTTTCTTTCCCCTCTACATCTGTTGACTAGTCCAATAACCTTTTGACGAGCATAATATTATGCACTTAACGTTATTATTCAATTTGATCATTTATTGTACGGACCTATCCCAGACGGCCTTGGCGGCCATAATTCACTGTAATATTATACCATAACGGTTGATTTAGGCGATATCCTATATATATATAAGATAGTATAGTATAGTATATATATAATTTTGCATATTTCGGTACCAACGATGATTTTCTGATGGAATGTGCTTTCAAAATCTATCGTACGTGTAATATTGTGTGGCCTATGGCGGTGCGTGAAAAATCGATAAATATAATATACAAAAGGGAACAAATCGGTTTAACCTTAGCAATTAAGATTTTCGAATTTTTTCCAAACCAGACCTCTAAGGTACCGGGTACTTCTATATATGGATATTTGAGTTGGATGTTTGAGTGGGAAGTTTGGTTTACCTTTATCATAAATATATCCTGATATATTGTACGACATTGAGCGATTATTTTATGATCACGTGGCAAATATACAAATTATTAATTTAAGTATAATCCAAAAATTAAATAACTCTTTTCACCTCTGATTACCTTGTTTTTATTTGCTGAATCACAGTTTTCCGTGTACTCAACTAAAAAATAATGATTTTCACAAACTGCTATAACTTCGTAATTGGCCAACACTCATCATACGAGTCATATTTATGGTTATTGACAAATAAAATTGTTTACATATTTAAATTTTCAAATATTTTATGCATCAGTAGTCACATTGGTTATATTAATTTTATTTATTTTTATTTCATTTAAGTCTGTTTATTACATTTTTCGGATTTATTTTCCATGGGCATTTTTTCCCTGAATATTTTAGGTGATGCCCATGACGTACAATAATATTATTGAAAATATCAATAAAGAGTAGTGTTATGATGGAACAAAATTGTAGTCATTGATGTGAAACAAATATGTAGTATTAATCAAAATACGTTTTTAGTTCTAATTCAGTATTTAGCTAATAATTGTGTAGAATTAAATATTCAATATTAGATTTATAATAATAGCCATTATTGGGTATGATTTATAGAAATCACACAAATACAAAAAAATTAACCCACTGCAGGGCACTGATATACCAATTTTGGTCATCAATAGTATAGAATCTTCAGCAGATATTTAATTTTACTTTTACCTTTTTGTTTTAGACGTACCCTTAATAATTATTATTTTGTCAAACATCGCAGACGTCAGTGTTTTGAAGTGATACTCATTTAGTAAAACGTATTCAATGTATTTTCAGTATATTATCGGCGATGGTGATTAATTTTATACTATATCGAGTATTTACTTATCAACAAACTTTCAATCATTCTTCCACATTGAATATAGATAAAATACAATAAATTTAACAATAATTAAGTGTCAAGTATAAGCTTGTTGTGCTAAATATGAGTTTAGTAATAAGTCTATAGTTTACTCGATCGCTTACTTTTTGACAAGTAAGTTAAAATACAGTTAAAAAAAGATAGGCAAGTAATGAATAATTATAAATTAATGATAATAATAATAATGATAACTTGAGATATTTAATTTCTGACATAATAATTATTATTATATAAATGTTATGTTTTAAGATAATATACGAATAGTTAACAAACAATGTAACATTAGGTACCTATTATGTTGTATTTAATTATAAAATTGTACAGTTTAAAGTTGATATAGGGAAAAATATTAACTTAGTTCAGTCAAAATGAAATTGATTAATTTTACTGACTGAGTCATAGTCATAGTGTTGAGCAACTCTCGGTTTTTGTAAATAATAATTAAAAATGTCGTTGAAAACACATCCTATAATATTCTTCTTTATTGCAAACTATAGCTATATAGTGTTATAGGCAATTACATTACTAAATCAATAAATATATATTTTTTTTATTTATTTATTTAATATTTATTCGATTACCCATTTTATAGCCAATGACCATTGGTGATTAAACAAAAAAGAGGAAAGTTGGTAAACACTTTGCTGTACAGTATGTATCGAGTCATTTGGTAATATTCAATGAGATATAAATTATAGATATACATTTTCAAACTTTTTTACCAAGCGAAACATTTTTGAAAATTTCATACGTCAATAAATATCTCAAAAATAGTAAAAAATATTTCAAAAATTTTACCATGTATAAAAATAATAATATAAACATTTGGTTAATATTTTAAGTATCTACGGCAGTTATTCGTTTTTGTATCACAACAAAATATCCAAATCGATTTTGTGTACAAATTCAAGGTTTTCTTATTGTTTTAATTTTAATTTTCCCAATGTTATCTATTAAGAAAAGTACTGGGAATTGTATACATTTGATTTCCCAAAATAGATTTCACATTCCTACTAGAAAATATATTGATGATTATTGAAATCTAAGCATTTTTACTTATAAAAAATACACATTATTTTAATACATTCATAGCTCAGGGGATTCTGGGAGCAGAATCTAAAATAATTAATCAGTCTACAGTAGTTATATTATATGTACAAAAAAAATCTCTTAATTTTTAATTAACTGGTTAATAACAATAAATTGTTAAAATGGATTATTTAACTTGTTTATTGTCATTAAATTGATTAGAAAACTAACTATTTTAATTAAAAAGTTAAACCTATAGTCAATTAAGTTTTAACTTTGCTTTAACCTTTTAACTATGTGCTCTATATTATATAGTTATTGTCCACCTTCGACAGCAATGTCGTGTTTCAATTGTGCAAGAATCGCTCTGTATTACACGCGCGTATATATTTTTATATATCCGTTACACGATAGTTATCATATTTACAATTATCATTATATTTTATTATTATTATTACGACGATAATATCGTAATATTATTGTTATTATCATTTACAGCACCGAGCTGAACTTGGAACCGCCAGCATAAAATACCTTAGCACTTGTATATAATCATATATTGTATAATAATACTGTAAAGGTATAGCACACTAACTATTATTTTTAACACTCGGACGTGATCTATCTATCTCCGCAATGTCATAGCAATAACCGCAGGTCGTCGGTATCCGGTCCGGTCCACAAACCGCTATATAGAGATGCAATAATCGTCTACTATCCGGTAGACTGAATTCGTTTCGACATCGCAGGCGAATAAATATTATACAATAATCTGATCCTGCTCGTCGTTGCCCGTGACAAATTAAATAATTCTAGTGATTTTACCCCTTCTTAGACTCCGTTAAATTAAAACTCACAGTACGCACACACTTAATTTTATTTTATAAGAAATACCTATGAATAAAGATCCCATTGACATTTTTTACCGTTTAAGAGGACGCCACACCCAACCAGTGTTGTCTTAATCTACCATACAAACCTACGCAACGGATCAAATTTGCGTTCAGTAGAACAAATTTTCTGTAGTCAATTTAAATTTAATAGTGAATTAAGCCTATGGTAAAACTTAAAGGTTATTGGTGTTTGTACGTCATTGGGTTTTTACGATATTATAATTTGCAAGTGAGTTGTCCACTTTGTGATTATTTTTAAATTGCTATATTTCGTAATGTGCGGAATATCATCAAAATACCGACTCATCACAGATGGTGTTTTTTTTATCTTTAAGTTAACAATAAGTATTTATTTTTTCTCTCAGTTTGAAAAACGTGTTGGCTCCCATCATAAACTTAAGGTATACAACATACCAAATTTATGCAACTTCTTGCAACTCCTTTTATGCAACTATATGACATTTTACGCGGGTATCTTAAGTGACTATCTGGACTTTTTCTGGCTAACCGTGGCTGTTTTTAAAAATAATAATAAATTATTAGAGCCATTCTTGCTTGTACAGTCTACACAAAATATAATGAATAATAATATTGGTATTGAAGACATTATTTACCTAAATTTTCCAAAAGTGATTAAAAAAAAACTATAGAAAAATTGATGTAACTACATATTTTTAAATTTAATATTATATTCTGTTTTTTTTTTTAAGTGTGAAATAAGAGTTATTTTGTTTAGTACCTGCATTGATTATTAATTTGAGGGCAATGCGTGTTCTATACAATTTCAAAAAAGCATACTATTAATATATTATCCTAAAAAATTACTATATAATATACCCAGGACAAAAAAAAATATTTAAATTCCTAGGCTAAGAGTTTGACTGAGATGACTCAGTGGTTTCATATATGTCTATATCTATGTATACTGTATAGTACACCATTGTACACCACTGTAAACCACTGTCGAACAATATAATATATACTGTAAAACTTTCATAGTACAAAGTATTATGCGGGCAACAAAAAGAATTCGTATTATACAGAATTTCGTCAAATAGAAGTAAATTAATTTTATTATATTTGGTTTGGTTTTCAAACATAAATAGAAAATTTTGATTTTCGTAAAATGCAAGTTCGTTTATGGAAGTTTTAATATATTTGAAAATCAGTCGATCCGTATGCTTGTTTTATGTTATGATAGTAACTTCCTATTTCATAACCATCACATTCAAGCACCATCCGGCATCCGCAATAATGAAATCAGTATATTATTATATTAGGACGAAATAACACGTCCTGTTCAGATCCATAAGGATAATGACAATAATATTCGACGCAGGCTATGCATTTTTTGGCGCAACCCATTTGCGCCCGAACCCATTTATCGTAGCCCATTTGCGCCCCAAACCATAGCCCATATGCGCCCGATTCAGATCAGGTGAAAATCGTGCAATGTTGCCATTTATTGAGTAGGTATATTGGTATAAATATAAAATTTAAAATAATATTTGATCGTTTCCCATGCTAATCGAAACCAATATCCAAATCGATAAAGATAATATTATATAAAATGCATTTATCAGTTGTATTGTATGTGTCAGTTGCATCAGCACATGAACAGTATTTTACGTAAAAATTAAACTATTTTAAATTTATAGTTTAATGCAATGTAAATAATATTTAGATATATTATATGTATACTGTGTGGTATTTATCATTATTTTGAAAATTATTACTTTTTTCTGATTTGTCTTAAACGATTTTAAACGATGCCTGACGGCAACGTTGCATGCAAAATGGGCGCATTTGGGCTATAAACCAGGGTGTTAAGTTTTTTATTTTGGGCGCAAATGTCCATAAGCGCAAATGGGCTACAGCCGCATTTTTTTCCAACGGGTAAATTTAAACATAATATATTATTTAAATTTGTACTATTTTAAATGTACGCGTATAACGGGACATTTTAATTTTTCATCACCGCAAACGCATACTATTATATGATTATATAACATTATTATTGTACACACGCGTATAGTATTAAATTCAGAATAATATTCCAAAGACGTATAATATTTTACGTTAAATAAATATGTTATATAGGTACATTTGCAGAACGCTCCAAATATAATTATCTCATACCTTTATGATTGCATAACATTGCATGAACGACTGAGTTATTATTTCCTTTTTAATATTATTGTATGCAAAATGAATAGGTAATTTCGTCATGCATTTTACACCACGCGAGGAATACGTTTTTCGATGCGTGTTGGTATATTATATTATTATTATAACATATTCTAAATGGTGGTCGAAAAAAAAATATATACATATATTTTAAACGTCTGCAAATTGCGTATGCAAATTCGTTCGTTATCAATTAAATCTGTTCTTATTACACAGACTGCAGCCCACCTATACGCGAATACCTAAAAAAAAAAAAAAAAAAATGAAACAAAATTAATTAAAATTCAACCTAGGTTACAAACAGGTGCTTACACTTGAATTCATTCCACGTATTATTTATGTTAGTAATTATTATAATATTATGTGAATATAATTTCCAACTATATACTGTGCGTATACCAGTAATGTTAATGATTGAGATTATTATAATAATATTATACAATATGCAAACTATTTATTTATTTTTAAAACTAATACATTTTTAATATTTTTAAAATTTTTTAATGAATTAAATAAGTTATGAGCAGTGAATGAGACGATAGTTATTGTTTTGAAAGATATATACTATATCACCACGACATTTATAATGTTTAATAATATGATGTATATAATATATTATTTATAGAGATTTTAGAGTATGGCGTTAGACCTTTGTACAGTTATTCATTATTCATTATATCGTTTTACAACTTATGTGCACTTTATTATTTCGGAATATCCATTTTCTCTTTTAGAGCATAAAACGTATAAATAGTAAAATAGTTTGCACATAAACTGCAGCAATAATTCTTTATTTTATAGATAAGTCGTCATTAGAATGGATGTCACACGCATATTGGTGTAACTTTTATTGATTAAATTAAGAGAGGCTTTCGGGAAACCTAATGCAAAAGAGAGCAACATTTTGTTAACCTTTCAACTTTCTAAAGTAGTTTAGTCTTTAAAATGTTCTAACTTCAGCTTAAAAATACTATACCTACCTGCAGTGCTTTGCATGTACCTATTGACTGTGATTAATTCTACATAAAAAAGACATCAAATCTTAATTATTTTGTCTCTACAAAAAAAAATCAGATTATAGATATAAACTTATAACTTATAAACTATTCATTGAAGGTACTGGTTGTTAAAATATCGTTGTTCTCTCTATATTTTGTATATATAGTTGCTAAATGCAAACGTCTGCAGTATTCTTCTTTGTCTTATTTCGTATATATCTTTTACTAACTAGTTGTGTATGACCAGACATATTATTTTCATTTTTAACACAATGAGTTTATATTTTTTTAGCTGATCCAAAAACTTTCACATAATATGTTTATATTATAATATTGATACACAACTAAACGTTTTTTAAATTTACTAAATTATATTTCTGTTTCAGCAAGGATTCAGTTTGACAAAAACTTGTTTTCTGTTATTTAGAATTGTAACGTAGTTTTTAAACTTTTCCGTTTAACGTTATTAATAATTAAAACGGAATCTAACTTTTTCGTTTGACAATATTTAAAATCAAAACGTTATTTTAAGATATACGTTTTAACGTTAGGATATATTATATACTATATAAATTAGTGACAACAGATGGAGTAACAAACACCAATATCTGGACTCACAGAAATTTACAGTCCACAGCCAAATATTAGGCACCACAAGGTGTTAGATCCATGTTGGTCATGGTCAGGACGCGTACCTAATGCTGTACCTAATTTACCTAATTATTATAAAATATTTAATTGCCATTATTTTTCTATGATCTAATTTTTTCTTTAAATTATTTAAATTTTTTTTTATTGAGGCATTAGTTTGTGAAGATAAATTTTTTGCAAACATTCGGTCCAGAATTTAATATATTATTATAAAAGTGCTAAAGTGCATGTATGACGAATACACATGTTATTACGACTATTCACTACCATGGAACCTACATGCACGGATTATGCATATAGGTATGCGGTACACTGAAGTATTATTTAACAACAATTATTTGAAAAAATAATCATTACGAACGCTTTACAAAAAGGTAGGTAGGTAGGTATCAGCTATATATAATATGCGTAAGTACTCGTATTTTGTCATTCGTAGTGTATGAATATACCTCTAAATGACGCAACGATTATATATTATTGTTATTTAGTGGAAAGGATTTTTGTTTTTTTTTTTTTTAACAGTACCTACCTACCTACCTATATATGTAGGTAGCTGTGGTATTGTACACGTCAAACCACGTTGAGAATTCATATGCTGAAGAATATAATAGCCGCTTATAATAGTGATACTATTTGGCCATCTGCTTTCAAAACGACGTTTTTTACACGCTTTTTTTTACCGTAATTAAACGCTATTTGTTTACAGACATGTTTACCTGCACGTAACTTTGCTATATTAATAATAATATTATGTACATATAGGCACTATAATATATAGGTACCTATGTCATACCGCGGGCACGACGACGAATGGGGTCATGTCCTTCGGTCGGCGTTATTCTAACCTCCAAGAGTGTGGTATAAACCATTATCTTAGTATACCTATATAAATATATATATATATGATGTCATAATAACAACAACTCATTTAGCCCCGACCCTTTATACAAGCAGCGAAGGGCGTCTCGAATCCGTAATTTCTTATGAGCACCTTCGGTTTTCCTTTTCGTCAGCACAATGTACCTACCTATATAATATAATACAACATGAAAGGGACGAATCAACGAGTCGTGTATATATTATTATTTCAAGGACATAATAGCTGTGTACGGTATATATAGGGTGTAAGTATATTCTAAGGTATAATCTTTCGTTTTTATTTATTTATGTTTTTTTTTCATCGTCGCCGTCGGATGACCTTCGAAGGGGAGAAAATAAGAATCCGTTCATCGTCTTCAGATTGACGTACTGCAGACAAACATAATAGGTCTTGTTTTACACGTATACCGGGGTTACCTACTCATAAATCCAGCGGCGTCATCTGGTCAACCGCCCTGTCGCCCGTCGCCGACGACCGTGGTCGTGGTTTAATTAACCGCAACAGTCGCGTTTCGTTTTTTCGTCGACCTCTCCCACCCCCTTCCATTCGTCCACACGCGAAGTTTTCTTTGGACACGTTTAGGCGCCTGCCATCTTGTTGATATCATATGGGCAGGTACATAATATATACAAAAAACCTATAGGTATACTATCTGTTGTGCACTATCGCACTTCAATTACTAAATTATTATCGAAAAAAACAGCAAAGCACGATGACCAAGCCCACGCCACGCGGCGGATCTCTCGAAATCTGTAAAGATTTTTATCGCAATATTATTACGCTAATCAAGTCGAAATGACCGCCCCGATCTCGGCCGGATGTGATTAATTTAATGAGATTTTTTTCTTTCGTTTTACGCCTTTATCCACCGACTACGAAATTTTTGAGCGGGGTCGAGAGAAAAAAATATAGAAGTTATAACTACCTATCGTCGTGATAAATTTATTGTCCGGATATAGGGTGTATTTTTTCAAGAGTTTTTTCGGTGTGAGAAAAAAAAATTGTCGAACCGCCTCTTAACGGCTGCTAAACGGCGCGAACAGATTTATTGTGCTCGACCGTATAGATTATCCGTATTAATAAATTATTATGTGATGATGAAAAACCCATTACACACCTACCTATAATATTATATAGGTATAGGAGCGATACGCTTATAGGAAAAACATAAAAAAAACTTACGACTTCGACAAAGAAAGTGAAAATTTATTTTTTTTAACTTTAATTATTTCAAGTACGTCATAATACTATATTATATTATAGGTACTTACCTGGCTGGTATCTTTACCTACCAGTATTCACACCAACTTACC
>NC_042493.1:34533060-34533301 GCF_005508785.2 Acyrthosiphon pisum | reverse complement strand
GATCCTGAAATGTTTTTGTTGAGTCATAAGTATAAATTCAATTATTTTAACAGTAATTTATACTACTAGAATTTTTTATGGGTCACTTGGCAGAAGAAGATCTAATAGTGGGTTGCCCTATCAAAAAAGTAGGGAAACTCTGCTGTGTATAGTACAGTAGAACTTCAATTAACCGTCACTGTCGGGACCGGGGCTTTGACGGTTAATCGAAGAGACGGTTAACGGAAATTTTGCAAAAAAA
>NC_042493.1:34513633-34532960 GCF_005508785.2 Acyrthosiphon pisum | reverse complement strand
ATTACGACAAATTGTTTTTGTAAAAACCACATGGTTCTATATATTATATGTACAAATCATAAAGTAATAATATAGACGTGACGTAGTGAGCAAATAACAATGATCGAGTCACCACCAACTGGACTAAACAGCAGTAAACGCAATTACTGCATTATATTATGATCTGTACTTATTACAGATTTGTATTTTTATCAATAAAATAATATGAAACCGAATTATTTCAGGGATCTCCCATTGTCAGATAACCAATCTAATCAAGTTTTTATTAATAAACGAGTAGGTATAATAACCTAATAATATAATATCGAATACCCAACAACCTACCTATGTGCACCTATTAGTGCCAAATGGCAAATAATAAATAAATCTTAATTTCCTAATAGTATTTCATCTCTTGTAGACAGTGATTAAAGTGGGGGGACCAAAACTGTTTACATCTGACGGTGGTTAAAAATAAGTGTCCCCACTCCCCTTTAACAAATATTATTCATAAGGTAAATTTGAACATTATTCATGGTTAAAAGCGGGATGCCGGGATGAGTATGATGTCTACACAAATACTGTTTATACATTACATAAACAGCTAATTACATACAGTGGCGTACCTACGCAGGATTTTCCAAAGAAGGGGAAAAGGGCTAGAAAATTAATTAAAATTTTAATTATTTTATTTTGTCCAGTCGAATAATTTCAGATTTTCAGGGGGGGATTCACATACTCATACGAATAAGATCTGTATACGAAAAAAGTTGTTTCCACATGAGTTTTCACATGATCCCAAAAACCGGTACCTATTCTGAAACCTTTTTCGTATACGGAAACAATTATGTCATGTGAAAGATATTCACACAATCACACGATTGATTCAGATGGGTTTCCGTATGTGAAAATCCGTATGTTGTTTCACTGGTTATGGATTTAGATTATGGTTTAAACATTATATTATATTGTATTATTAGTATATATTATATCATCGGCATATTAACAAAACCAAATTTAAATAAGATACAATACAATCAAATTAGAAATAGGTAATAAGTTTATAGATATTATATTATTATTTAATAAATTTAAACATCGGAAGACGACCGTAGAAAAAGTGTGAGATATAAAATGTTTTTAATTTACTGGAGGTTTATAATTATAATCATAATTATATATTATAGCTACTATCTAGGTACATTAATACCCACTTAACGATTAAAACAAATGTATAGTCAGTTATTAAATACCTACCTATTATTTTTGTATTATACGATAAGTGTAGAACTAGGTATATGAAAAATAGATATTTGGAAATTATACACAAGTATTTTAAATTTGAATTTAACAGTTTAATAGTTAACTTACACGGCGCCAAAACCGGAATTGCGTTTAATATCGCTGATAGTGCTTCCCACTGCTGCCTTGCTATGGCTTGGGTAAAAGTTGACGAATCTTTCCCCTTTGACAATTCGTCATGATTTTTTAAAAAGTCTATCATTGCAGCCTTTTGGTCGTTTGTCACCGATATACATTTATTTCTTTTTTCGTTGGACATTTTATTTCAAAATTATAAGGAACAATGAAAAAAAAAACAATTTAAACTGTTGTATTCTAAGTACTTATATTTGTTTAATAATTATTAATACGCGCGAAAGTTAATCGTGTGAATCGTTCGTATACGGATCTTATTAGTATGAGTTTGCGAATAGCCTCCCTGGTGAGGTACTTAAAAATGTTTGTACAACTTCAACTTCTCAAGAAGAGAAATGCTCTGATTATAAACTTTGATGTATGTTTTTGGTCTCTTGAAAACAAATTGAATCTTAATGACTATATAGGTAGTTGGTATTTTGGCCCGAGCGTCAAATTCTGACTTCACCATCGTTTTCAGTGTACTTAGTTACCTACATCAGTTTTAAACACGGCTATAGATATCTATAGCCGTGGTTTTAAAAAAAAAAATTGCTGATAAAAAGGTGTCCCGTAAAGTAGAAATATACCAAAATTTCCATAAATATTATTCGTTAATTTATCGATTATTGATATCTTAGTCCGTGGCTATAAGCTGAGATAAGACATACATGTATTATCTAAGGCTATGAGGCTTGAAAATGTAATACAAGGTCTACCATAGTTCAAACTTTTACCAAAAAATTACTGATCATTTTAGGAAAATTGGTATGCAATATGCAAATACAATGTTTTTGCAAAAATGAATTTATCTGGTAACTAGTAAGACGTTTATGAATTTACGTCTTGCTTACTAGTTAATGCTTGATAAATATTTAAAAAAAAAAGTAATAACAATACAGGCGAAGGGGCTTAACCCCATTAGCCCCCCCCCATGCGTACGCAACATGATTTTATAGACATTATACATACGATATATGAAACGCTTAAAACTTAGTAACTTATTATCAAGGCTAGCGAGTTCATGCATTTGCATATCAATCTTGCTAAGTCGTATTCTTATGTACTATTCTTTAATCTATGGTCGTATTTAATGCTATGTGACATAGAAATCCATTCCAAGGTACTATGGTTAAGTATGTGAAATTTTATGTTGCATATTTTTGCATAATATTTAGATGATTTTTAAACTATTTGGCATATTTATGCGTTTTTCTATTTTATTGTGCATATTTTTACCGAAATTTGTTCAAAATGCAATAATTTATATTTTTACACAGTATAAAATATATGGGAGTTTTCGCAACTACAATCTACATATTTTTAGATTTTTAGTGCATATAAATGCATATTTCTGAACTTTTAAAGGCATATTTCAATGCATATTTTTCCAGCTTTTAGTGCATAAGTGCATACTTATTTAGGCATTTTTTAAAGCATGAACTCACTAGCCCTGCTTATTATTTATAGCTAATAACAACTTTAAATAAAAAATAGTCTAGGTTATAAAAAAATATTTAACAAGTAAAACAATTATCTATGTTATTTCAAGTGGTAAGTATTAATTTATTTACTAGTTTTCTTCATAAGGGATTTTATCATTTTATCATATTTCTAATTTCATTGTATTTTTTCCTTTTTGTTGATTTCCCAGTTTGTTTATTGCTAAATTTTAGCTTTACCTTATTTTAGTTATAACTTATAAGTTTCAAAATCATTAGATTATTAATTTGTTAATTTGAAATTCTTAAATTCCAACTTATAGTAGGTACAAAAAATCTACATATCCAAATGCCTGTATTTGATTTTAAAATTTCCATTTTTTGAAAAATTAAAACCTTTAATATATTAAAATATTAAAGAATCTATAATTTAATATTTACAACATAAAAAATAACTTTATTTACTATACTTTGTAGCCTGATATCTGTTACATCGAATGAACTTCTAGTCTGTAATATATACAGCTTAATTTAGAGGGGTGAAAGGGATTGGGTGTGCTCAGCACCCCCAGTTTTTACATTGAAATTGTGGCACCCCTGGTAATATAGGTATTTAAACATTAAGCTATTAGCTAGGTACCTATATAATTTAATTTACTATTTTCCACACTAGTAACAGGTATGTTAATATAGTACAACTATGTATTATACAGTAATAGAATTTTATTTAAATTTAGGAACATTTAAAATAAAATTTAAATAAAATTCTATGAACTTTTTTTGGTTACTAACGTCATAGGTATACCGTATACATTTAGAAAAGATTCTGAGCGAGAACTTATAAACACTATAAAAATTATATCAGATTTAAATGATATTATTACCAAATTTAGTTGTTTTATAGTGTTGTCTTGAGCCTTGCTTATAAGATATAAGTGATGCAAATAGGGTGACTCCTTTTTTAATGTAAATATTGATATAAATTAGATCATATCGTCCCCGTTCATGCAAAACACACAAAGTCCAAAAACATGAATCAGCTTTTGAAATTTTTTCAAACTTTAAATGTATACCATATGTAACCAAATTTTTTTCTTTCTTTTTTTAATTGAGTTTCCCTTAAGGGAAGTAGCTGTTAATGAGTAGTTATAAATAATATGACACTGTGAAATTTATAGCTCTTATTATTGTTAAAATACAAATTTCTAAGTCGATTTTTGGACTTAGTGTACTTTGCATGAACGGGGACGATATTAGGATTATTGTTATTTTTCACTTTGTCACTGCATGTATAATATAATATGCTAATTTAGTTAAAACTTGAAATACCTACCTAATTATAAGTTATAACTACACGTTCAAAATTAAAATTGTATACATTAAAAAATGATATAAGAATTTTGCTTTTTAATTAACTAATAACATTATGATATAAAAATAAAAAATACAAGTTTTATTTCTAAAAAATTGTTATTCTTTAATTACTTAAAATTAATATGGAAGAATAAAAAAAAATATAAAAAACATAATAATATAACAAATATTAAAATGAGATCGATGTAAAAAGTATGACCAATACAATTTTGAAATTTAAATACTTTACTCAAATACTTTACAAGACTAAATTGTTTTACAACCACCACTATAAGATATATATTTAGATAGAATGGTTTTAGATTAATAATTCAAATTTTAATAATATAAAACAACTTAGAATATAAATAATTTATAACTAGTTTCTTTTAAAAAAAATATACTCATATACATTTTTAATATATTATAATTATGAACAATATCAAATAGTTTAATTAAAAAAATACATGTATAGTTTTGTATAGTTTTACAATCAAATTATAAATAATTGGATATAATTGCTATTAGATGATTTTCATTTCATAAATTAACAATGGATCCCAGGGTAAGGAAACAGTTTCAATATATAATCTTTAATATGTCGGTGATACGTCTATGAATTGTATACTATTTAAACAAAATTGGTACAATATAATATAGGCCTTTTAGTTTTTCATTATGTAGATAGGTACCTGTAAAATAACAAATAACAATCAATATTAAATTAATAAATCCAATAATAAATGGTTATAGTTAAAAAGGTTATCAATTGATATTAATCATATATTTATTTGGTTTCAGAATTCTCTGTTAAACTATTTAAGCTCAAAAATGTCTGCCTATGTCCCTTATACAATTTGTTAGGAGTACAATCAATATTATCAGTATAGCATAGGTATAAGAAGGTATATTGTTGACAATTATATCATAAAAAGTGTGTAGATTCAGATGCGCGGGGAAGTGAAATATTTTATGAGGAAATTCATTTTTTGAATGACCTACCACCCATTGAATATTGAATATAATACTTATTATTGAAGTTGGTCTTGTACTACAATTTATCAATATACAAATTAATATACAATATACACGGGTATTAAAAACACGGGCTTTAATATATCATTTTTACACGCATGCCCGGGCTCCGTGTACCCGTGTATTCTATTACCCGTTCACAACCACGACCCCTAGTTTGAAGACTACAAAAGAGAATAACCGTTTTTTTTTTTATTTATTAAATAACTATTTTATAAATTCTAAAAATACATATAAAACAAAACATTTGGATCGGACAAATATAGGTAATTGATTTCAAGTAATTATATCTACTTACCATTACTTATACCATTGAAATTGTATGTAATATTTTTTATTTGTTTTAAAATATTTTTCAATATATCCAACATAAACTGCTATGTAACAGTCAATATTTTATAGGCCAATGATCAATGTAACAAAATTAATGTTACTGAATTGTCTCGCGATTTTTTAATTATAGCTCTAAATTCATTATAAAGATCTTGGGTCTATAAAACTGACTTGTGCACAGGATAGCAGTTAATGGTGGATATATTGGACAATATAATAAAACAAATAAAAATATTACATAAAACATTAATCATTAGTGTATTCTTTATACCTATAGGATTAGCATTAATTATTAAAGAGAAAAAAAATGAAGGAAACCATGCAATTGTACAATATTATGCTTTATTTTGGAAAATTTAAGTTGCTTTCGTCCACTCAAAATTGCTATTTCCTCCATATTATAAATAAAATATAAATAGCCATTTTGCATAGTTATTTATATTTTATTTATTATTTGGAGGAAATAACAATTTTGAAGAAATCTGTAGAATTTTGAGTGAATGAAAGCAACTTATATTTTCGAAACTACAGCATAATATTATACAATTGTATGGTTTCCTTCACTATTTTTAAAAATTTTATCCAGCTTCGAAAAAAAAATAATATATTTTTGTTTAATTATATTATTAGACTCATTTAACTCTATTGGTTGCTAATGGTTACATATTAATATATTACTAATATTATTAGCAGAAATATTGTACATACATTTTTTTTAGAAATATATTCATATGACATATTAGGTTTTTATTTGTACAATCTGTATATAAGAAAAATTACAATAAGCACAATGGATGTAGAATATAATATAGGTCATCATGGTTGGCTTGGAGAAGAAACTATTCAGCAATAGCACTTCATGACAGGATGGTGGACTAGTCAACTAGTCAACTAGTAGGTCACGGCACCAGCTATGCTTTAAGCGTCGGCCAGGGTCGCCCGGGATTGTTCGAGAGGAGAGGTTTTGAATGAGAGGGTTTCGGTGATTTGATAGTTTATGGTGGAAACGTTTATATAGGGTTTTGGCAACGTTTTTTACTGTCGGAATGAGGAGGTCCTTGTGGAGGGTATCATTTGATACATAAAAGGGAGCTTTAGTTATCTGTCTGAGGCATTTAGATTGAAAAGTTTGGATTCGGTTTATATTGGAGTCTTTGGCTGATCCCCAGAGTTGAATTCCATAGCACCAGATAGGTTTGAGGAGTACTTTATACATAAGGATTTTGTTATGTAGTGAGAGATGTTTGGATGACAGGAGTAGGCGAAGTTGTCTTTGACGATTATTTAGTATGATTCGTTTGTTACGTATGTGGGTAGCCCAAGTGAGTCGGCGATCGAGGTATAGACCTAGGTAACGGACATTTTGAGCGGTCGGGAGAGGTTGGTGGTTAAGAGTGATAGAGGGGCAGCTTATTGGTCTGAGAGTGAATGTGCAGTGAATGGATTTGGATTCATTGAGTTTGAACCCCCAATCTTTGTACCATGTCGAGAGGATGTCGAGGTGGGTTTGGATTCTACTGGAAGCCTCAAGAGGGTCACGGTGGATAGCCAGGATGGCTTTATCATCGGCGAAGTCACCAGTGGCGGTGAGGTTGGTAGTGGGTTGGTCTGATGTGTACAGGTTGAATAAGAGAGGTGCCGCTACAGCTCCTTGCGGTACTCCAGCATTAATTGATGATATGTCAGATAGAGCTGAGCCATATCGTACGGAGAAGTGCCTGTCTTCTAGATAGGATTTGAAGATTAAGTAAAAGCTGGGAGGAAATATTGATTTTAGAACATTAATATATAAAACATAATAAAATGATAGTAAGATTTCTTTTCAATACATCTTTGGCGCTAATGTCATAATAATATTAGGTATGATTTTGTATTGGCATTTATGTCCTACTAATTCTGGCGTAAATGATAAGTATTTTTACACATTTTTGGCGCTTATGTCATATAGCCATATAAATAGTGGCATAAATATGAGCAGTGGGTTGAGAGGTCAAATTAACTCCCCTCCATCCAAAAGACAAGAAAAAAATAAAAACTTAGTTTTGAAATCGCCAGTCTAATCGGTCAGAATGAAAAATATACACAAACTCTAAATATTTTAACTATGTTTTGTGATAGAACTATATTGTTGTGTTTGGCGAAGCACTCCGAAAAACATATACTATTGTATATTATAATTTAGCCCCCCCCCCAATCATAAGAAAATTGAAAGTAAGTTACTGCATACAATATATAGGTATTATAGTTTATAATATTATTATAAGGAGTTTTTTAGATCTGCCGTCAAAACAGTCGGGTTCTTTCTTACGTATTTATTGCTTGAAGTTCCCGCAGTATAATATAATATCCATGTATATTGCCGACGTGCGGTATAGACCGTTTTAAAAACTTTTTTTATAAAAGAAACGCAACACACAAGGGCACGAAATGACACTGCAGGGCGGCGTGGTATAATATACCTAAATACCGATAACTAAACCCAAAAAAGGAAACCGAAAACGCCGACGTCCGGTCGTTGATATACGATATATGTAAGTGTATTGTACGAGAAACGTTGAGAAAAAAATGAAAATGGAAAAAAAAACAATTCAATTTGTAATCCCTTTTAAAGTACACGCGTTGCGCAAACACGTGTAATCGCAGTCACAGCATATACAGAGTGTTCGAAAAACTTGGAAACGCTTTAATAATTTACTGTTTTATATCAATGGTACATGTTGCAATATAACAGATAACATCACTGCTCCACATTTATAAGGTAAAATATTCAATCACATCAATAATATCATATTGTTATCGTTCATCAGTCATAAATAGCGATCTAATGACCGTTTCCTTTGAACACTCTGTATACGGGTACTCAATGAATGCAATGGGAGTTGAATGGTTATTACGTATCTTTTTCAATAATATGACGTCAAGTCCATCGATTGTACATTTTATAAAGGCAAATGTACATCATAATATAATAAAGGTGTCGTACCTAAGTATTGTTAAGATAAATAATATCCCCAAAAAATGGACCTATAGAGTTGCATCATTTGAAAAAAACAGTCATTATTCAAACTGAAAAATCCACTAAAAAAACAACGTCGTGTTTCTTTGGTCGGGGTATTTTTTTTAACGGTCAACACAACACGATATCAAACGTTGTGTTAAAAAAAAATTGGTATATACAATTTTTGGAATTTAACAAAATATCGTTAAAACTGATATACCCATAAATATTAGCCAATAATTGCTCGGTAGCTTTTCATCGTTCCAATAAAGCGACCTGCAATCGTGAAAAATAATCCCACTTTAAAGATCTAATGAGAAAACATTAGTTTGCAGTCGACAAATCGGTGATATTCTTTTGACGTACTTATTATAGTTACTAAAAAAAACACCTATCATTCAGAATGCCACGTGTACAGTGAACTACGTTTTTGAATTATCTTGCAAAGTTTAATATGATTAATGAATTCAAAAATGAAGTAAGTACCTACTAATAACCTACCAATAAGAAACAAATTTCTCTAGGAACTATAATATTAATTGTTCTTATTGCTTTATAAGCAAACCAAGTTATAAAATTCATAATTTATTATTAAACTAATTTTTTGTTATTAAAGAATGTTATAAAATTAAAAATATTACAATCGTAACTAAACAAAATGTACACAGATAGAACCAAAAACCATTTTCTTTTTTTTTTAATAAAACAAAATAAAAAATAATTGAATTAGTTACAAAATAGTTTAACTGTTTATTGTAATATTAGTTTATATAGGTACCTAACATATAATATAATTTCTTCTTCAATTTTTACGAGGAAGGGAATGATTTATTTATTTTTAGAAAATTTTCTTTTTTGCTTTTCGTATTATTAGGTACTTTCAATTGTTTTTTACAATTCTAGGTGCACACACTATTATGGTTTTTTGTCAAGTTAATTTTTTTATAAGATTTTGTCCGTGAGTATTTTTATTGAATCACGGAAAAAGTATCTAGCGAAATTGTTGTCTAAATATATTATATCAACAGAAAAACTATCTGGGAAATCGAAAAAATATCTTTGTTGTTCTTATAGTATTAGAATTTAGTTATTAATGCGTATTAGTATATTTTATTCTCACAATGTAATTTATTGCAACTTGTCTATGTTACAATGATAAAGCAAAATTAGTACGTACTTTCCAACGTTGGCATACCACCAAAAATAAAATCAACAGCTAATAAAGAAGACTACTTGGATTATGTTAACGATGTCGAGAACGGGAATATTAATATACAAGTAGACAAAGTAAGTTTACAATTAATGTTATTGCAGTTTAAAAAAAATAATTTAGGTACCTACAGTAGATATTAGTTGTCCGCAGATTTTTCGTGAACCACTGGCCTAACTTATATGTAGGTAAATGTTAGTACCCATATTCAATCTTATACAATATTTTATCCAATTTATTTTTATTTTACTTATTTCTGAACTTGTAAAAAACCCTTTTGATCAATATA
This sequence comes from Acyrthosiphon pisum, assembly GCF_005508785.2. Taxonomy (NCBI): domain Eukaryota; kingdom Metazoa; phylum Arthropoda; class Insecta; order Hemiptera; family Aphididae; genus Acyrthosiphon; species Acyrthosiphon pisum. The sequence continues at coordinate 34,522,905 of NC_042493.1, read as the reverse complement.
ATAAGTAATCATTATTATTTTGCAAAATATTTTACAACTACCTAAATGACTAACATACATTATAAAATTAATATATACTTACACAAAATTTAAAAATATTTGATAGTATAACAATTATAATAAATCATAAACAATAGTTTACTTCAATACTTAAATAACTACATAAATACGTTGTGTTTTAAAATTTGTCGATAAAAAGAAATGAACCTGATAAACAATATTGTATTGGCATTTTGTTGGGGAAGAAAGAAAAATATATACTGAACTATAATTAGTATATATATAAAATGAACGTAAAACAAATGTTTTATTATGTACCCAATATACAGCATATCCCATGCCGGGAAGCTGTTTAAATAATTTTTCACTAAATAATTAATAGTAAAAAAAGGGGGTTCCAATCTGAAAAACGGTAGTTTGTACCCCCGCAGGATAATGATATTAAACTCCTTAAGAATTTTAAAATATTGTCTCTGAGTATATTTAAAAATTCCAAAAATCAGATTTTGAATAACTGCATTATTGAAGAAGAAAAATGGGGTGAATCACTCTGTATAGTAACTTATTTATATAGTTTTGTATGATTATTGTAATCCAATAATTATATCGAAAAAACTAAACTGAAAAATATTGAATACATAATATGCATATTACCCTACTCAGTTTCAATGGCCCTCGACACCGGAGGATTAAAAAAAACATATATACAAATAAACATAGCATAATAACTCTTCAAATGTGACGGGTCTTGTATGTCATCGGACCATATTATAATATAGAACTCTCTTCGGCCTTTGTAGGTATAATATGTGTGAGTGTGTTGTGTGTATATGATATACGAATTGAAACGAATTCCCAATAAGCGATGGCCCGAACGACGTGAACGGACGATTGTAAAAAACACGACAAAAACGTTTTACAACCAATAAAATATACCGTTTGTAGTGAGATCTTTACAACAGTCAAATAATTCGTAACATTTATTTTTTTATTTTAGCTATTTATATTTTTTACACCTCGACGTATAGGTACATTTATATTATTATGTAGGTATATTTACGCATGATAAGTAAACGTACGTTTGTACGGGCAGAGTATATACATTTAAACTAAAAGTGTACCTACATATGTATACAATATACATATATATATATAATATATGTTGTATATATAGTCACTGCCTAACCGGTTTGCCGTGTTCTTTTCGACCTGTTATAAATTGTAAATTTTATGTTTCGACTTTGAAATTACTTTATCGTAATAACTCTTATTTTAAAATAGTTAGCATAGGTTTATTATTTTATTTTCCGTCATCTATAACAACATTATAATACTTACCTATACAGTTGCAATTATTTATGACTTCTGTTTTCGGAACCAGAACTACTCTACGGTGACATATTTGAACATTTTTTATACACATTATAGATATTATGTTATATATGTACATCAATAAAAAGCCATCTATAATTTTATTAGAATAAAATTAATTGCAGAAGACTACTTGATTTTTATTACGCAACTCTTGGTAGAGGTATTTTTGATGTAAATTGTCCAAAGTGGAAACCCGTCCGTATCCAACCAAACAAGAAAAAAAAACATCTATTCATTTGTCTGTAGAAATAATATTATAAAAGATTGATCAACTATTTGAAATAAGTATTCACTACAGTTTCGTAATTTCAGAATTTTGCGTGGAATGCAATGCGATTTACCATTAGCTGGTAACTTAAGTTAGTAAGTAAATTATTGTTGGTTTCTATGTAACTCGAAACTTAACTGAGTTTAAAACGAAATAGTTAACTATCTATAAACGTTTTAAACATTTTCAATAAAACAGTTTAAAAAATATCATTGATACTTGCCAAGCCTTGGTCATATTCCTAACCTACAGCTAAGGCTAACTTTGCAGATAAATCATATTCTATATAGCTGTATAGGTAGGTACTCGTATTAGGTATAAATGTTCGCCATGTGTAATTAATCACTAATCAATAATAATATACCGGTTATCTATATCAGGGTTTAATAATATTGTGTAATTGCAATTTAAATTTATTTTTAAATTTCAAACCTATTATTATTATTATGATGCGTATTGGAACGCGCGACGTGTAATGCACATCAATTTATTATTATAATATATTAATATAATTTTAAAATGATACTATACGGAAATCGGGTCATCCGAAAATGCTGTCGTTCGTCGAGGATTCACGTGCAAGTGGTTATTAGACAGCGTAAAAGTCGCGAGGGTCGTCGCGACTAATCGCCGTCGTCGTTATATTATAGAATATATACAAAATAATATAATGTATACAATATAATTATGTATTTACGACAAACGTGTACCCAAAATGTTATATAATCGAACAGTTCTTATTAACAGTAATATTATGTGTTTCAGTATTAGCGTCCGGCACGGTGGGGAGTCGTCTCCAGGGAGGTACTTTTCACACGTGTAATATTATGTTTTCCAGCCGACTTCGGCCCACGGACCGAAATCTGCATTGCCGTGTATACAGTACGATGATTTACACAATTTCTTCCTTTAATAATAAATATTTATTCAAATTCTCATTCGCCGGGTCCAATATAATATAATATGGCATAGTAATAAAATGTATATGGTACGCACAGTCTGGTCCTGCTGCAACGGCCGTAATAATTGCTATCCTCGTGCGGTCCTGTGCAGGCAGGAAACTCGAGCAGGATCACCGAGCGAGTAACCCGGGTGACGGTTTATTATAATTTATAATAAATAACATAAACTATGCGTAGCGATGACCGTGCATTTATGTACATAATATGTAAGTATGTAGGTACCTATATGGATTTTGTAACTTCCGCGTGTGCGTTATATGTATATGGTCAACATCTGGAATCCGAATTCAATGTAAAAATTATTATTATATATTATATAATTTAACGACTATCCGCAGTGTATTATATTATGCGACGTTCGTTAGTTTACTGTATATTACTGCTACACATATGCGAGCAGTCAGTCGGGTCAGCCGGAGACGTTAATGTGGCGTCGTACAATAATAGGTTTATTAACATAATTTATAGTTATATGGCATTATAGGAGCAAACGAACACCGACTTCTGCTGTTGGTTTCTGCAGGGGGTGTATATGGAATGATGTTCCGAGCCACCGACTGCCCGAATTTTACAGTGCGCGATGCGTAGTAGGTACCTCGTTGGTGGCGGAGTTAACGGACGTTTGGTTGGAAAATGATGACGGGCCTCCTCTCCCAATACGTTTATTATGGGAATCACCTAAATCATAAAGTTAGTTTTTTAAACAATTTACCACAAAATAATAAATAGGTACCTATACATTTTATATCGCAAACTCCAATATAATTTATCATTGTTGGGTTATGTTAATAAAAACAACAATTTATAGACTTTTGTTAACTAAAGTATGTTACTGATGCATTTTGGCCGAGGCACTTCTTATGGATCTTCCGACATTATTTGAATCATCATCCGCCACTGTATGCGCAGTCAGCCGGGTCAGCCGGAGACGTTAATGTGGCGTCGTACAATAATAGGTTTATTAACATAATTTATAGTTATATGGCATTATAGGAGCAAACGTACGCCGACTTCTGCTGTTGGTTTCAGGGGGTGTATATGGAATGATGTTCCGAGCTACCGACTGCCCGAATTTTACAGTGCGCGATGCGTAGTAGGTATACCTACCTCTTTGGTGGCGGATTTAACGGACGTTTGATTGGAAAATGCCGACGAGGCCCCTCTCCCAAAACGTTTATAATGGGGACCCCCTAAATTATATAGTTAGTTTCTTAAACAATTTACCACAGAATAATAAATAGGTACCTACATTTTGTACCGCAAACTCCAATATCATTTACCATTGTTAAGTTATGTTAATAAAAACAACAGTTTTGTAAGTATATTCTGATAAAAAAATGTGTGCTAGGTACCTCTTATTGATCTTCCGGATTTATTTGGACCCTCAAATCCACCACTGTATGCGCAGTCAGTCGAGTCAGCCGGAGACGTTAATATAGCGTCATACGCAATAATACGATATAAGATCATTTTTAGCTATGGTATTATATAGGTGAAAAATTACGCTTACCTACTTCTGATGTGCCGGGCTTTAGGGATTGTATATGGAATTATATGTGCTGATCCACCTACTGCCGAGTTACGCCTTCTTATACGGTTTAATGTAATCTCACGAGAGACTGTTATTTTTATCAAATATTTATTTTCGTTTTTGTGGAGAGGATTGGAAACCATCATAATTTATACATTTATAACTATAATCTAATTTGAAAAAAAAACAATAATAAGTTTATAAGCTCTACTCGCATATGGTGTAGTCTATGTATACCTACTTAACAATAATTATAATAATATTATTAAAAATGAGATGGACAGATATTTTACTTCCACCAATCTACCTGGTGTAGGTATCTATAATTTATTATACTTAAAAAATTAATGAATAAAATATCAAAGTTTATGAAATAACAATTAATTAAGATGGATTAATGTAAGTAGATACAACATATTTTATCGTGAACGGCCGAATCAGATACATTCATGAATCGGCCATTTATTATATTATGCATAATATAATAAATGGCCGATTTTTTAACATAGGTACACTATATTTTGATCATTAAAAATATAATTGAAGGTCAGATACGATTTTATATCTAATAGGGTATATAAATAATGTATTATAAATATCGAAAAAAAGGTCTATCTCTATAGCTATAGGTACCTGGTACATACATTTTAACCTCAATCGAAATCCATCTGCATATTCGTTAATGTAGATAAAGTGCAGTAACGGCAATAATTAATATATTAATATATTATTTTTCTTTTATTATAATGCACTTTATTTTTAATGAGTTAATGATTTACCGAGATTTAGATACGTCAAAGTTTTTAAAAAATGCTTCTGATAAACAGTTTACAGGTAATAAGGATGACTCTTGTTTGAAAAAAAGGAGTAGGTATAGACTACCGACTACAGATCGTCATAAAAATATCTAAATAATTTAAATTATGGTCCTTCAGCAGAGGCAGTTTGAGGACTATCTATACCGTTTTTGATGCAGTACCAATATGTTTAGAGAAGGTGGCATAAAATTGGAACCACCACTTTGTGCTACAAACCTTGACGCGTAGTTTGCTTGTGGTGGTTGGTTTGTTGAGCATTTTCTGACGGAAAGGTATACTTTTAACTTTCAATAGAGGATTCAATAATAACCGTGATTGATATTCATTCAGTTGTATACTTTTATAACACCAACTAAACTGAACTACTCAAGGGGTGTGGTGGGTGGGTCAGTGGGTCACTGGGTCTATCATACCGCTAAATATAACAGTTTCAATATTGGTCCTCCATCCGCATAAGTATACTTGCAAATTCCAAAACTTAGAATTTGACGAAATGGGGGTGAACATGTTCGGTGAATCACCCTATATGGCGCGTACCTACGTAACTTACATTTAATCGCAATCGAAATCCATCTGCAGATTCGTTAACGTTGTGCGGTAGCAGCGGCAATAATAATATATTATACTCGCATTAAATTTATTATTATCATGCGCCTGGTTTTTAATGAGTTACCTAATGTTTAGCCGAGATTTAGATAAGTATGTAATATACTATTTACGTAAATGTGTGTGTGTGTGTGTGTGTGTGTGTGTATACGTTAAATTCCTTATCGGACATCTGAAACAAAAGGAAAACCGTGACTCGTTAATCTCTGCAGCGTCGCGTTTGTACTCCCGGAGTCTCGCCCGGACGATAATAATAATAATAATAATAATATAATATTATGTGTATGGGTATATTATTATTATATTTATAATCGCATCTAGATCACTATTTTTGTTTTCAATGACAAGTCGAATGATTGCTAACAACGTTGTCAATCATCGAGTATATTATACTATATTATTATCGTTTCAGCACAATGCGACGACGTATGAATGTGATTGTATTGTAAAATAGACGGTCGTACCTATAGGTATAATACACCTTACCACGTTTTAAGGAACAATTGCAGTGGTTAAAAGAGTACAATATAGTGCAATATTATGTTATTGTATTCGATGTAGGTAAGTCAACGCATACGTTCAATAATAATAATAGGTAATATAATATATTAACAATAATTGTCGTCGCCCGCTAATATAATATAATATTATTATTATTATTATTTATGCTATTGAAACGATATAATTTAACGAATAGTCGACTTCTTTGAAATATAATTTATGTGTTCTAATCAGAAACGTAGAAAATGTAATAGTAAGTACTCCATATTATAAAAGGTATTTATTTTTCCAAGGTAGGTACCTATTAGGTACCTATTTATTATAAATAATATAATAAACATCGAACACATAGCGAGTAAACACTAAATATATATTATAATAAGTTATTATACAGAATACATATTGTATAATGTTATTATTAAAAACATTATAACACCTGTTGCATAATTATATATTCAATCATAGGCGCAAATAGACAAATTATTTTGGGGGGGACTAAAGCCCCCTATAATATTTTGTAAAAATTATATATGCTCAGTACTAATTATACCTACTTTCAAACTGGGGGAACTTGGCAGAAATATGGGGGGACTAAGTCCCCCCCAAGCCCCCACCTATTTGCGCCAATGTATTCAATACAATGAATTATTGCAGTTTCGATAGTTTGATTATCTAAACAATCTGTTCAATAAAAGTGAAGATCAATAAAAGTTTATTACGTTATATCTAGATCAAAAGATGACAGATATTGAAATTTGAAATGTACCTATTTTACTTTCTTGACTTTTAATCGAGTATGATAATATATCTAATGAAAAAAAATTGCATTTTGAAAACTTCAAGAGTTTTATGGTGAATAGGTAAGCAATAAAAATATAATTCAGTAATAATAATGAGAAGGTGGTAATTAAGTTAGCTTTGATAATATTAATATAAATAAATTATAAGATACTATTGAGATACATCCGATGTTATGCCTAAGTGGTATAGCCGAGCTATAGACAATGTTTTGAATACAGAAAAATGTCGGTGCTTGTTCAGTCCTGCAGAAAACTCTATTTTTTAATTTTCTATTAAACTATGATAACTAAAAAGTTGGTCAATGTCTAATTAAAAAAGACGTGTCAAGTAGATATAAAATATGAATTTAAAAATTAAAACAAAATCAATTAACATTTCAACTGTTAAAAAAATAGTCAAGTTTAGCTTGCTTTTTCTTTAGTAACGCATAATATATCTGACTTGGAAAGTGGGTTTTGTTGTTTTTACTAGTATCACATTTTCTGAAGTATAGCGAAGTATTTCAAATCTTTATCTTTGCCTACCAAAGGTGACAATTCACTTAAAACTTTAAGAGGATTAGAAATCATGAGGTGAATTCTATAAGAACAGTAAAATCAGTACTAAAGTATAAAAAAAGTGTTTAAGTTTTAGATACTGACCACTAACTTTTGTATACCTAATACCTACTTGAAAAAAATATAAGCACTGCCTAAAGTTTAATCCTATAACTGTAATAAAATATACATATAGTTAAAGTAATAATTTATTCTCTAAAAATTAAAAATCAATATATTATGCCAACAACGACTTGGCAAACGTTTTTAGATGTTATTAAATCAGGTAATAATCTAGATTTAAAAAAAGATATAAATATTATTATTAGTACGCAGCTATATTATACTTTTAAATCGTACTCATACTATTATATTTATTATTATTTACCTCGCTGGTTTTTGGTTTAGGTTTTAGTGCATTACGCCGTACAAGAAACCGTTTTTAAAAATATTCATTAAAACAAATTAAATTTTATAAAAAAAGAAATGTATTCGAGTATAATAATTCATCGCATAATGCATATTGATGAAATTATATATTTATTTTTTATTAGTGCCCAACTATCGCAAATTCCCGATTTCCCGACGACGATTCAACCACGGAATTCATGGTTTTCGAGATAGGTACTTGCCAACTCACTGATTACGAAATGTTCACACCTGTGATAAAAAAAAAATATTATACTATGTAATAAAATTATTTTTGATAAATACTTCACTATATTTTGGCTTCATTTTAAATTATTCTTTTTTGAGGTTCTGTTAATGAATGGTCTCCTCTTCACGCGATTCATGTTTGTAAATACTTTTCTATGTTATCCTTATTATTAATTGTTTTTATTTTTAAACAGATTGAATATAATATTTAAATGAAAAATTAAAAAATTAATATCTTGTATAAGTAATTTATTATTTTCATTTTACGTAGATACCTATACCCGGACATATACCTATATTATATAATATAATGTATACAATATTGCCAAACTGCTTTTTACAATATAGGTACATATATATTACCAAGAACTATTAACTTATAGATAAGAATTATTATTACACAAATTAAATTTATAATAAATTATTCAAGTATTGATTTTGCATTATTGGTTAACCGGCTAAGATTAATGCCCCAAAAGTTTTATATATACTGTATACCACGGTCATTATATTTTATACACATAATTCACCATTATATTTTATTTTTCCATCTAATTTTATAATTTCCAACCGTTTCGCAGGCATAATTTTCTAATGATGACTGTTTTATGCTCATCAATTGAATATTACCATATAAAATTATATTATAACATTTAAAAAATTATATTTTGAAAAATGGCTCATTCAAACTTTGAGTAAATTGATACCTACATCAACATTTTCAAAACAATTATTCACTAAATAATTATTGACAGTAAAAAAAGGTGGTTCTCATTTGACAAACATAAGCTTGTAGGTATTATTTCAGGACACTAATTGAGTAGTACAGAAAATCTAAAGAGTTTTAAAATATGACCAAGTGGGCGTACATATATTTAAAAATTCCAAAAAGGGAGAGGTGATCATAATAGGCTTGATGAATCGGCCTGTATATTATTATTATTGTAATTTATAATGAGTTATCACATTGTCTGCTATATCAGTTTAGAGTAGATGTTTGCAGTGTATTATATGACGTATACTTTGGCCATGTGGGTAAGCTTTATAGAAATGCCATTTTCAGCTGAACCACAAGTCACAACAATCGTGGAACTCTGTGGGTACCAGTATTATAGTGTAAGCATAATATTATTATATGGATAATTTTCTTATGATGACCGACGACCGTTTTATAACCATCAATTAAATACAGTAGCGTATCCCAGGGGGGGGGGGGTG
>NC_042493.1:34503967-34513583 GCF_005508785.2 Acyrthosiphon pisum | reverse complement strand
GGTTACCCTATATAGTTGCATGGTATACTAAACATATTATTCTCGTCTACAATTTATTAAAAAAAAACAGGTACGTCTAAACGAAAATATATAATATTATTATTATCAAATGTTTTCGGTTAAGATCATTCATCGATTAGCGGTAAGAACTCGTTTCCGAATGTCCGGTTTAGTGTGCATGTGCATAATATATTTATTTTATATTATTCAATAGAGACACCTGTCTGGTGTGCCTACAATATGGTACCTATATATGTGTATAAATCTGTCTGACGCGCTCAATTCCGGGCTCCTGCAATGACGACGTTATAATAATCCTCAGGAAAAAAAAACTTTTAAAATAAATACCCCCCCACGAAAATTGTTCAATATTTAATTAATTTAATGATCGACCGACACAGCACTCGACACCCAGCGGTTACCATTACACGTCAAAATATAATAACTTTTAGATTCTTGTAACTTTCAAGATAACTTTTCGTAGTGTACGACGCACGTATAAAACTGACTTATAATTAGCAAAATCCGAATTACATGAGTACATGACAGTATGATACAGAATACAGATAACACAATATTAAAACCGATTAGCGGCTTCTGCGATTGCGATATCGATATCTTACAAATTATAATTCCCAATGTATTTTTACATTCTTAAACCTTAGTGCATTTTCGAATACTTCGATAGCGTTTTTCATAACAATTACCCATATTGAAATGTTTGCGCAGTCAGTCTGTACTCTGTAGTGATTACACTGAGCGCGGAACAACTGTTGTGCTGTGCTTTCGATTTGTATTAGCGTCTTATAATTTATTTATTTATTACCGCACATAAAATGAGTAAAGAATCAAAGAATAACATTTTGAAATATTCAAATATTCATTACACTTCCAGTATCTACTGCCACGGGAGAACGATCGTTTTCAACACTCCGTCGTTTGAAAACTTACTTGAGGAATTCTTCTGGACAAATACGTTTAAATGGTTTAGCCTTACTTAATATTCATCGTGATATTAACGCGGATATTAATGATGTTCTAGATGAACTTGCTAAAAAATTGAAACAAAAATTGAATATAAATTTAGTTATAAAAAAAAATATAATTTACATATTTCAACTTTTTATAATCAGCGTAGTAAAATAGTTATACACTTATAAAATATTTAATGTATGATAATTAATTATAATAAAAACATACAATTTTATACAATTTTATATGTTACACTTTTATTAAACTCCCCCCCACAAAAAAAAAAAAAAAAAATTCTGGATACGCCACTGATTAAATATATTATCATATGAAAAAAAAAATACAACACTTATTAATCGAATTATATTAAGTATATTTAAATGTTTCGGAACTTACGTGTTTTACAATAATTGTTATTACCTAATTATTAATGTTTATAAAAAAAAACCTATACAATCGCGTTCCACCGTCGTACACAATATTAACATAATGTGCAGTTTACCTAATTATTATTATATATTTTATTATTATTAATGTTGTTGTAATTTATAATGCATATATTATCTCCGCGTTGTCTTTAAAATCAGTTTAGAGCGATACTATCTATATAACATGTACACGAGATCCACCGCGTTTCTATAATAATCTTAATTCTTATATGTATAGGTACTTTGACCAACTTTACAGAAATTCCATTTGCAGCCAACCCACAACAACCGTGGGACACCGCGAGTACTGTTGCAAGCGCATATAATACGCATAACAATATAATATAAAAACTTAACAATGCGCCTACAAGTGCGCGATTATAAGTACATATTATTATAATGTAATATCATTTCCGAGATTTGTTTCGGCGATTGCGAAGCGAACAAACTATACATTTATACACATATGTAGCATAGTCGTACGATTATCCTCTTCTTCAGCGACCGAGGACTTATACCGTGGCGACAAGAGTATATTATATATATGACTACATTCACTTATATAATATATGACTATTATCGTACCGGACACTAGCTGCAAGATTCGAATAAATGTACAATATTTTTTATTCATTGATAACTCTTTTTCCGCACTACAATATATATTTTTACAATGGTGTTTATTATTTTTATTTTTTTTTATCCTGTACACAAAATTTCTACCAGAAGGAGTGCATCCAGAAAATAGGACACTTGCCCTCCCTGGGAAAAAATTAAAATTTTTATAGCTCATTGGAATCCTGCGATTTTTGCAAATATTTAATGTTTTTATATTACTGCCGACAACGTGCACAATAGAAATCGTTCAGTACATTGAGAAGTCGAATAAAAATGGCTTCCGTCAACTACAGGTGCAGATCGTTTAAATGGGTTGTGTATAATGTTGGTTTGAGCTTTCATTGTGAAAGAGTGAACATAAACTAGGGCATTTTCATTCAGGATGTCATTAATATGTTTGGAATAAAATTAAGACATTTTAAGCTCTTATTTACCAATACCGAATAATAAATTGGATTGGATTATTTAATTTTTTTTTTTCTATACTTATTACATTGGTTTTTTAACCAACTATATAATAAAAATATATAACAATACAATTATAAATTATTAATATTTAGCATAAAATAATATTTACATTTATATGTGAAAATAACATTAAATCTTTATTATCTTACATTTGAGATTTTTTTTATTTTGATCCTCCTTACAAATTTTTCCTTATAGATGCCTAATGCCTATATGAAAATATGTAAAATACATTTTTTAAAGTTCACAAAAACGATAGTGCTTTCTGAAATAATTAGTGTCTTACGTTGAAAGGATCATCCCGCACGTAGAGGTTATACTTTGAATATTGCTCTTACGTGGTAATAATATTCCAAGCAGATTGTAGGTACCTGGTACTTATATATAGATATAGTTACAAGCATTACAACATGGTTACAGAACATATAATATTATACACATCGATGGCTGTACATAAAATACGTTGACATTCTAAACATTTCGACAATAAAGTGTTTTAATTATTACGCAACCATATAATATTTATAGGTAGGTAGGATGTTTTACCCAATTGGAGTTTGCTATAGTGTCAACGACGTCGTGATAATGACGATTTTTGGATATTACGCGATTAAGTGATTGGAAATATTACTTATAATGGTATATGGAGCTCATCCTCGGCCAGTGACAAAGACAGTTTTTATGGGCAAACCCGATGTGTCAACTCTCGATGCAGGAACGCGGTTACGACCATGAACTGGTCTTTGCAGGATCGTTGGTTTCGAAGTTTCATATTGTGTTACATTAACTTATAAATATCGGTTCGTAATGGGTATTAGTAGCAGGGCTTGCATTTGAAAAAAACTCCGTTTTATATTATTTAGAATTAAAACGTTAACCAAGTTATGCGTTTATCGTTATACAAATTTAAAACGTTAACGAAATTTTGCGTTTATCGTTATACAAATTGAAAACGTTATACAAGTTTTGCGTTTATCGTTATTTAAAACAGTGTTAACACCTATTAAATTTAAAAATAATAACTAATGCAGGTAGGTAATGGTCCGGATACGGGACATAATATTATAATTAATTCTTAGATTGTTTGCATGAAATAAATGTTTCTACGAAACCAATAGACCTTTTAAAAAAATAGATTTTATAATTTATATTTCATTTTGTGTTATTTTTCGTTCAATGATATTCTATAAATTAAGTTTTGCATAATGTTTTGTTTAATGATAATATGATATAATATATTTTGTTTATCGTTGTTTTGAGGTATTTAATTATTTTTGATAATCGATTTCCGTTTTAATAACGTTTACAAATTTCAATAGTTTTTTGTCAAATATAACGTTATAATCATAACGTTATTATACCATTTGCAAGCCCTGATCAGTAGTGTTTAGGGCTAGAGAATTCATGCTCTAAAAAACCTTAAAAATGCATGTATTAATGCTCTAAAATTATACCATGGGTATTAGGTGCCTATATCATTTATAATATGCTCTAATAATATGCAAAAATGCTTAAATACGCTCAATCTCTTGAAAGTATTTTAGTTTCTCATAAAAAACCAAAAATTTAAAAATTTAAGCTAACATTTATTTTTTTTTTTTTTTTCTTAATCCTTCTTCTTTTTTTAGGCTTGTCTTTAAACAAAATAAACATTTCACTATTTCAGTTATAAATGTAAAATTGTGTTTATTACTAAATAATTATTAAATACTTACCCAAATAAACAATAGTGTGACTAAAATTTTTCGATTATTTTCGAATACAATTAAGTGACTATTGTTCACTAATACGTGTTTGTAAAATAATATTTACTTATTCTAATCAATTTTATATTACAATTTCTAGATAATTCAGATTAAATATTGTATAATATGTGAAAAATGCACTTACAATACAAATACAACAAAATATGCATTTTTAATGTGTAATCTGCAATGAATGAAAATTATGCAGAAAATTATTAAATGGTGTGATCACTACAGCTAATCCATACGCAGTATAGATAGGGATAGGGAGTTAGGGAGATAGGGAGTTCCAGAAACTAATTTTAAATATTAAAGTAATAAAAAAATTAGTCAGAAAAGTTAGTTTTTATGTACCTATTATTCAACAATATTAATTATTCCTTATTTAAGCTACTATATTGATTAGTTTTATTTAATTGGTTATTAATTAAAAGTTACTACCCAATTTTGTTTCGTATACCTCGTAAGCTCCAATCAATTTTATAATTTATAATTACAATTTTAATAGAAATATAGTTCATATTTGGCAGCTAACAAATAACTAATAACAATGTATAAAAAATATTAGTTTTTGTTAATTGGGCTGGGTTCATGGGAACACGCAGGTAAAGATAGTTTTAAAAACTCCTCCCAGAGCAAAATTCAAACTACACGTCGGATCTATAATATAATAATTAAATAAACCAATTTAAAATGTATACAAAAAATATATACTAATTATAGAACTAATGAAAATGTGTAAGTTAAAAGGTATAAGTTAATTTTGAATTGAATTTGCAGTTGAGTTAACTAGATTAATTTTACAATATTTATGTTTATACACCTGATAAATTTGTTCCAGTTACAGTTCACCATACTTGTGATCACGCAAACAAGTCACCTGAGTTTATGAACTTATTTTTTTTTTTAAATACTTAAAAAGAAACTGAATTTAAAACAATATTAAACCATTTTCAACATTTTTTTACCCACTTTAACTTGTCCACCGTTTGATTTGTTTATTTATTAAACAATTATCAGTACAGTTAATCACTAATCACTCACATATTTATGTATATAGTAATTACATTAGCCGCTGTGGGGTAAATATACTGTTTTAATATACATTTAAAAATACGATCATTTCCGCCATCACCCTCTTCCACGAATCTTGGAAAAATATAAATTTCCGTTTCAGCTTACCTATTTTGGAAAATTATTATTATACTTATATTCCATATTTTTCGAAGGAACTTCCAATTTTAATGCAATTATATACATACGTGTGAATAATAACTAATAATTAATAATTAAATAGGTACTATTAGAGTTTATATAATATTAAAAACTAAAAAAAAGAGCAAGTGTGGGCACTACTTTGCTGTTCGAGTTGGTCACTTATACAATAATTACGTATAACAAATACTATGTTAAATTTGAATTCAATGATATAGATTAATAATTCTATATAAAAACGATTCTGAGCGAAGATGGTATGTAAACCTACCTACTAAGTACATTTTATGATATTATTGCTATTAAAGTAATTCATTTTACTATTAGTAATACAATAGGGTTGAATTAATTTTTTCCGAAAACACCACATTTGAAAATGTCATTGCATTATGTATAAAATATAATAATATACTTTAAAAGTTACAAGTACTGAAGTACCCACAAATAATATTTTTTAAATATAATCAAACTATCATCTAAAATTATTATTTTTTTGTTTAAATATTTAACTTCATACAAATTTAAATTTAAAATATCTAAAAAAAAAATACACAAATAATATACAATAGAAAAAGGGATGCTCATTTTATAAACAAAGGTTTGTATCTTCAGAGGATACCTAACCTAACCTAAATTTAAGTAGGTAGTACAAAAAACTTCAAGAATTTGAAAATTTGGTACTTATAAAGTTATACCTATTTGGTTATTTAAGTATACTTGGAAATTCCAAAAACCAACTGATTTTATATAACTGCATTGTTGAAGAAAATAAGGGGTGAACATGTTTGGTTAACCACCCTGTACCTATATTATAAAGGTTAATTATGCATACATTGTACCTATATAGAATATATTATTAGTATACACAAAGCGCCGCCTTGAAATGCAAAAAGCGAAAATAGAAAAAAAAAATTCGTATAAGTACACGCGTATAGAATGTTTAACATATATTATAATAATATTATTTTATATGGGTCACCCGTAAACGACTCGATTAAGGGAGTCAAAATCTGAGATAAGTACCGACATAGTTATAAGAGGTATAATAATAACTATTATGACGGTTGAGTTTTCGAACGATTATTCAGAATAATGTTATTTTATGAGATCGGGGCATATTATACAGCAGGGTGATTTGCCAAACAGCCTACCCACATTTTTTACTTTGATAAAGAATTAATTTAAAATCTGAATATTGCAGTTTTTAAGTATATACTTACTTTAAGTTCATATTTTCAGATATTATTATTATGATTTCATATACCATTTATGAATTGTCCTGTGTGACGATGGGCGATTGTAAACTCGACCCGAGGAAAAAAAATGTTCAAAAAGTCTATTGTAAGCTCCGAACACGGAGTTTCCGTGTTTTTTCAAGGTAAAAATTATTTAGATGTAAACTCGGCCCAAGTTTTTCAAGGTAAAAATGATTGATGTGTAAATTAGGACCGAATAAAAATATTGTGAAAAAGTTCTACTTTTTTTTTTTTGGGGGGGGGGGGGGTATTACAGCATAAAAACAATCGATTTTGTCTTTAACTGATTTTGCGTAGATATTCGAGTTTTTCTATAATTATTTTTGTTTTGCCTGATTATATCGAAAAGTACTGTGCATTTTTTGCTTTTAACCTCCTCTCTCCATAGTACTAACTAGGTCCAATTCACTACCAGAAACCCCCTTTCAAAGAAGAATTCAAGTATTTTTACTGCTCTTAAAGGTGACGTAAAAGTGTCAGACACGAAATAAAAACAAAAATCATTTTGAAATCAGTTCCTACATTCATCGCTCCGCTCAGAATCGAAAACGTAGAAATGTACCTATAGGAAAGTCAACATCAAAGTAAGTAAAACCATATTATAATTCCGGTTGGCGAAAAAACTCGCTGACCTGCAAATTGCAATAATATGCAACGTGTATATTAGGTATAGGGTTGGGCAGTATCAAAGATACAATATTGTATCTTGTATCGTGATACATCATTTTGAAGTATCAAGTATTATGTATCATGATATATATATATCTTTTAGTATAAAATGTATACTAAAAGATACAAGATACTATATTATTATAAACTAAGAAGAAGTATCAAGAAAATTGAATTCGATTTGCAGGACGCTCAAAAATCAAATAAATGTAATAATTTATTGTGTTAATTTTTTTTGTGTGTCCATCATTTACATTGTATTGTATATAATTTCACCACAAATTGTGTTTTATTAAAAATTGTCTACGCGCAATTGAGCCGAAATGAACAATAATGAAGAAATTTACTATGCAATGTTATAACTTGTAAGATAATTTAAAAATATTAAATTAAATTATTACCAGCTATCTATAATAATTATTTATCTATAATATCTATCTACAGTCATACATAGATAAGCACTAAACTGCAATTTTCGTTCTCATAAAATATGAATCCACTAGGTCTTTCCACACAGAAAAAAAAATTAAATTAAAAGTACAGATAAGCAATATTACAGTGTACTATTTGCATTGTTGTAAATCTTTTTACGTTCTGTCTTCTTTCTGACTGTTTAACTATAGTTATTATATTTAATTTAGAAGTACAAAAGTATCATGTATCTTTGATACATATGTACCTATCTTGTATCTAGATACACTAAATGCATGTATTATGTATTATGATATTTTTTTTTAGAATCTTGCCCAATCCTGGGTATATTCAGCCGAATCTCGATAACTCGAAATCCTCAATAAATCAAATTTTTTTTCTTGTTCCTTGTACCTAGTGTTTTTAGTTTTTAAGCGTGTTTGAGATAAATATATTACTCGAAAAATACATAATAGGTAAGTCAAATTTATTTTTATTCTCCGTGAGATTCGAGTTATCGACTTGACTGAAATATGTTTACGCGTTTGAATTGTTTTGATCATTAACAGTGTTCATATATATCCACTTTTCCTCGAGCCCGCGTAATCGTGCGTTTATATTTGTGTCACATATTATTGTGCTCATGTGCCTTATTTATGTTTACTAATTAAAATATGTATAGTTTTGAAATAAAAATATTACAGACTACAGTCGAGTATGTCTTTGGTAAATTGTATGTTTTAGGAGTGGGGAGGCGTGCAAAAGGAACTTAATGATGTTATGAACCACCTCCCCCACCGCTGCTTCTTCGTCTGAGTGCATTCCTGCTAGGTGCTCGATGATGATGATGATGATGATGATGATGATGATGATGATGATAATAATAATAATAATAATAATAATAATAATAATACTCATGATAATAGTTACAATAGAACTACGATGTGAGACTACTTAGACCATAGAGTTATACTGCAACCTGTATACTTACGACTATATATTATTATAATATTGTTACGCAGACTCGCAGCGGAGGCCCACACTCCCGTGCGGTGGTTTGTGCACAATATAATATACATAATAAGTGCGTCTAGAAAAATATAAAGTGGACGCGCACGGTGCATATGCGATATAAACAACAATAACAATAATAGCAATAATACTATCTATAGGTAGTAAAAAAAATAATAATAATGATACGCATGCTGCACGCACGAATAATATACAGTAAGAATACGGACTCCGTACGCACGTCTATCCTGTTGGAATGAATCTATACATTATAGAGGTAAAAAAAATATGGTCACAACAAAAATATTATGACCACAGAAAAAAATGGAGATAAAAAAATAATGTCTAGATGTACTTCCAACGGCCTATGTCTTAATTTCAATAAAACGTGCGAAATGTATTTTACGACTTTGGGTTTAAGGCAGCGATTCTTAACCATTTTATAGTCCCTCACACACATTTAGGACATTTTCACGTCCTAATAATCTGTTTTTTTATCATTAAAAATTTACAGGGACGTTATCTTACATGTATGGAACCTTTTGTGAGAAACTACACTGTTAAGAAAAATATAAGTATTTATAATGCAGAACATCAAAAATAAATATTTTGTACAAACATTATTTTTACAATTATTATAATAAATGATGGTTTAAAGACTTTAATGAGACTATTGGTGTTTTTAAAGGACACCCCTTCAATTGTTTAAAAAAAATTCAAGGTTTTTTGAAAATAATATAATCCTTTAACAGGTACCAATATACTTAAAAAAATTAAAAATACCAATAATGCATTATAATGTGCTTTATTGTCCCATCATGCC
>NC_042493.1:34502979-34503917 GCF_005508785.2 Acyrthosiphon pisum | reverse complement strand
TAACAATAATAGCAATAATACTATCTATAGGTAGTAAAAAAATAATAATAATGATACGCATGCTGCACGCACGAATAATATACAGTAAGAATACGGACTCCGTACGCACGTCTATCCTGTTGGAATGAATCTATATATTATAGAGGTAAAAAAAATATGGTCACAACAAAAATATTATGACCACAGAAAAAAATGGAGATAAAAAAATAATGTCTAGATGTACTTCCAACGGCCTATGTCTTAATTTCAATAAAACGTGCGAAATGTATTTTACGACTTTGGGTTTAAGGCAGCGATTCTTAACCATTTTATAGTCCCACACACACATTTAGGACATTTTCACGTCCTAATAATCTGTTTTTTTTATCATTAAAAATGTACAGGGACGTTATTTTACATGTATGGAACCTTTCGTGAGAAACTACACTGTTAAGAAAAATATAAGTATTTATAATGCAGAATTTATTTAACTTAGCGTTAGAAAGTGTGTTAAGGAGAATGCCACGACGACAGATAATGGAATTAAATGAGCACCATACCCTACTAGCATATGCGGATGATATAATAATTTTAGGTGATACGAAGCAAGATACCGTAAACAGTATGTCAGATCTAATGAAAGTATGCAAACATATAGGGCTGTCTATAAACCAGGAGAAGACCAAATATATGTTCATGACAAGAGAAGCACGAGATAATGAAGATGATTCAGACTTGGAAGTCGATGGGATATCATTTCAACAAGTACATGACTTCAAATATCTCGGAGTCAACATAAATAATAGAAACTGTATGCATAATGAAATAAAACTCCGTTTAAAAGCTGGGAATGGATGTTACTTTGCTATGTCACATCTGTTTAAGTCAAAATTATTATCTAGGAAAAATAAAGAGAAGCTATATACTACGTACCTCAGACCAGTTGTGACTTATGCATG
>NC_042493.1:34474004-34502929 GCF_005508785.2 Acyrthosiphon pisum | reverse complement strand
TTATTATGATTTCATATACCATTTATGAATTGTCCTGTGTGACGATGGGCGATTGTAAACTCGACCCGAGGAAAAAAAATGTTCAAAAATTCTATTGTAAGCTCCGAGCACGGAGCGTCCGTGTTTTTTCAAGGTAAAAATTATTTAGATGTAAATTAGGACCAAATAAAAATATTGTGAAAAAGTCCTACATTTTTTTTTTTTTTTTGGGGGGGGGGGGGGGTATTACAGCATATAAACAATCGATTTTGTCTGTGTGTCCATCATTAACATTGTATTGTATATAATTTCACCACAAATTGTGTTTTATTAAAAATTGTCTACGCGCAATTGAGCCGAAATGAACAATAATGAAGAAATTTACTATGCAATGTTATAACTTGTAAGATAATTTAAAAATATTAAATTAAATTATTACCAGCTATCTATAATAATTACTTATCTATAATATCTATCTACAGTCATACATAGATAAGCACTAAACTGAAATTTTCGTTCTCATAAAATATGAATCCACTAGGTCTTTCCACATAGAAAAAAAAATTAAATTAAAAGTACAGATAAGCAATATTACAGTGTACTATTTGCATTGTTGTAAATCTTTTTACGTTCTGTCTTCTTTCTGACTGTTTAACTAGTTATTATATTTAATTTAGAAGTACAAAAGTATCATGTATCTTTGATACATATGTACCTATATGTATCTTTTGTATCTAGATACACTAAATGCATGTATCATGTATCATGATATTTTTTTTTTAGAATCTTGCCCAATCCTGGGTATACTCAGCCGAATCTCGATAACTCGAAATCCTCAATAAATCAAATTTTTTTTCTTGTCCCTTGTACCTAGTATTTTTACTTTTTAAGCGTGTTTGAGATAAATATATTACTCGAAAAATACATAATAGGTAAGTCGAATTTATTTTTATTCTCCGTGAGATTCGAGTTATCGACTTGACTGAAATATGTTTACGCGTTTGAATTGTTTTGATCATTAACAGTGTTCATATATATCCACTTTTCCTCGAGCCCGCGTAATCGTGCGTTTATATTTGTGTCACATATTATTGTGCTCATGTGCCTTATTTATGTTTACTAATTAAAATATGTATAGTTTTGAAATAAAAATATTACAGACTACAGTCGAGTATGTCTTTGGTAAATTGTATGTTTTAGGAGGGGGGAGGCGTGCAAAAGGAACTTAATGATGTTATGAACCACCACCGCCACCGCTGCTTCTTCGTCTGAGTGCATTCCTGCTAGGTGCTCGATGATGATGATGATGATGATAATAATAATAATAATAATAATAATAATACTCATGATAATAGTTACAATAGAACTACGATGTGAGACTACTTAGCCCATAGAGTTATACTGCAACCTGTATACTTACGACTATATATTATTATAATATTGTTACGCAGACTCGCAGCGGAGGCCCACACTCCCGTGCGGTGGTTTGTGCACAATATAATATACATAATAAGTGCGTCTAGAAAAATATAAAGTGGACGCGCACGGTGCATATGCGATATAAACAACAATAACAATAATAGCAATAATACTATCTATAGGTAGTAAAAAAAATAATAATAATGATACGCATGCTGCACGCACGAATAATATACAGTAAGAATACGGACTCCGTACGCACGTCTATCCTGTTGGAATGAATCTATATATTATAGAGGTAAAAAAAATATGGTCACAACAAAAATATTATGACCACAGAAAAAAATGGAGATAAAAAAATAATGTCTAGATGTACTTCCAACGGCCTATGTCTTAATTTCAATAAAACGTGCGAAATGTATTTTACGACTTTGGGTTTAAGGCAGCGATTCTTAACCATTTTATAGTCCCACACACACATTTAGGACTATTTTCACGTCCTAATAATCTGTTTTTTTTATCATTAAAAATTTACAGGGACGTTATCTTACATGTATGGAACCTTTTGTGAGAAACTACACTGTTAAGAAAAATATAAGTATTTATAATGCAGAACATCAAAAATAAATATTTTGTACAAACATTATTTTTACAATTATTATAATAAATGATGGTTTAAAGACTTTAATGAGACTATTGGTGTTTTTAAAGGACACCCCTTCAATTGTTTAAAAAAAAATTCAAGTTTTTGAAAATAATATAATCCTTTAACAGGTACCAATATACTTAAAAAAATTAAAAATACCAAATAAATGCATTATAATGTGCTTTATTGTCCCATCATGCCTGGTGGAATCGCCCTGTAGGTAATATATATACCTATATATTATATAAGTTGTTAGGTTTTTTTATACCATTATTAAGCTGCGATAAGACCATAGTAGGTATAGTAGGTAAAGCATATAAATTATTATCTTAAATATATATTAATTGACTATAAATTGTGTAGATGTCCTCGTCTAAACGGCAATTTAATGAAGGTTCTACACATTTATATATTATATTAAATATATAAATGTGTAGAATATAAGTTAGTCGGATCGATATAGTAGCCGATCGTGAACCCAATACCCATTTATTTATTAAATATTTTTACGTTTTACTTGAACAGTTAAACTGCTTATAGTAGAGTATAAACTAAATATTGATAGGTAGGTAGGTATACAAGTGCACCTACTTTGTCAGATAGATTAATTTTTGAGTGAAATACCTGATTTTGGACCTCCCCCCCATAAATTGGTAATATTTAGTATGTTTATGACTATGACTATTTAAGATGTATAGGTAATATACCAAATTACCAAGCGATAGTTGAAATTATATTTTTCACTAGGCATTGCCCATTTAAATAAATAAATATTTATAATCAATTAAGTTATATTATCTATATTGAGACCTCCCTCCCATGTTGGGGCTTAACGCTTGTACATTTCTTAAATATCAAAATGTATCTTATTTAAATGTAAACAGCTTAATTTTTTTAAGAAATATATTGTGCAACTGTAATTTTATTTTATTTAGTATTTTTATCGCGGCTCAATAGCAGCTATATGTGATGTGACATTGGATCTTGATGAAATATGAAATGTCTCTGTGACTTGTATCGTAAATGTACTTTTCTATTAAATGTTTATTAATTAGTTAATCAAAGTTATGACTTGTATCGTAAATTTACTTTTCTATTAAATTTCTTATTAACTAGTTTATCAAAGTTATGAAGGCGCAGCTACATAGCCAATGAGTAAACATTTTAAATTTAATTCTTTTATTTACAATTTTCTTAAATATGATTTATTAAAACAAAAATATTTCCAATTTAAAATGTTGAGTTATGTATTGGTATAATAGTGGGATATACATTTTTACAATAAACATTTTTGTTATTTATTAATATGTTGTTAATATTTATTTATTATACATATTATTATAAACGGCTTAGAATTTTTTATTTTTTGGTCTAAATTTTTTGAGACAATAAAATAGTACTAAAATGTAATAAAAATAATTTCTACGTACCTACAGTGAATAGATTATAGTTACCCATTAAACTGATTAATGCTATTATTGACAACAATTAAAAATGTGATAAATTTGCGTTCTATGCTTAGTATTTTTGTATATAAAAAAACAATTTTAATTGAGATAAAAACGTGTATCAACTTAAAAACACATTACTTATCTAAATTATAAATCGTTTAGATGTCCTTGAACGACTGTCTAAACATTTTAAGTGGCGATGAAGAGCATACGAATTTTTCAAAAACCTCGTTCGAATATCTATTTAT
This sequence comes from Acyrthosiphon pisum, assembly GCF_005508785.2. Lineage (NCBI taxonomy): Eukaryota > Metazoa > Arthropoda > Insecta > Hemiptera > Aphididae > Acyrthosiphon > Acyrthosiphon pisum. Next base: position 34,499,186 of record NC_042493.1, on the reverse strand, counting down.
TTTACTTACCAGCAGGTATATTATATAGGTACCTACCTACTATTGGTATTACCGTTTGATTTCTAATTTAGAAATATAAGTTGGGATGGACCATAGTATACGTTTTTTTGCTAATTTTTGGCAACATTTTTGATATAACCCTCGACGAATACGAAAATGGAAGCTTCAAAATATTATACCTACCTTTAATTGTTGCGGAACTGTTGCTGTGTCAAATTATTGCGGTAATTTTTAAACTATAGAGACTTAATTTTTTACATTATTGCTCCAAAACGTGTTTTAAAAAGCCACACACGCATTATTCGTTATATTATTACAACATCAATAACCTATAATAATTTCTCCACTGGACATTTAAAAAAAGTACCGGCAGGTACCTATCAACCTATGTAAATATCATTATTTACTTATCATCTAACTACATATATACCTACCTGTCTGTTTAAGTTAAGATGAGTTTCACGACGTTAATGATTATATTATTATTATTATTGTTATTGATTCACTTAAAAAATTCACTTAAAGATAATTGCCATAGTAATAATAATTAGCATAATTAAATTATATATCCACCTGTAGGCATATCTTAATAATATTTACTTATGAATAATAATATGATTCTTCAGCTGTAATATTTTGCCTCAGGAACGTTGTAATAAAAAAATAACTATATGTATTATACGTTTATTGTTATTACTTAATATCCAATATATGAATTATGTGTATGAGATTTTTTTTTATTTTAATGAGTTTTTAACATATTAAAGATGATTGTATAAAGATTACTGTTTACAAATAATTGTCTATAATCTAATCGTAATTGGATGTTATTAAATCTAATCGTAACTTACCTATAATAGGTATTTTAATTTTATTTATTTAAAATACATTGCAGCTATTCATATAGACTTATGCAAGCGAATTTTGAAAACAAATTATTTTTATGTACCTAAGACTGTATAATGAATAATATTATGATTAAATATTGTAATTGATTTATATTTTATGGTTTCTCGGAAGGTGGTATCAAACTGTAACGACTTGTAACTTAAAATTTCACGACCAGAACGAGTGTGCCTATAAGTCGATAATATAGGAATATACCAGTGTTTGGGAAAAACAATTTTACGTTCATATTTAAGTGAACGTCACTAGATTACAGTGAAACTCCCCAAACAGACACCTCTAAATAGTGGACTCCTCCAAATAACAGATGTTTTTTTGGGAACTGAAACATTTTAACTATTTTTTCTTATAGGAAAAGCTCTAAATATGAGACTCTCAAATGACGGACATTTTAATTTTTAATTTTTTATCATTTTTATCGTAAATATAGAAGATGTGTTATGTAAATAAAAGTTTATACTCTAAATGAGAAATTAACAATTATAGTAGTTTATCTTACATTAAACGTGCAATCGTTAAAATGTAATTGCGGAGTCGAAAATATTTTTCTGGTTTAAGTCAAGTGAAATTGTCTAATTTTTAATTAGTTATGATTCCGTTGATTGTTCTCCCCCACTGCTATTTGTTTGTTAGTATATTTAAAAATAAATTCAAACATCGGGGTTTGACCTGACTTTATCTAGTAAAACATACACCACTTGAAACCGAAATCTTGAGTCATCGTATGCAACGTTGTTGATTTTAATGAATATTTTAACGAACATTAATAAATCACTACTAAAAGTACTAATCGATGATTATAAAAAAGTGTATTAAAAATATAGACACTATTGAAAAGGATAAGGAGGCCTTGTTTTTTTAGACGCACCTGGTATAAATTATATTTAATATTAGGTGAAATACGAAAAAAAAGTTAGACATAGCTTTAGGAGCTTAATCTAGGGTACCAACAATTTTATTTTATGGTTGAGTATCGGAGTGGTAAGTACTTTCGGCAATGAAACTATCTCTTGGATCATTATTTAAATATAAATGGGATAAAGTGTCAATGATCTCCTAGACCATTCTCGATATGATTGACAAGACCTTACATTAAATATTCGAGTCACGCGTGCCATTTGCCGGAAAGTATTTTTGATTTGAAGGGGATTTTCGACAAGGACAGAGTTTTGATAAGATTGGCCTTATCGTTAGGCACCGACGGATACACGATATTCTCTCACGGACGTGTGTCATTGTTTCGCTGCAAATCAAGAGCAGGAATCAAAATACAAAGCTAAAATAATGACATTTACACAAGTTGAAATAATTGTAATTCAAAAAGTATTAACTCGATAAAACATTTTATTTATTTTTGATATTATATATTTTATTTCATTCACATTGTTTATAGTCAAGTAAGTCAACACGGTTAATGTATTGCCAAAACCAAACCGAAGTGAGGGTTTCTTTCATGGACGAAAACCGTGGGATGTTAGCAAACATTGCAGCGAACCGAAAGTTTTATGGCCAGAAACCATAGTATTAATTATTTAAGAAAAATAAATATTGAATAATAAATTATTATATAAACTTACCATTACATAGGATAATTTATTAAAATATAGAAAATCAAAAATTAAACAAAACAAATTTGAAACAACAACATCCACAACATAATACCGTATGATATTATTTTATTATTTTAAAGCTGCTTTCAAGAATTTTTAAATAGTAAATATTAACTGTATCCTCGTTTTTAAAAACAATTAGGTACATCATATCACTAAATAATAAAATTATTCCAATAATTAATTCAGGACTACCGGTGATTCACGACGGAAGTGGAGTGTTTGAATATTACAGAACATTTTGTGGATTTGAAAAGAGTACCTATGTCAAATTTCAAGCAAATCGGTTCTACAGTTCACGAGGTCATGTGGTACAAGCATACAAAATAACTGAAAGCGATGTCAATTTAAATTTAAATGGAAAATATTCTTTTTATATTTTTATTATTAATACACACAATCTTTACCAGCAGGCAAAATATGAGTATGAGGTACCTATATAAAACTAAAAGAAAATTTGAACAACTTGACTGAAGAAGCCACCCCCATTGATAACACTTTCGTAAATAGAAAATATTGATACATTGTTTGGTCGGAAAATAATAACATCATTGTTCTAAATAAACGATCATAATATTATCGTTTGTAGAAGGTAAATTTTTAATTATAATATTTGTGAACCAACATTGTGACATGCACGCATTATGACAGGCGAAATATTATAATTTATAATACGTACGACGTCAGATGAGTGCCTCGATGAAGAATTATTATTATTATCGATTGATATTTGCCGCACATATATTAAACACGAAAAATAAATAACCGATGACGTTTTATAGTGCTAAATACACACATTTTTTTATTAATATTTTATATGTGTGATTGTGCAAAGATTCGTATCAATATAGCTTCTTTATTGTGTACGAATATGTGTAATGAGTTATGTGATCCTAACTGGATATACTATTATGTGATATAAGTAGTTGGCGTCCGGCCAGAAAAAAATTGAGACAGCATAATGATAATTTTTTTTAACATACCTAAATTAATATTTTAAACAGAGCGAGAGAGCTATATCATATTTATTACTGGAGACTGCAGAAGTTAAACAATGACGGTGAGTATGCATTTTTTTCGGGTGATTAAAGAGATCAAAGAATTTTCACGAGGCTGTTGGGAGGTTTATAGATTGTACCAGCAATAATATTATGAGATTAAAAAACGAATAAGTATCGTTCAATCGAAAGTCGCACAACCATTATTGTCTGATCCAGGTGCGGATGATTAAAAAAACGTACAACATTTTCTTAAGCTGAGTTATGTTAATATTATAGTCCTTCATATTGAACGTTTTAGAATTAAATTAATTTAATTATTTAGTAACACGATTTATGTGTGTAGATAGACTTTTCGAACGTTGACTTATCACAGCTATAGGCAACTCGAGTATCATTAACTTTCCCTCTCTTAGAATATTTATAAAATGCCACTATAGTAATATTACTAAAACACGTTAGAATTATATTTTAACATTATAGTGGAGTCTATTAGTGTAACTTTTACTTATCATATCTGACTTTTGGATTTTGTATGCACTCAACCATTTAATATTATATAAACAGCTGTACTACAACTGTAATAGGTAAAGCCTTAGAGGTATATATTGTGTATATTTCAGGTACAGCACCTAATACGTGCTTTATCGAAATGACAATAAACCGTATAATCTACTAAAATTTATCAAAGACACAAAACCATAATCAGAACAAAATCAAAATGTACATATTAACTATTTTTTATTTTTTTTTAATGTTACTTTATTACTTATTTAATTCGATGATATATTAAAAAAAAAATAACTTATATTTTGTGATTTACTAAAAAACTATCTGTAACACAGTTATAGCGGCCAATGACCAACGAAGTCGAGGCTTTGTATTTATAATACCTAATAATAATAAAATAAAAAATGACCCGTACCTGTTATATTAGTATTTTAGTAATAATGAGAATAACGTTGTTACCAATAGAATAATATAGTTGGGCTAAGTGATTTGAATAACCTAATGAGTGGAATACATATCGTCCTATTCTAATATTTGGATCGGAGATAAGTGGTTATAATCATTTTATAATAATTTAAATATATCAGTGGGTATACTAGGTATTACCTACTACTTTTATTACTATTATAACCATGCACATTTTATACGTAAATTAGACAATCGATATAATATAATAGAAACAAAAACGGTTTGAACAAATTTCAGAAAAGAGCTCAAAAAAATATTACTTATTATAAACAAATAATATATTTTATACAGCGAACTGCAATAGATATACCGTTGTGGTTCGACCATTAATTTTATTTTTTATTCATCACTTTTATCGATTATCATTATAATATTATATAACTATATAAGTTATCAACGATAATCGTTAATAAACCGCAAAGAACACACGCAGCATAGAAATTTTTTGCCCTCGAAATAATATGACCCAAGTTGAACAATATTAATTGTTTATTTTTTGAAAATAACGAAACGTCATATTATTTTAAATACAATAACCACGTGGAATAACATGTTTTCAATAATAGAGATACGAATCTATATAAGTACTACCTAATAGATACTATTCAGCACAATTTTATATTATAAAAACGGCTTCACGCAAGTCATTACAAATCGATTAATCTCGCCGACGGAATGAATTGGCAAACAATCAATTTGGAATGAATGATTTGTCTGGTGGGATTTTAATTTTTAGATAATATTTTGATTTATTTTTTCGTTAGTAAATATGGCCCGTTTAAATATTCTGAACAACGCGTGGCTATTAACTATGCGAAATAATGTGATAGTTCAATAGTGTAAATATTAATTATGCATAATAAATGATTCACACCCATTTTTTAGTTTGGCAATCAATATTTATTTGAATATTGTTTTTATGGGATACCTAATTAGGTTAAGTTAACTTATCTTATTTTAAAATATTTGGATTTATCATACCAATCTAGTTCAGTTAGTGACATGTGGTGGTACACCGATATTTATACTTATTTTTCCAATTACAATTTTTCTGTGAATTATCGGGTGGATTATTTTTTTAAAAATATTTTAGTCCATCTAAATGGAAATTATAAAAGTATTTTTTGAGTGTTTGTAACTTTGTATACTAAAAATAATTATAGGTCCACGATAATAGGTTTGGAAAATATGGTAGATGAGTCTATGGTGATTAGAAAATTATAGCAATTAATATTATTAATATATCTACATTTAATATTTTGTAAAAATGAACCGTCTGTCTATAATAAGTACCTACTAGATTAAAGATAACATATATTTAATCCTTAGTAAATATTTGCATTTTAATAATTAAAAAATACTATTCGCTAGAATTTCGTTTTAGATACATTAACATTTTCAACAAAAAAACATCGGCTTATAATAATATAAAGTAATAATGGTAGGTTCTCATTTGAAAAGTAATAAGTTTGAATCACCATGGGGCACCTATAAAATTATATAGAATTTATGTATTTGACAATTTTGTCCTTAAGACGTATACAGAAATTCTAAACATCAGAATTTGAATAGATAAATTATTAAGGAAAAACGAAGGTAACTAAGGTACAATTGTGTAAGTAGTATTAAATTTTAAATTTTAATGAAACATTTTTTTTTTTTTTAACATTTTGACTTTTAAGTTCATATCTATTAAAACTATTATATTAATAAATACTAATCAGCGTATAATATTCAAGAGTATCAAATAAACCAATGTTTGTAAATATTAAAATTATATAATATTATAATCATTTACAAAATACAATTGTTTATCACGTATATATAAGCACTAGGGTAATATATATTTTTTCTGTAAGTATTCTTGTGAGTTTATAAATAACTTTAAAGTTCTATATATACTTACCAGCTATTACTGTAATGCGGAAACGATAACATTTATATAAGTACGACTTATACTTAAAGGGTATACGTATATCTAATCGTTATAAAATAGAATGTTAATACCTACTTAATTCGAGTAAAAAGCTAAAGTGCATTGTATTATATGAGTATCATTCTCTAATTAATGATATGTGGAGAGCCAGGTTTATGTAAAATATCATTAATAAATGATAAATATTATATTTAATTATAGCTACTCCAGAAATTCTAAAATATCATAATAATTTAAGTAATTAAGGTAACTTGCATTTGGATATTTATGCACTACAAAACAGTTAAGCATGAAAATTTATAATTATGCATTATACATTTTTTATATTTCAATTATTCAATGAAAATTAAAGAAGATGTTTATAATTATTTTACAATTACAAGTACGAGTACTTACACATAAGATTCTTAATTAAGAGAGTTTCATTGAGCAACAATTATAGTTGCATTCTATGTATATCTCCAAGACTCCGTAGCAATATAGAATTCCCGACAATTTATAAATAAACGATAATTTTATATAATCTGTACATCATAATTGTACCTAAAATACAGACACAGATATGATATTATACAAACTTAAATAAAACAAATTTCTATCTAAGAATATAATATGTAATAGAAAAACCTAAAAAACATGCAAAACCTATAAGGTAACTAAGGTATAACATATACCTAATATTAATTATTTCTGACTTTGACACCGACTAAATGTATAGGTACTGATGTCATATATTCCAAACCATTTTTCTACAGAACATCAGGAAAATATGAAAATGTACATAAATTGCATAGGTAGGTTTTTATATTATTATATGTCATAGACTATAATATAATGTTTGCAGAGCTGAGAGCGTATAAATAAGGAGTGTGTACTAAATATAGATTTTGCAATATGCTAAATAGTTGGGGTAAATTATAATATTTAAATAGCTTAATTTTTTTAATAATTTACGTGCGTTGCAGTAAGTTATAAACTGGAAATTTAAATTTAGGTACTATATTTGTAAGCGTTTTGTAAAAATTCAAGCCAACGCGATCGACTATTTTCCGTCGATCATTTTTTAATAATAATAATAATATACCATTTATACCTTTGTAGATCGCATCAAACTGCGATATTGATCGCGAATACGACAAGAAGCCAAAACGTGTTCAATTCGCGATACAATGTCGTCTGCAGTAGTTGTCATTTACATTGTAAAACGAAATATGTCGAATACATTAACCGTTGGCTGTTACACAACGTCATAGGTATAATATTATAACAAATATCGCGAACAGCGCAAACCTAGGAAAATCTGGCAATGTCGCACCACCTAAGTACTTTTTCACGTGCGGAGTGTGATCGTTACGTTTTTGCCTAAAAAAAAATAAAAAAATAAATCTACTTGATTCGCCGACGAACACTATACGTGTAACAATGTAGGTACCTACATTCACAAGATACGTTCGTTATACAAACGATGATTCATTATACTTTATAATGCGTACAAATCATAATTTTATATTAAATTAGTGTATGGAAGAATTCTGATATATTCGGATTATTATTCGGTTTATTTTCGTACCAGTCTGTATGAAGATACTTTGATTTAAATTAATTTCGTATTCTTTACTTAGTAAGGCAAATACGCATCGGATAATTACACTGAATTTAATTGTATTGTTTTAGCTATAATATGCTCTTTATAGGTTTTATGTTTTTTTTAGTTCTTGTATTATAATATTATTATTAGGTTCAGGCAGGGGCCTAATTAAGGGAGGACGAGGGACATAGATCCCTCCCAGGGCATTTATATTTTCATAATATTTATATATGTATATTTTGATTTTAGTTATTAATTTGTAACTTGTGGGTTTGTGCTGACATCACGACAAAATGTATTTTCATAGAATTCCTTAATATATTGAATAGCCAGTAGCCACTGTTGTTTAGGTTTCCATACGAAGTAAATATTATACTAGTAAATGCAGGGCTTACAACCGTTATACAAATCGTGACTCACGGTAACCGGTAACCGATAACCGGGAAAAATAGGCTTAAAATAGCGGTAAACGGTTAGGTTTTCGAAATTCCGGGAAATCACCGCGTCGATGTTCGGTAACGAGTTTAAAGCTCTGCTATTAATTAATATATATTATTATTTCTATAAATAAATGTAGGAGGAATGTGCTTGCATGAATTTTCCTAAAACGCATAGGTACCTACTTTAGGCCTAAGGACATAAATCCATCTACAACGTTAGGGCACAATATAGACACGAGATTGGCTTTGGTATTTCAAAAATATATTTTACTCTTAGTAGTTTATTTATTAATATAGTACTAATATTATAATATTATTTGTAATTGTGAACTTGTGAGATAATATGTGATGTTTTCTATTTCTGTCTATGTTTTTAAATCATTATCTATTTAGCAAAACGCGTTTTAATTTTTAAATATGACTCAAGGTATTTAATTAAATTTGTGATATTTTCGATTTATTATTGTGTGATTAATCACGATGTTCAATAAAGATAAAAAAAACATATAACCACTATATCAAAATTTCAATTTAATTTCTATTAATACGGTTTTTTTTTATCGATGTTTTAATTTTAGAGCGAGGGATAAGCATTTTTAAATTGTGATATTTTACATATCTTGTTCAATAGATAGTTAAAATATTGTAAAAAACAATTTATGAGAATAACTCTAATGTTATAACTATCAACATAAAATTGGAACAAACACAAATTTGCTATTTAGGTAGTACGTTGACACCTATTTATAAGGCGGAGACATCAGATAGGACGTGTAGATACGAACAATGACCTAATTGCATGTAAAAACATTTTGTATAAAAATTGATTTATTTATAAGATGCTATTTAATGTTTTAATTTACGTAAAATGTTTTTTTTTTTATTTGAATTAAATGTTCATACAAATGTCTGTGTATAACAAAAACTTAACGTATCTTTATATAAATAGGACTTAGTTGTAGGTATTTACTATTATGTACAAATTCATGTACATTATTAAATAATATGACATGAGTATAATATGAAAAGATAAGAGGACACTACACCCACATGTGTTATGCACGTTAATAGCATTATGTACGTTCTAAATAATCCATTTAACTCTATTATGTTTAATATTAGAGTGAACTGTCATATTATCAAATTTTCTGCTAATAATACTGAATATTATCTAGTGAATTCATAAGTTATTTTTATATTTTAATTTTAAAGCGACTAGCGAGTTATGAGCATAATGCATTTATATGGAAATATAAAAAAAACATAAGAGATTCACTACTTAACATTATTACTTGAAAAATTGACAATAATATGGCAGTTCACTGTAATATTCCACAGAGTTGAATGGATTATTCTTAACGTACAATTGTCCATGTTATGCACGTCATACTCTTAATATTGTGTGGTGAATGTTTTATTGACCCCATTATAAAAAAAAATTACAGGATGTTGAATTTTCGGAGCGGCCATTTCATGAAAAAGTAACCATTTTCATGAAATACTTTCGTATTTCACCAAGTGTGAAAAATTCGTTTCGTGAAATGGATAATAAATATTTTCATTAAAAGATAGGTTTCACAAAGAATAATAATATCATACGACGAATCGTCATAATAATAATAATACCTATGCCTATCTATATATTATCATTAGATATTATTGTGGAGAACTATTATACGATCGTCAAACATAAGCACGTGAACGTTTTCCTCGACCGTGCAGCCATATAGACACGGTTATATAGACAATCGAAACTCCGCTCGGCAGGGTCGCGGACGGTGCGTCGTTGTGGGTGGGCGGTGGGGTTGGTCGGGAGGGGGTGTTACGCGAAATCGTGACTGGGTGGCTGCAGCGAAGTTCCGCCGCGAGTCACGACCAAGGCATGGAAATACGCACAACACGCATAGGCGTATAAGTTTTATTATAATATTAGGTGCCTACCTGTCGTTATTCATCTGGCCGAACAATGTGCAACGTCTCTGGTCGGGAAGCACCAGCTGCTGCTCCGGCACGTATGGGCGCGGACCGATCCACGACCAAAGAGCCTCCGAGATAAACCGTCCCGCGGCCGTCTCCTATACCTAGTATTTTATAGAAATATAGAGGCACCTAATATATTATCATAATAATATAATGTTTTTTTTTCTTTTACTCGTCACTGCGAAAAGGGCTCGGCAGATAATATTATTTATGATTCAATGATTGTTGTTGTTGTTGTCGTGGTTGTGACAGCCGTTTCGTTGGTAATATATGATTTTTAGTAATCTTTAGTAATCCCCCCCCCCCAAATAATTTTAAATGTTCAAAGTAAAAAAAATAAAAATAAAAATAATAGTTGCACCTACCTGTCGTTATTCTTCTGGTCGAACAGTGTGCAACTTCTCTTTTTGAGAGGACGGAAGGCACCAGATTGCTGCGGCACTGGACGTGACCAAAACGCCTCCGAGATAATTCGACCCGTGGTCGTCTCCTATAATATTAGGTACCTAAAAATATATTATCATAATATGATAATATATTTTTTTAATCATCACTGTGGATACGCGGCTCGGTAGGTATTATTGTTGTTGTTGTTGTTGTTTTCGTGGTTGTGATTGCGTTTCATCCAACGATGTCGAAATATCGCCAACTACTGAAGTGCTGCAGCTTTAGTCGCATCCTGGGGTGGATCTTAATATAATCAAAACAAAATACTCGCAGTTTCCTTGAAATAACTGAAATATGACTAAATTATATTATTTTAATGCTAGACATAACCAAATAGCTGGTAGGTACCTATCTTAAGAAAGGAAATAACTTAGTTCAAGGCTACATTTCATATTTTCATACTTATATACAGTATACATAGAACATGTACTTATATGAAAATATTTTAACGACAAAAAATTCTTTACATGCACGCAAATATTTGTTTGGTAATATTATATTGTAATGTTCATTAATCGATTTTTATAAATATTTAATACATTTAGACTATTAAAATATAATATTCAAATATGTATTTAATAAGGGTGTATTTATACAATGTAAAATACAACACAGTGGAGTCCTTGAATTAATATTAAAAATCATTAAACATTTTCTTATACAAAATGTGTTTACATAAAAATTAAAAATATACGTCAAATAATTGTAATATTTTAAGATTTTGAAAATTTTTTGGAGGTTTTATCTGATCTAACCTAATCTTACCTGACTAATGTGATGATATACGAATGTACTACAAAAGACATTTTGTGTTGCTTTAAAATTAGAGTAAATTGAACTATTATAAAACTAGTCATTTTTCGAGAACCTACAATGATACCTATCAAAGATTTTAAATGGTAACACACCCATTTCCTCTCTCAACACTACAACAGAAACAATAAGAAACAACTTCAAGTTTCGACAATTTCTAAACTTTGGTAAAATTATTAGTTTTAATGTATGCATAAAAATGGCTGAAGACTTTTAGAGTAGGTATGGTATTTAATATTATCATCAAATCGATTATACAAAATTAATATAATATCTAATTTTTATTTAAGGTTGCGTAGGCGTAACACTGTGCAACATATGGTCATTATAATTGATGGAATTCCTGACACAAAATAATATTGCGCCAGAAGATCGATTGAACAAGCATTTCATTTTTACGCCTTAGATATTATTTTGTCCCATCGAAAAATAAACATTATTTATACATCCGCCTACGTTGATTTTAAACCCTCGAGTACCAAAGTACAAGTGACAAAAACATGATTAATTATATTCCATAATCCACGAGTTACCAGTAAACTAAGTCAACAAATGTAAACCCGTAATTCGAATTGAGATGATATATAATAATATGTACATTGTACAATAATAAATTATCTACATATATGTTTTATAATTACATTATATTTCCTAAATGATTGATGACCATAAATGTTGTAAATATATTTTGTATCGTAGGTACGTTTTATGAGAAATTGCTCAACATCGAGATATATTGCAGTATAGGTAGCTGGTATTATAGTTATCTGTTGCTATGAAATATTGTTCGAATATTCGATATTATTATCTTGATTAAAAAAAGTGGATGAAATCCAGACATTTTAAACTATTACGCTAGGTGCACCTCATCAAAATTGGAAAATAGGAAATCAGAAATTTCAAAAATTTACTTGACAGTAAATTACTAAAATTTAAAAACAGATCTTAGATTTTGAACGGAACGAAAGAATAATGTATTTATTTTACAATGATGGGGTTTTTTTTATTTCAATTTTTAATCTATTTTGACTCTTGTTGAGCTATTTACAGCCATGAAAATTTTTTCAAATTTTGTAAATTATTTTTCAGATAGAAATGTATAACAGTTTTTCTTTTTATAGCTAGCATTAGAAATTTTAATAGAAGACTCTCTACAAGATTTCCACCTCTATCAAAAAGAAAAAAAATCACCGGAAATTCACGCTATTTATATCCATGAGATATTTTTGATTTTGGTTATTTTTTAACTTTTAAATTTGATTATTTATTCAAGTAGGTATGCTAGGCTGACACAACTTCTCCGCTCAGAATCGTTATTAGTATACTATGATTTATCATTGAGTTCAAATATAACATATCCATTAAAACGACACGCTCGATAACTACTGTACAGCAGAGTAGTACTAACTTGTCGACCTTTTTTATTATAAAAATCACAAAATACATATTAAATTTAAATAGATACTAATGACTCGTCAAGTGTAATAATTTATATGAACCTACTATATTAAATCGAAATGACACAGTGCCGACTGGCCTAACCATGGTCACTTAAACAGTGAGTTCTCATCAAATATATAAGAGAGCATATTGAAGTAACAGTGGTCACCAAGTCACTTAAACTAGATAAGTAATAGAATGGATAAAAATTAATATATTAAGTAAATAAGTTTTCATAGTTTAAAAGTTTGAAAAACATTGCTACAGACTGGCTATTTTGTCATAATGATGTGAAACTGTCTGCGTTTTGTTTGCGTCAGAAACTCGTTTCGATCACATATGCATAATAAAATATAAGTTTCATCGTCTCATTCAAACGTGATAAATCGCACGTATAGTACATTTTGAGCACACAATAATATTTCATAGTATTACGACAAAAACGAAAAAGGACTGAACTCAATGTATATAATATTATAATATAAAGGCGACGACGACGGTAATAATATGTCCTTTGCCGCGAGGGCGTATACCGTCTATATACATAACTCATAAACGTATGACCCTTTTTGAATCCTATAAATATGATATATATATAACATGTGTCTGGTTAAGAACGGGTTCGGGTCGGAAAAGAAATAAGTACCTATACGTAAAACGTGCAGTATCGTATAGTCGCATAGTGTCCGCACAGTATGAACCTTATGACATGTATTTATTATCTTTCTATACAATGACAGGCGGCAGTCGGTATATAAAAAGGAAATAGTTTTACAGCGGAAGACTGTATACCAGCAAATAATAAGGACTAGTATTCAGTGTCGGTCTGGCTCATGATCATTGGGCCTCAAAGCCCCCAACTGACTTAGAAAAACATTTTAAGTTGCCTTCAATACATTGCGATAAAATTATTTTTATTTTTAATTAAAAAATAATTAACTGTATCTACTTTAAAATTATTTCTAATTATAATTATTTAAAAAAAAATACAACTTATCAAATTAACAATGTTTTACATACTTTTTAGATTCTTAGTGTAGCGATACTACAGGATGTGTTTTTTTTTCTGTCATCATTATTTGGTGTATTAAATATCCGTTGATTTACGAAATCAGCGTCAGTGAATGTAATTGGTACAGGTCAAAATTGAAAATAATCAGTAGTTGTAGAAAGTGTCGGTGGGAAAAAAGTGAAAAAAATAGTAATTTTTACGCAAATCTAGTTTTTGAAAAAATTTAATATATTTTTTTGGTGTAACTCATAAACTAATAACCTATTAGAAAGATGACATTTTCACCAAATATTTAAAAATATACAATTTTCAAACTATTTTGACTCGTTTTGAGCTATTTATATAAACATTTTTTCAAATTTTGTAAATTATTTTCCAGTTAGAAAGTTTACCGGAAAGTTATGCTATTTATTTAAGAAGTTTTCGATTTTTATTATATATTTTTTTAGAATTATTAAATTTCATTACCTCTTTTATATAAGAATATATATCGTCTACTTTTTTCTTATTGTACGATATTCCTTAGATTGTAAAAAAAATTAATAAACATGAATAAAATAAATTGAGTAAATTACAAACTATTGTTAATTTTTTTTATTTCACTATACTGGAAGATCTTAATACATTAAAGATTTTATTTTGTTTTTCCAACAGACAAATTATAGGGTTGGATTCCAAATTTTATTGGCTTATCGAGAATCTAAGTTTGGTTTTTAAAATTTTAGTTTTCAAAATTGTATTTCACACTCATGTCTCAACTATTATGTGGATTGAGGTATAAGAACTATTCGAATGCTATATATTTTATAATGTGTTAAATAAAACAGACTTCAATATTATTACAATGTTCAATGTTGATACAAATCCATTAGATTGGAACACAAGTCATGGTTCCAAGTCATAAGTGATTTAAATATATACTTTCCCATTTGGCTATGAGCTCCCCTTGCCGGGTAGTCGGGTGGGTCAAACCGACTCTGCCAGTGGGCAAGGATCTAAAAATCTGAAACTGGTGAGGTGGGGGCTAAAATTTTTTCAGAAAAAAATAGAATTATAATTTCAGCTTATAATATGTAATTATATGTGATCATAATATGTGTGATATGCCATTATATAGATAAGATTTTATAAAAATATTAACAATTGTGCTCACATTTTATATTTTTAATTTATAGTACCTATATAACATTTCCAAAAGGGAGAAGCTAAAACCCACTAATCTCCCTGGATTCGTTCTTGACTGCCAGAATTCGTAATTCATATACAGTTTTGAATTTATTACATAATCACTGTGACGACGGAAAAGATCCCGGGAGACGTAAAGTAAAAATTTAAAAAACACTGAATTTTAAGATTTATTTAACTCGCAAAGACGAGAATTTTCGTCCATCACTGAATTATTATAATAATAATTTTTGTCCAATGACTGATGATGACCGTGATTGTGGTTAAATTGCAAATATTATCTATCTATAATATTCACGTCATTCGGGTCTTATTAGTCATGACTGCCTGATCAGACGAGATGTTACTCGAACGACAGTGCTGGATGTATTGATTTAAATATATCGATTTGAATAATATATGATTGTGGACCGACTGCGTTATAATATTATTCGTCGTGGCACATTCCACGATCACCCGTCAAGGCTGTATTATAATACGGTTACTCAGACGTAATAATATTTACGTCTAAATAATAATAATGAAGATAACGATATTATGTATACAATTATGTAATACGTTGCCATTTTCAATATAGTGAAATACTGATTATAATATAGGTACCTAAATGTTTCGGTAATATATATTAATGTGTTATGCCATTTTACGAATAATGTTATAATATAACAGAGTTGGGAATGTAATGCCCTAAAAATCCCAAAGATGCTTTTATGCCATATAAATTCAAAATAATTCACGAATAAAATGGACTTACATTATTTCTATTTTAAACAAATATTGTACCTATTTAATTATTATTGTATTGGGTTGTAAATATTATAATTGTAATAGAATGTTATTGACCTTCTTTAACAGAGTAAAATAGACCGCGCAGTGCACTGATTGTGCTGCAAAGCTACCACGGAATAATTGCACAATTATTATAAGTTATTATTTATAATTAGGGTCCGGAAGTATATGCAACGAACATTACCGAAATATAGATGTATTTATGCACTTAAAATCACTGAAATATGCCCTTAATTTTTTTTAACCCTCATTAACAGAGTAAAATTGTCTGCAGTGAATCGATTGATTTAAACGGTTACAATGGATTAATTGTACAGTTATTAACATTATAATTAGGGTCTGGAAATCTATACACTGAAAAATACCAAAATAAAATGCATTTATTCGCTTAAAAATCCTGTAATATGTGCTAAAATAAGCCTTAATTTTTTATACATAATATTATATAAGAATAAAAAAAACATTTTAATACTACAATTTTTAATTCAATTTAGTTGACTGGTAATTACAAATATTACTTTTTAAAATATTTAAAAACAACAAGGTATGGTTTTATTTTTATATTTACCTCGTTGTGAATTATATGTATAACATTTAATATATAATAACCGAATGGTTTTAATTAAAATCACTGTAGACTTTGTCTATATGTGAAATCTATCATTCACCAATGATATTTAGACGAAAACCACATCAACTATTGTCGGTGTTATATTTTATTAATTTTTAATACTTTTATATTTTTATATAATATATGTAATATTCCAACGACCCGGCAAGGTTACTCTAAGTATAAAAAGAAAAGAGGGCGTTAAAATGCACACATAGACAATACAACATGCGATAGCTATTGCTGGGTTTAATAATTACAGGAAGCAACAGGATTCACGAAAACAATTTCTTGAGAAAGCATAGAAACCTTCTATTTAAATTATGAAGTTTTAAAATTTAATCACCTAGGTAGTTTAACATTTCACGTATATGTGCATGCTGTATTTTTCTAATCATTTTGAACAATACATCGACAGAGTTATTGCTAATTTAACTAGAAATTATTGTAGAGTATTTTAAAAATTTTATTAGATAATATTCTCCGGACACGAATTACGATGCACTATCCGACACCAATGCGGCAACCAATATACAAGAAAAAAAAAAAATAATAATAAACACTTGTTTACCTCTACTACTGTTATTATATTCTGAAATCAATGGCAATAATTTATAAGCTTATTTTTTAAAGTCATTTTTTTTTAAAAAAAGAAAAAAATAATTAGAAAACCAATATGTTCCCGAAATAATAAGATTAAAGATAGGTATCAACAATAAATTACTGATATCCCCTAAAAAAAACTATCGCTTTATAAGTTGTGTTACATATAGGTACCATTGTATAACTAATAGTCTTTGAACTATAGATATCATTTATTCATCATTTATGTTGTAGAATAGACAGTTAAATAATGGAACTTAGCTGGAAGACTTAAGTTAGAAATTTAAAAATAATATAGCATAGTGAGTACATATTAATATAGTTTACTTTCATTGAAATATTCGGTGTATTAATGAGAAATATATAAATATATAAATTAGTAATTACTAATCAAGTGTTTTAAAGTCACCTACTCAAGTTTAATTTTTAGCAGACTATTTGAACATTAATTATATCTATAGTTCAAAAACATATACAAAATTGTATCACAACTTTTAGAGCGGGTTTTCTTTTTTACTTAAAGTTTTTTTTTACACGGAGTTTTGTGGAGTGTTTTTGTTATATAATTATATATTCTTCACAAAAAAATTATCTAAAATGATGCTTACAAACCTTCTACATGACAAATTGGAATATATTCCATATACAGGTTGATTCACCAAGCATGTTCACCCCCATATTTTGCCTTAATTATGAATGCATTCAAATTCTGTTTTTTGAAATGTTTAAATACACTCAAAGACCGTATTTTTAAATTGTTGATTTTTTTGTACTAATTAAGAAGTGTCATTCAGCTATAGGTACAAACTTCTGTTTTCATATAAGAATCGCCATTTTTTACTGAAAATTAATAATGGATAATTTTTTTAACATTTTGATGTACCACATTCAAAATTCGAATGAGTCGTAGTTTCTTAGTTATTAAAATGTTTGTATTAAGGATAATGGTCTTAAAAATGGTTTTACATGAATAAAATAAACGTAAAATTGGATCTAGTATTTATGGACCATTTTCACAAATTATTAATATTAATAACTACAATTTTCAAATCATCATAGTCCCCGTGGGCCTTATCTTATAAACTCATTACTATTGATCTTTTATCCTTAGGACATAAAGTTAAATAACTCAAAAACTACTAGTATGAATTTTGATTTTGGTACGTCAAAAATTTCAGAAAAATTATTTACTCTATAATTTATTGTTGAATAGAGGTATTCTAATTTGAAAAACAGAAGTTTTATCTCCACAGGACACTCCTTGAGTAGTACAAAAAATTTCAAAAAATTGAAAATTTATTTAAAACCTAAAAAAATCAGATTTTGAATAACTGCATTATTGAAGACAAATTAGGGAGTGAGCATGCTTGGTGAACCACTCTGTATAGTATAAACCGTTGTAAGACTAATATGATATATTTTTTGTTTCACACAGAATCTAAAATACAACAACTATTGTAAACATTTAGATGCAACAGAAAAAAACACTAAAAAATGCAAACAAATGGGGACACAAAAGTGTATAATACTATTTATCTTGGTTGGCAATTAATTAATAGGACCGTTTATAAAAAACCAATACTGGAATTCAACAAATAACGACGTAGGTAATAATATGATATATTTTGTCCGACAACGATGCGTGATAAACTACTGTACACAAGCTGTTTCGATTAACCGAATATACAGAATGATTCATCAACCATGCTCAGCATCACTCATTTATCCTTAAATAACGAAGTCTGTTTTTTCTGATTTTTTTAATGACTATACTTTAAATTGTATTTAAAATATATTTTTCATGCCATTAAGGAATGGTCCTGAATACAAACTTATTTTTTGTAAATGTTACTGTAAGTTGTTAGTGATATAATTTTTATGAAAAATCCTATCTAAATCGAAAATTCCTACTTGGTTATAGTGTTTGACTTCTTCAGCTTTTGACAATTACCCATAATAACAGATTTGGAAGATATGAACGCTATGAAATTTATATCGATTTATTTTAATCTATAATAAAATTTCATAGTTCATAAAAATTATCTGAATATAATTATACTTAGGTATTTTATGTTAATTTAAGTCAATTATAATATAAAATATTATAGCATTATCCTTAAACCTTACTACATGAATTTTTTATATCTTTTAAGCTATATATTCGTTCAAACTTTTAAATGAAGGTGAGTATGCTCAGTGAATCAACCTGTATAATTGTATTACTTTTAATGTCCTCGTGCTGTAGGTATAATATATAATATACTCGTTTAGTCATACATAATATGTATAGTTGTTCATTGTACGACTTCTGGAACAGACCACCAAAAATGCTATATTTACTGCAGGCATGTAAAAAAAAATCTTTATAAAAAAACCTTTAGACAAGATATATTATACAGGTAATTAACCGCGAGTGTCTGCAGCAGTAGTACCTAAATGTTATCCGAGTTTTGCAAAAAAGTGTAAATCGTGACTTTTGTAGGTCATTGGCCATCACTTATATAAATGCAATGAGTTGAAATAAAACATTTACTTTAACTACCTATAATAATATGTACAATATGTACATAATAAATGTCTAGATAATGAAATGTCTAGATTATGTATTCTTAAGGATTATAATATATTATTATCTTTTAAAATGTTTAGACATAGAAATAAGAAAACATAATATCCCATGGAGACAAATAGATTACCTACATTATAATATAGGTACACACATTTTAAATTTACTTATAAATTGTAACAAAAAAAATAATAATATACCTACTAATTGTATACAGCAAAAATCCTGTAAAAATCTTAGTATAGTAGCCAGTATACAAAATATGATACCTATAACTTATAAACTTGTTATAAAATCTTAACCAGTACCTATTTGAGATTATTGATTTTTATTACATTTTGATTCTATACATTTTTCTCTACCTATATATTGTATAGGTATTTTTTATATAATGAAATTAATTCAACACAAAAATCAAATCAGTCCGTATACAGACAGTCTCAGAGAAACACTTTTTTCTAGAAAATTATAAACGATTTAGAATATTATATTTGTTTACGTCATATGAATGTGAAAGTATTATGTCGTTGTTATTAAAACAATGAATGTAAACAATAAATAAAGACATTAATTTTAAAGATTTTTTAGCTAAACTATATTTTTTTAAAGGTAACTTTTTACTCAATAAAGAACAAATTTTTATTCCAAATGATACTTTCGAACATCTCTGCTACCTATGTCAATATCTTTGAATTCTACCATAAAATATCAATTAATAACAAATTAAAATTCTAGATATAATATAGGTGTATAATAATATCATCTGTGCAGTACCTAACCGAATATTATTGGATCGCAGTCCAAATTGTGAATTAGGTAAGATGCCGTATTCGGTTATGAAATATGTCTGATACGCTAGAGGAGACATTTTTTAAAAAAGTTTACCTAAGGTTGGCCACATACGACAGTAGGTCTGTACTCTGTATACCATATAGGATATGCAACAGTGTCTGATCTTAGGGGGCCGGCAAGTTGATATTAACACGTATATAAATATATATATACGCATGTTAATTAATTTTAATTATAACCAGTGGCACAAATAGAAAAAATGTTTGGGAGGGGGGGGGGGGCTTAAGTTCTGCAGTTTTAATACTACTTTCATACCATAATCTGAGTTATTATAGACGTTAGCTGATTATACGCGTGTCGTCGTATCAATTCGGATTAAATCGATCTCGTCATATTCGCGTGCCAGTAAAATTATACTATAATATATTATATTATATATCATCCCGTGAAACGACGACTGCATTCTACGCTCAACAGGTTAACCGCTATTATCGTCTACAGTTGTTGATAGTGTCGTCAAATATTGTATCACATATAATTATGATATATTATAAATTATTGGAGCTGTTTTGGTGAAAACCCGTCAACGAAAATCATTACACGTTTCTGCGAGAAATTATAGACTTGGAACGCGTGTTTTTTATTAATTTAATTTTGCAGCCACCAATCGTTTTCCCAGTGGGAAATATAAAACTATGATATTAGTATAGAGTATATCGGTTCGTGTGGCCTGTGAAGTATTCACTATGAAGTACGATCACGGCTCTTTGCTACCACTTAAAATGTGTATCCTCCCTCTGCCACCTGCAGAGGTTTCGTATTTCACTGAAGGTTATTTCGTAGGTATTTAACAGTGGAAGAGGGTACCTACGGTTGGTTAGAACACGTGTATATGTGGCGAATATTTATCTCTAAGTCCGGGTGGTCACCCATCCGAGAACTAGTGACACTGGCTGCTGCTTGACTTCAGAACATGTTTGTTACTGAAGTCAACCACTGCACCATACCAGGCCACATTATATTATTATTATAAACATAAATACCGAAACTCTACAGTATATAGAGGTATATTATTATTATATGTGTGAACGAGTTTTTTGGTCATTGAAAACTGATATCAAACCAAATTTTCAGATTACATTTGTGGTACTACTATAACAGTCAAATGTTAACGCTTGAAAGAAATTTTACTTGATGAAAACTTTAAAAAAAAACTAAAAATTAAAAACGAAATGTTCATGCATTTCATGCATTTGACTTTTTGAACTATAGTGCTGTACCTACCTATTCCAAATTTTCCACAAGATAGGTATTGCAGTAGAATTAATTATCTAATTAGATTTAATATTTACAGCCTAAAAGGGTATAGATATAAATGTGAACAATTGTTCTTATACTATTCAATTACATCGGAAATTCGTCGTGTTATCTTAATCGGGAATACGATAAAATCATAATTATTATATGCATACCTAATACGACTTCCTATATTAACATAATTTATTATTATTAACTAACACACACATACACCCGAAAATATACAGCAACCACCTATCTGGACGTTCTCAACCATATAATATTATTATTATTATTATACACATATTATATTCATACCTGCAGCGTAGTATAATAATATAAAGATATTATTATTACATATGTACGAGTTTTTCGGTCATTGACTGGTCTGTACCCCCGACGTCGTCTCCGTCCACCATCTCCTGGTACTTTGTATAATACTATAATAAATAATAATAATATATATAGATAGTTATACGCGTCATATAAAATATTATCACTATGTACATTGTGCAAATTAACGCGTGTCCGTCGGTTTTCGCGAACGACGCACGACGGTTGCTATTATATTATTATTAAATAATATTACAAATAATAAATGTATAAATCGCGAATGCAACAACCGCGAACTAATAACACTAATTAGACTCGGATTTTGGTAGCAAAATCATATTACGCTTTTTCGGTGGAAGTGTGATAAAAAGGTAACTGCAGTTGTATACGAACATATTGTATACGACATAATAATATGTCGTTTCATGTGATATGTTTATCATGATTTTTTCTTTCTTGTCACTAAACCGTACTTTTTTGTTAATTTTTGAAAATTTTTTTACGAAAATACCTAAGTATTATAAAATAAGATATCCCGACTGACTAATCAATTTACAATTAAAATTATTATGATAGCTAGAGACTATCGTACCACTAAAGATGGGCTCAAAAAACGACTTTGTTTCGGAAATTGATGTATATTGTTGCCATATTGGTTAAAGTAAATAAAAAATGTAAAAAAAAATATATATATAAATATTCGCAGTAGTATTTAGTGTACCTATACATATTACTCGCATTTTAGCATTCATAAATTACGTAATGTGAAATTTTTTAAAAGGTAATGATTATAATATTCACTGTTTACAAATACTGTGTATGGCGTTTTTTATTTTTAAAAGAGTATACAACTAACTGGGCATCGGAAAAAAGAGAGTGTTAGGGGGAAAGTATGCGTTACGAAGATTTTCTGTCACGTGGACGGATGTTGGAAACTCGGTGCTGACGGTGCCTCAGGCTTCACCCACCATGGGCTCTACTTGCCGTCTAGCCCATTATGCTTTTGAACAGGATCGTATACGTAATGGAAAAACACTGTCTACCACGTGACGGTAGGGTAGACATGGAACAGAGACTTGATGGAGTTCACTAGTGCTGGTCAGCGGTATTGGCCCAAATGTTGTGGCTTAGCCGGCCATGGTGGTATATGATACATAGTCAAGAAAATCAATATACTTTTTAAAAGCTCCTGTTTTCACTTTTTGTCAATGACCTTAGTCATATTCTTAGTCACTTACTGTATTTTGCTGATGGTATGAAAATCCTTATGTGCATAAATAATCACAATTACTGTGTCAGTGGTAAACTGCAAAATGAAGAGTGATGTGGGCCATTTTATTGAATACTTCAACTTATTAGGCCTATCTCTTAACATTTCCAAATTAAAAGTTATGACTTTCTCCAGAAAACTATGTCCAATTGTTCACTCCTAAAATATGTTATCTGATGGGTTGCATATTACAACGTCAATAATTAGGTCATTGGTCTTGGATTTAAATTTAGCAGTTCTCTTGACTCTAGTTCTTATATTGATATGATGTATTGCAAGGTGTTAAAAACTCTTGGATTTGTAATGAAACTGACTAAAAAGTTTTCCCAAATTAACAGAGTAAAAACTTTATACAGTGCCTTAGTGAGACCCATTTTGGAGTATGATTCACTAATTTGGGACCCGTACAGTGTACACTTCAAATTAATCTTTGCAGGTTGAAAGAGTCCGATGAACATATTTAAAGTATGCAAGTTACATTTTAAACATTCGATATCTTCCACACGATTACAATCTCTAAGATTCTTTACCTCCAATACCTAGCTAACTTTAGGCGGATGTTAAGACATAAGACTATCCTTAAAAGGCTCTTATATAATGTTGTTGACTCTCCTACTCTTTTATCCCTTATAACCTTCAAAGTTCTTCAATTTCCAACCCAAGCACCTGTGTCGTTCTTTACCTACACCCCAATTTTAATAAATAAATAAAAATAAAATAAATAAATAAAAAAATTGTATTTCATTAGCCAGATTTACATCTACTATATTACCTATAACCAGAAACATTCGTGTTTCGTCATCGAAATCATTTCGTTTGTTACGTATCGAATTAGCTGATAAAATAATTATATTATTTTAATGATGCATCAAACTTATTAGTTATAATAGTGCAGATATAAAATGAACTAATTGAGAGTGTCTTCCTGGATATACTGAATAATTACTTGGATCAGAATTGGCTTAGTCAACGTGCTATTTTAACAGCAAAAAATAATGATGTTGACAAAATTAACTTTCAGATACAACAGTTATTGCCAGGTGATTTTATGTCTTTTAAATCAATCGACACTACTGTCGATGAAAACGAAGCAGTATATTTTCCCACTGAATTTTTAAATTCCCTGGAAATACTAGGAATGCCACCACACAAACTTCGATTGAAGATTGGTTTACCAGTTATTCTTTTGCGTAATTTGTATCCACCTAAATTATGCAACGGTACACGTTTGGTAATCAAAAGGATCAGCGGAAATGTTCTTGAAGCAACTATTTTGACTGGGAAGTTAAAAGGAGAAATTGTGCAGTTGCCACGTATTCCAATGATACCATCAGAATCTCCTATACCAATTAAAAGACTTCAATTTCCTATTCGTTTGGCATTCGCAATGACCATAAACAAGGCTCAAGGACAAACAATGTACATTTGTGGCTTGGACTTGGAAAATCCATGTTTTTCCCATGGACAACTATATGTTGCATGCTCACGTGTGGGGAAGCCATCAAATCTATTTATATTAGCAAAAGACAGGTTAACCAAAAATATTGTACACCGATTAGTTCTTAGTTAAATTTAAATTATTAAAAATAG
>NC_042493.1:34455101-34473103 GCF_005508785.2 Acyrthosiphon pisum | reverse complement strand
TCAATAAAGAACTTTGTAATTTACTCATTTATTGCAGACTATGTTCTATCCTTAATCCTGTGGGTTATTATTAGTGACATTATATGAATATTAATTTGACATACT
This sequence comes from Acyrthosiphon pisum, assembly GCF_005508785.2. NCBI lineage: Eukaryota > Metazoa > Arthropoda > Insecta > Hemiptera > Aphididae > Acyrthosiphon > Acyrthosiphon pisum. Next base: position 34,472,998 of record NC_042493.1, on the reverse strand, counting down.
CAATAGTTTACTATACGCTATGATCTCCGAAATCACTAATAAACTATAAATAAAAAAAAAAGTTTCTTATACATATTAACAATAATACACGGCCTACGAAAATGCAAAAAAACAAACTAATACGCGGGCAACGCCGTGTCGGGACAGCTAGTAGGTATATATATATATAATATAATATAATATAATATATTTTTTTTTTTTAAAACAACACGTTTGGAAACTACTGATACAGACCTATATCGAATATATAATAGATAAACTAATTCTTAAATTTGTGGTGGGGGGGGGGGGGTGTTGAATTTTTTTCAANAACCCCCCAATATTTTCTTGATTATTCGTCATTAAAATGTTCCACGTAAATTTCAAAAATATTCTTGCCAATTCATGCTAATTTCGTGCTAATTTTTAGTGCAAAAAAATCATGGCTTTTAATTGGGGGATTTGAAACTGGTGAAAGGCTCGTTTACAAATCGAAACTCTTAACACACTCATTATTATAACAATAACGCCTATTCATCTGAGGAATTTGTCGACCAGTACCGAATAATATTATAATAAGATCTACGGTAGTTATGTATAGTAGCCGTGGTGGTGGTCGTGGTGGGGATGATTACGACTATGATGATAATAATAATAATAACAATAAAAGAAACAAATTCCTGAGTATTAATCAAAACACGGACGCCTGTGGTTTTACAGGGCGTCCTTATGATATAATATTATATTAATATCATAGTGTAATAGCGTGTTATACATTATATATTATAGTATTAATGTACATATATAGGTAAGTATATATACTTTGAGAGAGTTCACAATACCTGCACCTTGCACCTATGTAGATACACCTCTATATATATAATGAATGATACGCGTTCTTAGAATAATATTTGACTCTTGCAGGCGAAGGCCGTTTGAGGTTGAAGACCGGATACGATAGCCTTCAAAGGTTTAGTCATCTATCTTCTGGACTCTGCTGCAGCATCGGACTGCACGAACGCAAACTTCATACCGCGGTTACCGCAGCCTATGCAGTCTATATATAGTGGTCAAAATGCAACTATATACGCGATACGCCCAGCGCTTTCGTGTAATAATAACCGTCGAAATTCGATCACACACTACGTCATAAAATAATATATTATCTACTGTAATGGTTGTACTTGTAGAGCACATCGCGAGATCGCCGTTTGGGATCAAAATATAAAACTGAAGGTATTTTTATTTTCGAATACTTATTACGCAATAACGATTTTTATGAGACGAAATCGATGACGATTCAGTCGGGTAGCCTGTGTAGGCGATGTGGTTGTACGAAATAATATATTGTTTTTCATAGCCATTGAAACATTGAATATAACGGACAAAATGATTAAGACCCGGCAAAAAATATAATACGACGACAGAAGAGGCATAATACATTATAATAAGTGACATACCGTACAAAAGTAACAAAATTATACCCGCAGTATCATTTCAGATATTAAATTAGAACTATACTTATATTGTTCAAAAATGCATAACATTAAAAGGACGCTGCTATAATTGAACACTTTCAATTAAAACCTAATAAATATTTTTAAAAAAACGAATAGCGAATTTGTTTAATTCCTGTTAATATCTGAACTTGAATTGTCTATAGAAAAATTTTTGCTGTTATGTTTTATTTATATTTTTTGGTTTCTGTGAGAACGACTTTTGAGGAACATTGTACTCAGACTAAATATTAAGACTTAAGAGCAGGACGCTCGTGTCAAACGTACGACCTAGCAAATTTGCGTAGAACCGACTTTGTGTTTTTAACATTAATATTTGAGTGAATTATCAAACTTTTATCATCAAACATTATCAAACTTAGAGGTAAAAACTTTATCTGTTATCTCACGTCAATTTTTTCGAAATTTAAATTTTTAAATATTTTTAAATAAGCCATTATGTATGTGGGCATGACTAAAATAATATCAAAGGCTGTCTACAGTCCCGTGACTATCCATTATAATATACAGGTTTCGCTCTGTACTGTAATACCTACGTTTTGTCGAAAACTCCCATTTAAATATATTATAAGAGGACGTTTTGTTGGAAGTATTTTTAGGATAACTCAGTTTTTAAGTAAGTTATAGCGTGTAAAATAAATGTAAATTAAAAATGCTCATAACTCACTTAAAAACTGAATTATTGTAAAAATACTTCCAAAAAGACAATGAGATAATGATTAGATAATGTTCTTATACCATAAGTTTCATAATGGTCGATTCACTCTAATTTTTAAGCTAACGGTATACAACTTGAATTTCTGAGCGTAAATTTGGTATGTTACGCGTTTGTAAGACGGAGACAACAAATGTGGGTGTTGCGTCCTCTTAAGGATTGAATATTATTATGTCGTGTAACTGAGATTGGGAAAATATGAGAAGGTCTGAAAGCCTAGATTTTTTTTAGTGATGTGTTTTAGACAATACCTTATATATTAATAATATCAAACACGAACTATTATATACAAGTATACAACTACATATAAGATATTATATTGAAGTAGGTACATACCTATTGAATCATATTATGACAACATATTTTATAGAAATCATCTGAAATCTGAATCGTATAGTACATAATATTATAATATATTTTGCATAAATATTTCCGATAAGGAGTGTCTTATGTTTTGACACCCAAAAGTCAAAACATTTATTTTTACTGTCTCAAAACTATATAAGTATGAGCGTTCATTGAAATTTTTAGTCACTTAAAAAAAAAAAACAGAGATATTTTTTGACATGAAAACATAATCGATTTATGTGTAATAAAATAAAATTGAAAACAAAATAAATAAATCTTAACTTCTTAAACGAAAAATTTAATTCGTTGATTTCACGTCGATTAAATCAATGAAGTTAGTACTTAAATTAACGGAAACCCAAAAATACAACTAATATACAAATTTAAAATGAAATTAACTTTTTAACTCGTAAATAACGAATAAAACTATGATACACGTGGTTAAAAGGAAAATATTACCAACTATTTGATCCTATTTTTGTAAATTAATATAATGTGACGCGTTTAAATTCAGCACAAATTACGAAAAAGATAATATTATAATATAGAGATCACAAAGTGTTTTTTAACAATTTTTTTTTTTTTTTAATGCGTATGTAATTGCTGGTAAACTCGTTTACGATTTTCAGGAGACTAAAATTCACGTCCGAAATTCTCATGAAGAATACTTTAATAATAATAATAATATATAGTTCACCAACTGGCAGGAAATCGCAGCGGTAATCCCAATTATATTATAATTTATATTATAGTATGGCTGGTGTAAATTACAAACGACTATAACGAGTTAAAAGTTTATTCGAGGGTTCTCTGTCGCTGGATCTAATCTCCCTTCCCACACAAACCGATTTTTAAACGTCTACACAGCTTATAAATAATTTTTTGAAATGAAAAAAAAAATTTAATTTGAATACCTGTATATATGATATATATTATGCAAATCAATAATTACACAACGAGTTACCCTTTACAGGACTTCTACTATATTAATTTACTCTTAAAAGCGTATAATCAATTCGTTTCTTATTCGAGTTAAGTCCAATGGTAATATTATTATTATTTATATCACGAAAATACCTGCATGTATAAATGTATGTTTTGTATAAAATGTGTTAAATTTATTTCAATAGTAATAACGAATTGAATGTATGTAACTAAATATACAATTTCAACTTTAACCGAGTCAAGTTAATTTTTTTACAACTATGAATACACGTTTGCACTTAGTGACTTTGTCACGTAAACGTATCTATACCTATACGGCTATATCCATTACCAAAACAATTTGGCTAACTTTCGTATAAACTTTATTTTATTATAAAGGTAGGACATTTTCGACGTTTCTCAATAGGTTTCTTTGAAATTACGAAAAACAACGACAATGAAGTCTTATCTTCTTAAAATAAAACCATATAAAACAATCACCTAAAAAATGACCTATAATAATGCATTATTATAGGTCATTTTTTCTTTGTAATCAACAAAATAGGTACATTATATTACATATATTATAATACATCATATTTATTATATCGTTATTCATTATATATTATACAGCTGATAACATTTTCTGCACCATCCGTTGGTTTATTTTTTTTAATAATATATACTTAACATTTAGTATACATTTCGTCCGGCCTCGGAAAATTATAGAGAATACGACAATATTTAACAACAATTTTTCAAACAGTTAGGTATCAATAATCATTTTTAATTTCAATAACATTTTTTTGTTTAAGATCTATTTATGTTTTATAAAGTTTGGCGTTCTTGATATATTTTAAAAATTTTGTAATTTAGGTACACCTAATCAATATAGTAGTGGTCTACGTCAGTATTTTCTTTCAAATAAGAATTATATATTATTAGTCATCGGATGCGATGGCAACCAAAACAGTAAAATATTATTTCAATTAGAAAAAAAATTTGGCGTTGGCTTTTTTCAGTTAATGATATTAATTATGACCATGGTCATTCAAAAATTGGATTTTTTTAATTTTATAGGAGACTACAGTTTCTATAGTAACTATAGGATGAAACTTCATTGTACCTGCACTAACCGATCGGAAATCCACCCACGTGTCGAACAATTATTTCTTTTTCAATTCATTCTAATGGACTATAGAAATTCTATAAGATAGTTACCCTCTTCTTATATTATTTACCTCACAATTGTATCTATATAGGTCAGGCTAAAATCTATAATGCACGTGGATGCATGATGAATGCGTGTTTTTGATTCCGTTTCCGAAGTTAAAAATTATTCGCACTCGTGTTATAACATATAATGGCGGAGTTTTAAAATGGATAAAAAGGTTGAATATGTCATAGTATAGTATAGTTTCGAATATAATATTGTAAACGCGTATTCACCTTTTCAGCATATTGACAAAAAATGCGGTACAGATATCGAATCGTCTACATTATAGTAATGGGTATGCATAATGGTATACACTATACACAATAGTACCTATGTTTACGTATTATAATGGTATAGGTACTTAAGATGTATACAGGGCAACCTGTGATTTCTCGTGCTTTAATAAAACCGCGGGTGAAAACGGTGGGCTACCCGACATACAGGGTGATTTGTAATTTTATAAAGAATTTATTCAAGTTCCGATTTGTGGAATTTTTAAATACTTAAGTAATATGAAATTTTTTCAAGAATTAAGAGTAAGGTCTAGTGAATACAGGTTAGGTAGGTACCGACTTCTTTTTTGCTTTTAATGAGAACCACCTTTGTTCCTGAAAACAGTTATTTTTTTAAAACGTTGACCTATATAAATCATAACCCTGTCGAATTAATCATTAATATTATATAATTATTATTATTGTGTACGGGTTAGGTGTAAATAAAAATGTGTATGCAAACTTCCCGCAGCAATATGATAAAATATTATACAGACGATTTTTATAAGTAAGTTCAATATCAGAGACATATTTTATAATGATTTACCAACTAGATAAGTCTCATGGGCAAAAAAAAATCGTATTTCAAAGAAATGTGTTAAATAGAATTAAATAAATTTGGTTCTAATTTAGTTTAGTTCTCAAAATTATTATTCTCATAATTTAGAAAATGTTATTAAATTGAAGTTCGTTGTATAACAATGTCACTGTATTATTATACGAACAATAACGTACTAAGACCCATTATGGTGGTTATTATTAAACTGTTTGATGTTATATCTGTTTGACTATTGGTATAACCTAACCTATAGGTACCTACTTATAATAATGGTACATTTTTTTCCCGAGAACAGTCGAACAGCGACAAAATATTATTTTTCAGACATTTTTTTAAATTTATTTATTCTTTATTCCACATAGAATTTGGGAAATGATAATATTTTGTAAATATTTTAAAGTGTTTAAATAATGAATATTTGACTAATAATAGGTATTGTATAAATATTTTCTTCTTCTAATAACAAAATATTGTACTATGATATGCATTACCTACATAAAAATTTTGACTTAATATTTTTATAAAGTTTCCGTAAAAAAGTTTTTTGAAAATACATGATTAAAATGTTTTCAAAAACATGAACATCTTTGCCAAAGAATATAAACAAAATATTTCCTAATTATTTACGCAACTTTTTAAAATATTTTGACAGCCATGGCTATGCATTCTCTGAAAATATTTTTACCATGGTTGGGAAATTTATGATGTGTGGGATTAGGTTCTCAACACCATCTTTGCAAATCGTCCAGGTTTATGCGTCTCGCAATAATTTATAATATAGTCTGACGGATATTCGTTGTTTGTCGTACGCACCACATACGTTTCGCTACGAATTATAAATATATTTTTCGGGACATTTTTTCATTTCTGTATTCTTCAGATTCTCAATGCGATTGTTACGCAATTTATATTTCAGGGTCAAGGACGGAAACGTCGTGTATAATATAATATTCTATATTTATTTATTATTATTATTATATTATATGTGAAACGAACAATCTACTTTTAACCGTGTGAAATTCTTACGAAAAATCCCGTTATTCCGTAGTAAACAAAAAATAACGTATACATCTCACACTATGTCAATTTTCCAAAGTCGTTAAATAATGTTATGTTATAGGTATGTTCAAGTTCAACGCTAACAATATTTTTGTATTTGCGTATTTTAAAACGACGATTTGTTTTATTATTTTACTGCGCATTGACATCCGTGCTCTGTACGATTTATTTGACGATATCACTGGTATTTATGAAATGACATTTTCGCTTCTCAAAATATAATATTATGATAATTTATGTAATAGTATGACGAACAATAGTTATGATTTATTAGGTATACGTCTCGTACGTATTTAAATTTTGTTTCGACAAATCGCCCACGCAAGTACCTATATAATATGTTGAAATATTATGATTCTGAACCAGAGAAGCTGAAGGGTTAGAGGACTTAGCCATTTGTATGACTTATCAGGAGGGCCAAAAAACTAAAATCTTCTTTTTTTTATTCATTTGATTATCTACATAAAATTTGGTCATACAAAACTAAATTGAGTTTCAAAAGTCTATAAATAGTCCCAAAAGTACCGAAACATTGATACGATTACATTAATTGATTACCCATATTATGATGTCTAAAAAATTTTAATAACAATTTTATATCACTACAGGATATGTCTTAAGTATAATACAAAAAATCTCAAGAATTTGATAATACGGTATTTAAGTATATTTAAAAATTCCAAAAATCGGATTTTAAAGGGGTGTGCATGCTTGGAAAATAACCCACCTGTATATGTAAGATTTATTATTTCAAACACACACAACCATTTATCTATACATAGGTAGTTTATTAGTTAATTTAATTGTGAAACGCACGTGACAATCCATGTGAGTTTGATTACTTGGTACGAATAAATTAACTCTATACGATCATACTGACTGCTGCAGTCAGAACGTTTTATTGTTGTTTTTAATAATATATATGTGATCAAATGATGGCGAATATAGGGAACTTCGATATTAATTACTTCCAACTTCGTTCGGAAACAATTATAAGTGCCTAACGTCGTTTCGTTGAATTCAGAATTCTGTAAACCACCCCGTAATAATTAATTTTATGTAATTTAATATGCACACACACACACACACACACACACTCACAAACAAACACACAACTGTAATTATTACCTATATTTTGTCGTAATTCGTTCTGCGACGGTAACTGCGATGTTTCTCGTAATTCACGCGGCAACGTATAACATAAAATATATAAAATTTTGACAATGCGAATAAAATAAATATTAAACAATAATAATAACGTTGGGATAGAGGACTTGTGTTTACACTGCGGAGACGTACTTAACCAAAATTTCTAACTCTGGAGCTGATTTTTTTTGCCTCCTCTCCTCTTTGCAGTTATACAATTTTAATTGAGAATAGGATAAACAAATTCTACAAAGGAAATTAACATTTAATAGCGAAATTTCAATGAATGAAATTGACAATAACTTACGTAACTTTCTAAGTATAAATAGTTTAATATAAATGAATTAATGTTCAATGAGATAAAAGTCAGTTTATATTGATTAGAAAATATGCTTGGATAATAAACAAAGAATAATAATAATAATGATATATTAAATTAATATATTATTTAAAGTAGAAACAATATTATAATCACAAAATTTGCTTGTACAAAACATCGTCCTGCTCTCCATTATATTACATTTTCATGTTGACGATATGAGTAAATAAAATAAATAAATAGAAGGGAAGCTAAAATAATATTTTGTACTTGTAAATATCATAAATCAGTTTCATAGTATTTTATTTTAGGTATTTCTGCTAAACAATACAACAATTATAATACATTTTTAACCTTCGTTGTTAAAATAGTTTGTTTTTTTTAAATTTAAAACCAAAATTTACATTATTTGATATTTTAAATACGCTCCCGACCAATGTGCAAATATTTTTAATGTCCTGAGGATGTCCTTTAGTGGAGCTGCAGCAATGTAAAACAGATTGAACTTTCTAAAATCATCCATTTTTCGATATTTTATGTAATTTTGAATGTAAAAGTATATGTTCTTTAACTACCTATATTGAATAATAACTATTTAACTGAAATACTCAATGACTGAATTAATTTTCAACTCACAAAATAATAGCTATACCTACTTACTTATTTATTATTAAGAAGTTTTTTTCCAAAATGAATCAGGAAATTATTTACAGGGTTGATATTTTTATTTTCATTTTTAGCGTTTTAGTTGTGGCGATGTACCTAACAGAATTACAGAAAATAAACAACAACCGATAAATATCATATTATAATAATTGTTTACGATTTTAAGTCACTCCCGTATTTTCATTGAACTATATAGGTACAATAAATCAAGTGAAAATATTTCGAGTTTGTCCCGTTATACGCATCCCTAGATATCTCTGATGATAATCTTTGGATTCCCTTTCAACGGGCTACTATATTATTAAAGTGTACGAAACTCTCGATCGGCGGAATTTGCAGACCTAACAGCAAATTCGAACAACAACAACATTATAATATGATACCCCGTGGCGATTTTCACTTTCGTTATACACACCCTTTACCTACACGGTGCTTGTTGTGAAATATAGCTCGTATAAGAGTATATAACCATAATATATAGTGTTAGGGATTTAAAATGCCATGAAATTTATTTTCTTGAAATGTTTAATTTATATGAAAAATTAAAATATTTAAAAAAAAATTGTTTGCTATATCTAAAATGGATATGGGGGAGGAGGTAAGTCGTTGAACCAAAATTTCAAACCATATTTTTTAACGCTGTGCGGTTAGTAAGTGTTACCGGTGAATTGTACCACGGTAATCGGCATCGTATACTATATTGTATGTTCCTGGTCTTACAATCTTACTAATGGTTATTTTTTCATTATTTTCAGTCGGTAAAACAAAGAACGGCCCAATCCTAATTATATTAGCTGTACATTTTGAATATTATGTTATGTCCCCACCGTGTCAGCTGATCGGAAATATATTATGAAATACCTATAACTTAGAATTTTGTGTGCCTACAATAATTATCCGAATTTCATATTGATAGTGATAAAAACGCCCTAAAAAAATGCACAAGGACAACAGCGAACCTCATTTTTGAATGGACCTCAAAATTATCATTTTTAAAAATTGTTATTTTTTCGATGATTTATCATTATTTATGAATCTTAAATGTTTTAGGTGACCTAATGCTATAATAACTAATAACTAATAACTCACTAATGCCTAATCACTGCAAGGCTGGATTATAAGAGGGACTCGGTTCCCATTATTAAAATGTTTTCATTGTACCAAAAAATATCACTTAAATTAATAAAACAACCTAATTAAATCAGATAACACGCTGAACTCGATAAAATTATATGAAACAATGAAAAGGGTTTGATAATTATTGGCAATTGTCACATCATGGTCAAATGAGATAATCATAGAGATTATTCGTGTTTGATTATTTCTGATAAAACAAATAACAATATCAAAATGTAAAAACGTTTTGTATTGTGACGTATTTTGATAGAAAACATAAAGAACACTGTAAATAAGTACCATTGATGGCTTGATCATACATAAAGAATAATGTATAGAAACTTTGAGGGGCTTACACTGGATCTTGTGTGATCCTTAACCCGGCCTTGCTCCGTTTCTATACCACGTATACCTACCAATGATACCTACCTATATATAATAGTTATTTTATTTGTTAATAGTTAATCTCAACTAAATGTGTTAAGTACCGTAAATTAAAAATGATCATAATATTGTCAGGTCTTTTACCAGAACTAAAAGTCATCAATAATAATTGGTACTTTATTTAACCGTTATACATAATATTATATTGTATTGATATTGATTTATAAACGTCAATTTTATATTATGTTCTGCACGTACTTTGTCAATAGTTACAATAATTTGTAATAATAAGTCTATATTAGGTATAGGTAATGTGATCTGAGACAATACCACCTACCCAATCATAAATTATAATTATTATTTGTACTCACCTTGTGGATAATCTGATTGATTTACGCCTGGTCGCACTGCAAACAATCACTAAACATTTAATGTATCATTAAGTGAGCTAATGGTCCCTTAAATATAATTTAGAACCGCCCATGATCGGTCCATTCATTTTAGTAAGCCATTACATTAATTGATTTTCCATGCAACTTTGTTATAGTACTATAGTAATCGTGAGTTGTCTTATGTAAGTAAATTATTTTCACTATATAATTTTTGGTAATCAAAACATTAAACAATAGAATAACTAGAAATATACCAAACATTATTGTATCAAACAACTATATTTATAAAATCATAATTTTAGTAATTTTACCAATTAAACAGTTAATTAATAGTACCTAAGGTACATAATATATTTTGTTTAACTATAATATTTAGGTGATTTTTTTACATATGAATTTTTATTTGTATATTTTACAATTAATATATTATAAGCAGTACATAGAGTACAATTCAATATATCTGGTAAAAGTAGGAATATAATAATATTTTTTTTCAAAACGGTAGGACTTGGGTACCTATATATTATTATAATAATATGCTTGTGATTACTTTTACATTTGGAATAATTATATACTTCCTGCATTAAACACAGTAAAACAAAAATTATTTTTTTATGTCAGTGCGGTTTTGATGACTCTGTTTTATATATATATATTTTTTTCTCAGTAGAAACATAACTTACTCATTTTAAGTTTTCAGTTTTATTGTTTTACATTTTTTTCAGTTTTTTCAAACTAAACTGTATACTATGTAGTTTAATGACAACAACAACAAATTACTATCTAGTTATGTATTTAAATGGAAAATTAAATACCCTCATTGTAAGTATGATGTAGGTACCTAATATGATGTACTATTGTAGACGAAGTTATGACAATATTAATAAGCAAATGCACTTTCTTCTAAACATTTTTCTTCTGCAGGATTCACAGTAAATAATATTCGCTGGCTTTCGAATTCTTAGACATTTCAATAATTGTTGTGTCTACGTTGTTATTATTGTACTTTATTCATAATATAATATGGCGGTGTCCTAATTTAAGGACTTAAGGTACAATTTTAATTAATTTTACGGTGTTATTTTATCCCAATTATTTCTGCAGAACTAGGTATATACGATGGGGATTTGGAAGGCAAATTGTAACCCATTGAAGATTTCGTTGAATTTATTTCTCAATACAAATTCAATTGGATATTCATACTATGAAACTAGTTTTTAACTAAGTAGGTACCTACCCTGCAAGTAGTATTAACATTCTTATTATTTACAATTTAAGGATCTACATCATGATAAAAGTATAAAACTATATAATATTAATTATTATATGCAGAAACTATTTGATGATTATTCTTTACGCATTTAAATAATTGTTTTAACAAAAATATTTCAGCAAATGTTATTACACAATATTCGACTTCGACATGACCTTATGTAGCTAATGCTAGAACAATTTACCATACACATATATATTTACACTGCACCTATAACCACGTGATACAATATTTCTAACCATTTATAAATTAATTAACTTTACGCTCATAAAGTTTAATTTATAAATATTTAAGTTGCCAGTTGCTTTTACTGTAAGACCACGCGCGTATATGTTTTTATATTATCTACACTCTATAATATAATGATTGATGACGTATGCGATTAGACAGTTATCGGTGACTGAGGGCAGATACCTATACCGGCGATCACTGACCGCAGATTGGACTGGTCGGATGAGGAACATAATTAATAATATTCTTTTGTGGACATTCGAAAAAAATCGCCACATCACATATTATTTTCAATTTCTGATGTTTAGCAAACTTGATTATTATCTACCTACAGTAAAAACAATCAGAATTAAAATTGAAAATGATTTTGTTAAGCAAAAAACCTGAGTATTAAAATGAAATAATTTTGTGCTTGATACTTAATCATTGAAAGTTCAAAGTACTCTATAAAGACTTAGGTATATATTATGGTCCCATCGTTTGTAAAATGCTTTATGGAAGAAGTATAATTTTTTAAGCAAAAGTCTTGTTTGTGAATCTCATTAAGTAGTTTACATGCAGATAGCATATAGTTACGACGTCTTATTCTTGAAATATTTGTGTTACAGAATATATAATTTACGTTGTGGTACGTGAGGTTTTCTTTACCTATATTTGACTATTCAATAACCATAACCAGGCACGTAGCCAGGATTTTATTTTGGAGGGGGTCGAAATAAATGTTAGTACAATTTTTATGCTTAATTTATATAAAAAACATTTTTTTTTTTATATAAACGGTACACAAAAATTTCGGGGGGGTCTAGACCCCATGGACCCCCCCTGGATACGTGCCTGACCATAACTAACATTTCTACATACATAATACTATAATATTATACATACCACATGGATGATGGATCCTAGACGAATATTATATTTACACAGCACAACACATAAAATAATATAATATATTGTCAGTCTTATAAATATTAATTATATAAACCTATCTATATTCTATAGCCGTGTTTAGGATTCTCAAGAATCGAATATAATATGAATACAGCTCTAAATATCTTTTTTACAATATTTGCGTAACAGAATATAACTGAATTTGAGGTGTGCTTTACCTATTTACATGTCTATCCAATAACCATAACCATTTCTATAACATTTTACATACCACTACGTGGCTCCTAGACGAATATTATACACACAGTACAGCACAACACATAAAATAATATATTATAAAGTCAGTCTTATAATTAGTAACTATATAACCTAGCCGTGTTGGTATAAGAGTTTAACTGTTGGTATATACCTATAGTGGTGGTCGGCGCGGGGCCTCTTTCGGGGTTACTGCACTATTAAGGACTGTGAGAATTTTTCGTTTTCTTCAATTCCTACGATGGTATACAATAATACCTATAGTAATAATAATATAACATCATCGTAATTCCGTCTTGCTGACGTACATTACATTTTATAACTTGATCGTTACGAACTCTGACACCCGTCGATTGTACCGCAATAATAGATTTTAATCGTTATTAAGGGCGAACAAATAATACACATTATAATGGAACTGATCTTAACTGCGCCTAAATAGTAGGTAGGTACCTGTTAGTACCGTATTGTTAGGTAAGGCAATGACCACTTTGATACGAATCCGTCGGTGTTTAGGTCGTTCGTCATTTACTATTGTCCGGTCAGCTAGAAATTATTATTATTTGTTTTATGAATTTCAAATGATTTTATAACAATTTAAATCATATTAGGAATTTATGACGATTTGAAGATCACAATAGGTATCACTTCCGTCTCGAGTGGTGGTGGAACAGTCAAGAGCACAATAATATATCGAACAGTGAACAGATTATATAGGTATAGAACGCGTATCGGATAACTGTAATATAACTTTGTTCGTGCGACGACTGACGTATTTTTAAATACCTATATCATAATAGTCATGAAGTTCCTTACAATACTAAAATGATATAATGGACAGATATTATAATAATATGGTCATAGATTTTTTTGTTTTCAACATCGACGAGACGCCATATCGATTGTCTATAATATTATATGCTTTTAAACAAATGCATCATCGTAAGTAAGAAAAAAGTACTCACCCACACACGCATAACTGTTTGTATTTAGTGATATTATACGATGCGTACAACAGGTGTGGGGTTCGTGTTATGAGTCAGTATAAGAGTGAAATGCTGTTAGTCCTATGATTACCGCTTAAAATAATTGATTGAAAACGAATGTTTTTATGCTAGACCCGGTGGTTCGAATTTTGTAATTTTTTTTTTAATTTTATTATTCTCGATGAAAACGTTATCACTTTGTAAACACACTTGAAAATTTAATGCAAGGCATAATTATTTTTTAAATGCATTTAAAGTTAAAATTTTAAATAATTACATTTTGATTCATCAAAATCTCGAAAATTTTAAAATTATTTTCAGTTAGAAATTTATAAAAGTTTTTCTTTCCTAGCATTAGACATTTTAATAAATGATTCGTTAGGTACATTATTGGATTTACACAGGTAAATTAACGAATTTTCTTTTATAGATTTTAGATATTTTGTTGTAATCAAAAAACAAACAACTCAAAAGTCAAAGTAGTCACCATCACAATATTTTCATAAGTACATGGTAAAATTATTTAAATATTTTGACACTGTTATTGAGTTATCTCTAAATAGAGTTAAATTATTTTGAAATTATTTTTCAGAAATGTATAAAAGTTTTTCTTTTCATAGCTAACATAAAAAAAAATGTAATAGAAGATTCCCCACAAATTTGTCTTCCTTTAAATTTCCTTAATAAATTAAATAATGCCTGTGGATTTACAATCCCGTCTTAAACCCTGTCAAATAAAAACTACGTATATTTTAACACAGTTTTTATTTAGTATATATTTGACCAAACCTAAAATACAGGTCTAAAATGATGAGTATACAATTTTATAGTATCTATTTTATTTTGAGGGGCCTCGCTACGGCTATTATTTAAGGGGCTAGAGTTAGACAATTTATAATCTCGTCTTAGCCACCACTTATGTATAAGTTGTAAATATTAGTGTGAGTGAAATTCAATGCGGTTATCACTCTCGTATGCGTATGCACAAGTCAATACCTAACTCGATAACAATATAGAATTCACTATACGAATTTTAAACAATACTTACGTGTTTTGACAACATTTAAATTAGCTAATGTTGTGTGATTTTGATTTTGAAAAAATATGTATCTTCAGCAAAAAAATGCCTGTAGGTAGATCATACAAAATGGATTCCGTTTTTCATTTTAATTATGATTTGAAAAAGTTCATATTTTGAATTTTTTAATTAGGTACTGTTCACAATAATATGAGATTTCATTTTTACAAAGTGTTCCGTATAATCAATGGACAATTTTCTGTCGAGATCAATTTTTTTTTAGTCTATTTCGGACAGAAACTAGACATAAGCTAACTGTAATTTAGTCAAAACTTAATGTCGTTTGAGCTAAAATGTATGCCAGTAGCGAGGCACCTTTACAACAAAAAAGTTTAACCAGAAAGTGACGCTATTTATAGCCATGAGATTTTTTTGAAATTTATTTTTAACTATTAAATTCGATTATTCAACAAGTATGCTAGGGTGACACAAGGTCTCAGCTCAGAAACGTTTTTCGTACTTATGCAATGATTTATCATTGAATTAAAATATCCATTAAAATGACATAATATACTCGTCAACTACTGTACCTACATCCACTTATGCACCTTTTTTAAATTTTTTTCATCAACTAAACTCGATTTTGTTAAAAAATATCATCGGCATGACCAACCTTGAATAAACGCGATTCTGATCACGTGGTCGATCCGTTTTATATATTATCGCGCACAGCATAATATTATATTTTTACGGAGACCGATCAATAATATTGAATGATAAACGTGGATGTGCAGGAAACATTACAATAATCATGGCGATTAATAAACAAGATGGCAAAAACAGTACCTACTGTTCGCGTCGAGGTGAACGATATTGAATCATTGACGTGGATGTGCAGGAAACATGACAATAATCATGGCGATTTATAAACAAGACGGCGAAAACAGTTCGCTTTGCGGCGGACGATGCCTACCTGCAAGAGAGCATCGTCTTTCACACAATAAAATCAACCGTGGTTACGTAACAGCATATACCTTGGTACCTATACTATTATTATAAACCGCGCGTATACATAGTATTATCCTGTTATGCCTACAACGCCTGTTATATTATTGTTATAATGTATGCGAGCGCGTCCCATAAAAGATTATTATAAATAATATTATATCCACGCCGTCTATAATATAATATATATTAATATACATAATATAACGGGTAACATGGGAGTCCGCGTCGAAAGATAATTCGAATGAAAAATGCGTCTTTTAACGATTCTCCTCGACACAACACACACACACACACACACAATATAATATAGTATTATAATATACGCAGGTTTCTGACAACCGTCGCGGACCGGCTGGCTGTCGCTCGGTGGTCGTACATTATTGCGGCTACTGGTTTTCACGTTTATTATTATTATTATTATTATTCTTTATCGATTTATCTGTATCCGTCCGAGATTAAAACGAACCGATACGGGACCACTGTAAATAATTATAATATTATAATATTAATGATATAATATTACAATACCGGACCCTGCACGTTGGGTGAGGTATATTCGACGTGTCAACGATATATTCGATTACAATATTATACTATTATAATATTAGTGGCATTTTAGATTCTGAGCGGAGCGATGAATGTATTGATTTTTACAATGATATTTGTTTTTTTTTTTAATTTTAAATTTTAAATGTTTGTGTCTGTGTACACGATATGTAGTCGAAATAAATACTTCGATTTTCAACTTCAGTATCTTGTTTGATGGAAAGTGAATATTGGGGAGGTCAAAAATTTAAAATTCCCAATAGTTTTCAAAAGCGCCGGGAAAAACAACATAACAATTAAGGAAAAACGGGAATTTTTACGCAAAATCAGTTTCCACAAAATCGATTTTGGTTTTTGGTGTATCACTAAAAAAAATGAACGTGTATACATGAAATTTTCACTGGTCGTTTATATTTGCATTTTCTATACATGATGAAATTTTCAAATTATATTTTTTGATTGATATAAGTTCGTAAAATATCGAAAATATGATAGAAAAAAAAAAATATATTCACGTGGAATTCCGTATTTATATTTATAGATTAAAACTAATTTGTCATAATATTTATCAATTATTATTATTGCTAAATGCTAATAGTATAAGGAAAATATTAGCCGTCGGTATAAAATCATATTAGTCTATCATATAATATTAGTCTATTTATTTAGATATTATATGCGAATTGGTACGTCATCAGTTCGTCAAATCATACTTGTATTTTATTGGACATAAACACGACCAACTGTGCAATTTATATTTCATAATGTTACGGGTACCGAGAACTTTATTATAGTGTGTCAATGTTGAAACGTAAGCACAATATCACCGGTTTATTTTTGTATGCTAAAAAAAGTTACAAACAGTGAAGTAGGTACTACATCTACATGAAATGTACCATAGTATAGGTTTTTGTGTGCTGTTATAAATTAAGAAAAATTAGATACACACGGAACGTTCCGGTTGCGTTATCAAATGGCTCTAACTTGTTATAAGACGTAGCGCGGCATTGTAGTTTTCCAATTAAAAAGGGTGATAAACTTGTCCCCAAATGCATTGTTCATAAATATAAATCATAA
>NC_042493.1:34432603-34445600 GCF_005508785.2 Acyrthosiphon pisum | reverse complement strand
CGTCATATTATTTTAAATACAATAACCACGTGGAATAACATGTTTTCAATAATAGAGATACGAATCTATATAAGTACTACCTAATAGATACTATTCAGCACAATTTCATATTATAAAAACGGCTTCACGCAAGTCATTACAAATCGATTAATCTCGCCGACGGAATGAATTGGCAAACAATCAATTTGGAATGAATGATTTGTCTGGTGAGATTTTAATTTTTAGATAATATTTTGATTTATTTTTTCGTTAGTAAATATGGCTCCGTTTAAATATTCTGAACAACGCGTGGCTATTAACTATGCGAAATAATGTGATAGTTGAATAGTGTAAATATTAATTATGCATAATAAGTGATTCACACCCATTTTTTAGTTTGGCAATCAATATTTATTTGAATACTGTTTTTATGGGATACCTAATTAGGTTAAGTTAACTTATCTTATTTTAAAATATTTGGATTTATCATACCAATCTAGTTCAGTTAGTGACATGTGGTGGTACACCGATATTTATAATTATTTTTTCGAATGCCAATCACAATTTTTCTGTGAATTATCGGGTGGATTATTTTTTTAAAAATATTTTAGTCCATCTAAATGGAAATTATAAAAGTATTTTTTGAGTGTTTGTAACTTTGTATACTAAAAATAATTATAGGTCCACGATAATAGGTTTGGAAAATATGGTAGATGAGTCTATGGTGATTAGAAAATTATAGCAATTAATATTATTAATATATCTACATTTAATATTTTGTAAAAATGAACCGTCTGTCTATAATAAGTACCTACTAGATTAAAGATAACATATATTTAATCCTTAGTAAATATTTGCATTTTAATAATTAAAAAATACTATTCGCTAGAATTTCGTTTTAGATACATTAACATTTTCAACAAAAAAACATCGGCTTATAATAATATAAAGTAATAATGGTAGGTTCTCATTTGAAAAATTATAAGTTTGAATCACCATGGGACACCTATAAAATTATATAGAATTTATGTATTTGACAATTTTGTCCTTAAGACGTATACAGAAATTCTAAAAATCAGAATTTGAATAGATAAATTATTAAGGAAAAACGAAGGTAACTAAGGTACAATTGTGTAAGTAGTATAAAATTGTAAATTTTAATGAAACATTTTTTTTTTTTTTTAACATTTTGACTTTTAAGTTCATATCTATTAAAACTATTATATTAATACTATTATACTAATCAGCGTATAATATTCAAGAGTATCAAATAAACCAATGTTTGTAAATATTAAAATTATATAATATTATAATCATTTACAAAATACAATTGTTTATCACGTATATATGAGCACTAGGGTATATTTTTTCTAGTAAGTATTCTTGTGAGTTTATAAATAACTTTAAAGTTCTATATATACTTACCAGCTATTACTGTAATGCGGAAACGATAACATTTATATAAGTACGACTTATACTTAAAGGGTATACGTATATCTAATCGTTATAAAATAGAATGTTAATACCTACTTAATTCGAGTAAAAAGCTAAAGTGCATTGTATTATATGAGTATCATTCTCTAATTAATGATATGTGGAGAGCCAGGTTTATGTAAAATATCATTAATAAATGATAAATATTATATTTAATTATAGCTACTCCAGAAATTCTAAAATATCATAATAATTTAAGTAATATAGGTAACTTGCATTTGGATATTTATGCACTACAAAACAGTTAAGCATGAACAATTTATAATTATGCATTATACATTTTTTATATTTCAATTATTCAATGAAAATTAAAGAAGATGTTTATAATTATTTAACAATTACAAGTACGAACACTTACACATAAGATTCTTAATTAAGAGAGTTTCATTGAGCAACAATTATAGTTGCATTCTATGTATATCTCCAAGACTCCGTAGCAATATAGAATTCCCGACAATTTATAAATAAACGATAATTTTATATAATCTGTACATCATAATTGTACCTAAAATACAGACACAGATATGATATTATACAAACTTAAATAAAACAAATTTCTATCTAAGAATATAATATGTAATAGAAAAACCTAAAAAACATGCAAAACCTATAAGGTAACTAAGGTATAACATATACCTAATATTAATTATTTCTGACTTTGACACCGACTAAATGTATAGGTACTGATGTCATATATTCCAAACCATTTTTCTACAGAACATCAGGAAATACATAACAGAACATACATAAATTGCATAGGTAGGTTTTTATATTATTATATGTCATAGACTATAATATAATGTTTGCAGAGCTGAGAGCGTATAAATAAGGAGTGTGTACTAAATATAGATTTTGCAATATGCTAAATAGTTGGGGTAAATTATAATATTTAAATAGTTTAATTTTTTTAATAATTTACGTGCGTTGCAGTAAGTTATAAACTGGAAATTTAAATTTAGGTACTATATTTGTAAGCGTTTTGTAAAAATTCAAGCCAACGCGATCGACTATTTTCCGTCGATCATTTTTTAATAATAATAATATACCATTTATACCTTTGTAGATCGCATCAAACTGCGATATTGATCGCGAATACGACAAGAAGCCAAAACGTGTTCAATTCGCGATACAATGTCGTCTGCAGTAGTTGTCATTTACATTGTAAAACGAAATATGTCGAATACATTAACCGTTGGCTGTTACACAACGTCATAGGTATAATATTATAACAAATATCGCGAACAGCGCAAACCTAGGAAAATCTGGCAATGTCGCACCACCTAAGTACTTTTTCACGTGCGGAGTGTGATCGTTACGTTTATGCCTAAAAAAAAATAAAAAAATAAATCTACTTGATTCGCCGACGAACACTATACGTGTAACAATGTAGGTACCTACATTCACAAGATAGGTTCGTTATACAACCGATGATTCATTATACTTTATAATGCGTACAAATCATAATTTTATATTAAATTAGTGTACGGAAGAATTCTGATATATTCGGATTATAATTCGGTTTATTTTCGTACCAGTCTGTATGAAGATACTTTGATTTAAATTAATTTCGTATTCTTTACTTAGTAAGGCAAATACGCATCGGATAATTACACTGAATTTAATTGTATTGTTTTAGCTATAATATGCTCTTTATAGGTTTTATGTTTTTTTTAGTTCTTGTATTATAATATTATTATTAGGTTCAGGCAGGGGGCTAATTAAGGGAGGGTGAGGGACATATATCCCTCCCAGAGCATTTATATTTTCATAATATTTATATATGTATATTTTGATTTTAGTTTTAATTTGTAACTTGTGGGTTTGTGCTGACATCACGACAAAATGTATTTTCATAGAATTCCTTAATATATTGAATAGCCAGTAGCCACTGTTGTTTAGGTTTCCATACGAAGTAAATATTATACTAGTAAATAGCAGGGCTTACAACCGTTATACAAATCGTGACTCACGGTAACCGGTAACCGATAACCGGGAAAAAATAGGCTTAAAATAGCGGTAAACGGTTAGGTTTTCGAAATTCCGGGAAATCACCGCGTCGATGTTCGGTAACGAGTTTAAAGCTCTGCTATTAATTAATATATATTATTATTTCTATAAATAAATGTAGGAGGAATGTGCTTGCATGAATTTTCCTAAAACGCATAGGTACTTTAGGCCTAAGGACATAAATCCATCTACAACGTTAGGGCACAATATAGACACGAGATTGGCTTTGGTATTTCAAAAATATATTTTACTCTTAGTAGTTTATTTATTAATATAGTACTAATATTATAATATTATTTGTAATTGTGAACTTGTGAGATAATATGTGATGTTTTCTATTTCTGTCTATGTTTTTAAATCATTATCTATTTAGCAAAACGCGTTTTAATTTTTAAATATGACTCAAGGTATTTAATTAAATTTGTGATATTTTCGATTTATTATTGTGTGATTAATCACGATGTTCAATAAAGATAAAAAAAACATATAACCACTATATCAAAATTTCAATTTAATTTCTATTAATACGGTTTTTTTTTATCGATGTTTTAATTTTAGAGCGAGGGATAAGCATTTTTAAATTGTGATATTTTACATATCTTGTTCAATAGATAGTTAAAATATTGTAAAAAACAATTTATGAGAATAACTCTAATGTTATAACTATCAACATAAAATTGGAACAAACACAAATTTGCTATTTAGGTAGTACGTTGACACCTATTTATAAGGTGGAGACATCAGATAGGACGTGTAGATACGAACAATGACCTAATTGCATGTAAAAACATTTTGTATAAAAATTGATTTATTTATAAGATGCTATTTAATGTTTTAATTTACATAAAATGTTTTTTTTTTTAAATTAAGTTTTTTTTTTTATTTGAATTAAATGTCCATACAAATGTCTGTGTATAACAAAAACTTAACGTATCTTTATATAAATAGGACTTAGTTGTAGGTATTTACTATTATGTAAAAATTCATGTACATTATTAAATAATATGACATGAGTATAATATGAAAAGATAAGAGGACACTACACCCACATGTGTTATGCACGTTCATAGCATTATGTACGTTCTAAATAATCCATTTAACTCTATTATGTTTAATATTAGAGTGAACTGTCATATTATCAAATTTTCTGCTAATAATACTGAATATTATCTAGTGAATTCATAAGTTATTTTTATATTTTAATTTTAAAGCGACTAGCGAGTTATGAGCATAATGCATTTATATGGAAATATAAAAAAAACATAAGAGATTCACTACTTAACATTATTACTTGAAAAATTGACAATAATATGGCAGTTCACTGTAATATTCCACAGAGTTGAATGGATTATTCTTAACGTACAATTTTCCATGTTATGCACGTCATACTCTTAATATTGTGTGGTGAATGTTTTATTGACCCCATTGTAAAAAAAAATTACAGGATGTCAAATTTTCGGAGCGACCATTTCATGAAAAAGTAACCATTTTCATGAAATACTTTCGTATTTCACCAAGTGTGAAAAAGTCGTTTCGTGAAATGGATAATACATATTTTCATTAAAAGATAGGTTTCACAAAGAATAATAATATCATACGACGATCGTCATAATAATAATACCTATGCCTATCTAAATATTACCATTAGATATTATTGTGGAGAACTATTATACGATCGTCAAACATAAGCACGTGAACGTTTTCCTCGACCGTGCAGCCATATAGACACGGTTATATAGACAATCGAAACTCCGCTCGGCAGGGTCGCGGACGGTGCGTCGTTGTGGGTGGGCGGTGGGGTTGGTCGGGAGGGGGTGTTACGCGAAATCGTGACTGGGTGGCTGCAGCGAAGTTCCGCCGCGAGTCACGACCAAGGCATGGAAATACGCACAACACGCATAGGCGTATAAGTTTTATTATAATATTAGGTGCCTACCTGTCGTTATTCATCTGGCCGAACAATGTGCAACGTCTCTGGTCGGGAAGCACCAGCTGCTGCTCCGGCACGTATGGGCGCGGACCGATCCACGACCAAAGAGCCTCCGAGATAAACCGTCCCGCGGCCGTCTCCTATACCTAGTATTTTATAGAAATATAGAGGCACCTAATATAATATTATCATAATAATATAATGTTTTTTTTTTTTTTTACTCGTCACTGCGAAAAAGGCTCGGCAGATAATATTATATATGATTCAATGATTGTTGTTGTTGTTGTCGTGGTTGTGACAGCCGTTTCGTTGGTAATATATGATTTTTAGTAATCTTTAGTAATCCCCCCCTCCCCAAATAATTTTAAATGTTCAAAACATAAAAAAAATAAAAATAAAAATAATAGTTGCACCTACCTGTCGTTATTCTTCCGGTCGAACAGTGTGCAACTTCTCTTTTTGAGAGGAAAGAAGGCACCAGATTGCTGCAGCACTGGACGTGACCAAAACGCCTCCGAGATAAACCGACCCGTGGTCGTCTCCTATAATATTAGGTACCTAAAAATATATTATCATAATGTGATAATATAATATATTTTTTTAATCATCACTGTGGATACGCGGCTCGGTAGGTATTATTGTTGTTGTTGTTGTTGTTGTTGTTGTTTTCGTGGTTGTGATTGCCGTTTCATTCAACGATGTCGAAATATCGCCAACTACTGAAGTGCTGCAGCTTTAGTCGCATCCTGGGGTGGATCTTAATATAATCAAAACAAAATACTCGCAGTTTCCTTGAAATAACTGAAATATGACTAAATTATATTATTTTAATTCTAGACATAACCAAATAGCTGGTAGGTACCTATCTTAAGAAAGGAAATAACTTAGTTCAAGGCTACATTTCATATTTTCATACTTATATACAGTATACATAGAACATGTACTTATATGAAAATATTTTAACGACAAAAAATTCTTTACATGCACGCAAATATTCGTTTGGTAATATTATATTGTAATGTTCATCAATCGATTTTTATAAATATTTAATACATTTAGACTATTAAAATATAATATTCAAATATGTATTCAATAAGGGTGTATTTATACAATGTAAAATACAACACAGTGGAGTCCTTGAATTAATATTAAAAATCATATTATAAATTAAACATCTTCTTATACAAAATGTGTTTACATAAAAATTAAAAATATACGTCAAATAATTGTAATATTTTAAGATTTTGAAAATTTTTTGGAGGTTTTATCTGATCTAACCTAATCTTACCTGACTAATGTGATGATATACGAATGTACTACAAAAGAAATTTTGTGTTGCTTTAAAATTAGAGTAAATTGACCTATTATAAAACTAGTCATTTTTCGAGAACCTACAATGATACCTATCGAAGATTTTAAATGGTAACTGACCCATTTCCTCTCTCAACACTACAACAGAAACAATAAGAAACAACTTCGAGTTTCGACAATTTCTAAACTTTGGTAAAATTATTAGTTTTAACATAGTATGCATGAAAATGGCTGAAGACTTTTAGAGTAGGTATGGTATTTAATATTATTATCAAATCGATTATACAAAATTAAAATAATATCTAATTTTTATTTAAGGTTGCGTAGGCGTAACACTGTTCAACATATGGTCATTATAATTGATGGAATTCCTGACACAAAATAATATTGCGCCAGAAGATCGATTGAACAAGCATTTCATTTTTACGCCTTAGATATTATTTTGTCCCATCGAAAAATAAATATTATTTATACATCCGCCTACGTTGATTTTAAACCCTCGAGTACCAAAGTACAAGTGACAAAAACATGATTAATTATATTCCATAATCCACGAGTTACCAGTAAACTAAGTCAACAAATGTAAACCCGTAATTCGAATTGAGATGATATATAATAATATGTACATTGTACAATAATAAATTATCTACATATATATTTTATAATTACATTATATTTCCTAAATGATTGATGACCATAAATGTTGTAAATATATTTTGTATCGTAGGTACGTTTTATGAGAAATTGCTCAACATCGAGATATATTGCAGTATAGGTAGCTGGTATTATAGTTATCTGTTGCTATGAAATATTGTTCGAATATTCGATATTATTATCTTGATTAAAAAAAGTGGATGAAATCCAGACATTTTAAACTATTACGCTAGGTGCACCTCATCAAAATTGGTAAATAGGAAATCAGAAATTTCAAAAATTTACTTGACAGTAAATTACTAAAATTTAAAAACAGATCTTAGATTTTGAACGGAACGAAAGAATAATGTATTGATTTTACAATGATGGGGTTTTTTTTATTTCAATTTTTAATCTATTTTGACTCTTGTTGAGCTATTTACACTTTACAGCCATGAAAATTTTTTCAAATTTTGTAAATTATTTTTCAGATAGAAATGTATAACAGTTTTTCTTTTTATAGCTAGCATTAGAAATTTTAATAGAAGACTCTCTACAAGATTTCCACCTCTATCAAAAAGAAAAAAAATCACCGGAAAGTCACGCTATTTATATCCATGAGATATTTTTGATTTTGATTATTTTATTTTTTTAACTATTAAATTTGATTATTTATTCAAGTAGGTATGCTGGCTGACACAACTTCTCCGCTCAGAATCGTTATTAGTATACTATGATTTATCATTGAGTTCAAATATAACATATCCATTAAAACGACACGCTCGATAACTACTGTACAGCAGAGTAGTACTAACTTGTCGACCTTTTTTATTATAAAATCACAAAATACATATTAAATTTAAATAGATACTAATGACTCATCAAGTGTAATAATTTATATGAACCTACTATATTAAATCGAAATGACACAGTGCCGACTGGCCTAACCATGGTCACTTAAACAGTGAGTTCTCATCAAATATATAAGAGAGCATATTGAAGTAACAGTGGTCACCAAGTCACTTAAACTAGATAAGTAATAGAATGGATAAAAATTAATATATTAAGTAAATAAGTTTTCATAGTTTAAAAGTTTGAAAAACATTGCTACAGACTGGCTATTTTGTCATAATGACGTGCAACTGTCTGCGTTTTGTTTGCGTCAGAAACTCGTTTCGATCACATATGCATAATAAAATATAAGTTTCATCGTCTCATTCAAACGTGATAAAATCGCACGTATAGTACATTTTGAGCAGCACACAATAATATTTCATAGTATTTACGACAAAAACGAAAAAAGGACTGAACTCAATGTATATAATATTATAATATAAAGGCGACGACGACGGTAATAATATGTCCTTTGCCGCGAGGGCGTATACCGTCTATATACATAACTCATAAACGTATGACCCTTTTTGAATCCTATAAATATGATATATATATAACATGTGTCTGGTTAAGAACGGGTTCGGGTCGGAAAAGAAATAAGTACCTATACGTAAAACGTGCAGTATCGTATAGTCGCATAGTGTCCGCACAGTATGAACCTTATGACATGTATTTATTATCTTTCTATACAATGACGGGCGGCAGTCGGTATATAAAAGGAAATAGTTTTACAGCGGAAGACTGTATACCAGCAAATAATAAGGACTAGTATTCAGTGTCGGTCTGGCTCATGATCATTGGGCCTCAAAGCCCCCAACTGACTTAGAAAAACATTTTAAGTTACCTTCAATACATTGCGATAAAATTATTTTTATTTTTAATTAAAAAATAATTAACTGTATCTACTTTAAAATTATTTTAAAAAAAATACAACTAATCAAATCAACAATGTTTTCATACTTTTTAGATTCTTAGTGTAGCGATACTACAGGATGTGTTTTTTTTCTGTCATCAATATTTGGGGTATTAAATATGCGTTGATTTACGAAATCAGCGTCAGTGAATGTAATTGGTACTTTTCACAGGTCAAAATTGAAAATAATCAGTAGTTGTAGAAAGTGTCGGTGGGAAAAAAGTGAAAAAATAGTAATTTTTACGCAAATCTAATTTTTGAAAAAATTTAATATATTTTTTTTGGTGTAACTCATAAACTAATAACCTATTAGAAAGATGACATTTTCACCAAATATTTAAAAATATACAATTTTCAAACTATTTTGACTCATTTTGAGCTATTTATATAAACATTTTTTCAAATTTTGTAAATTATTTTCCAGTTAGAAAGTTTACCGGAAAGTTATGCTATTTATTTAAGAAATTTTCGATTTTTATTATATATTTTTTTAGAATTATTAAATTTCATTACCTCTTTATATAAGAATATATATCGTCTACTTTTTTCTTATTGTACGATATTCCTTAGATTGTAAAAAAAAATTAATAAACATTAATAAAATAAATTGAGTAAATTACAAACTATCGTTAATTTTTTTTATTTCACTATACTGGAAGACCTTAATACATTAAACATTTTATTTTGTTTTTCCAACAGACAAATTATAGGGTTGGATTCCAAATTTTATTGGCTTATTGAGAATCTAAGTTTGGTTTTTAAGATTTTAGTTTTCAAAATTGTATTTCACACTCATGTCTCAACTATTATGTGGATTGAGGTATAAGAACTATTCGAATGCTATATATTTTATAATGTGTTAAATAAAACAGACTTCAATATTATTACAATGTTCAATGTTGATACAAATCCATTAGATTGGAACACAAGTCATGGTTCCAAGTCATAAGTGATTTAAATATATACACTTTCCCATTTGGCTATGAGCTCCCCTTGCCGGGTAGTCGAGTGGGTCAAACCGACTCTGCCAGTGGGCAAGGATCTAAAAATCTGAAACTGGTGGGGTGGGGGCTAAAATTTTTTCAGAAAAAAATAGAATTATAATTTTAGCTTATAATAATATGTAATTATATGTGATCATAATATGTGTGATATGCCATTATAGATAAGATTTTATAAAAATATTAACAATTGTGCTCACATTATATATTTTTAATTTATAGTACCTATATAAAATTTCCAAAAGGGAGAAGCTAAACCCACTAATCCCCCTGGATTCGTTCTTGACTGCCAGAATTCGTAATTCATATACAGTTTTGAATTTATTACATAATCACTGTGACGACGGAAAAGATCCCGGGAGACGTAAAGTAAAAATTTAAAAAACACTGAATTTTAAGATTTATTTAACTCGCAGAGACGAGAATTTTCGTCCATCACTGAATTATTATAATAATAATTTTTGTCCAATGACTGATGATGACCGTGATTGTGGTTAAATTGCAAATATTATCTATCTATAATATTCACGTCATTCGGGTCTTATTAGTCATGACTGCCTGATCAGACGAGATGTTACTCGAACGACAGTGCTGGATGTAGGTATTGATTTATATATATCGATTTGAATAATATATGATTGTGGACCGACTGCGTTATAATATTATTCGTCGTGGCACATTCCACGATCACCCGTCAAGGCTGTATTATAATACGGTTACTCAGACGTAATAATATTTACGTCTAAATAATAATAATGAAGATAACGATATTATGTATACAATTATGTAATACGTTGCCATTTTCAATATAGTGAAATACTGATTATAATATAGGTACCTAAATGTTTCGGTAATATATATTAATGTGTTATGCCATTTTACGAATAATGTTATATTATAACTAGAGTTGGGAATGTAATGCCCTAAAAATCCCAAAGATGCTTTTATGCCATATAAATTCAAAATAATTCACGAATAAAATGGACTTACATTATTTCTATTTTAAACAAATATTGTACCTATTTAATTATTATTGTATTGGGTTGTAAATATTATAATTGTAATAGAATGTTATTGACCTTCTTTAACAGAGTAAAATAGACCGCGCAGTGTACTGATTGTGCTGCAAAGCTACCACGGAATAATTGCACAATTATTATAAGTTATTATCTATAATTAGGGTCCGGAAGTATATGCAACGAACATTACCGAAATATAGATGCATTTATGCACTTAAAATCACTGAAATATGCCCTTAATTTTTTTTAACCCTCATTAACAGAGTAAAATTGTCTGCAGTGAATCGATTGATTTAAACGGTTACAATGGATTAATTGTACAGTTATTAACATTATAATTAGGGTCTGGAAGTCTATACACCGAAAAATACCAAAATAAAATGCATTTATTCGCTTAAAAATCCTGTAATATGTGCTAAAATAAGCCTTAATTTTTATACATAATATATAAGAATAAAAATAACATTTTAATACTAAAATTTTTAATTCAATTTAGTTGACTGGTAATTACAAATATTACTTTTTAAAATATTTAAAAACAACAAGGTATGGTTTTATTTTTATATTTACCTCGTTGTGAACTACATGTATAACATTTAATATATAATAACCGAATGGTTTTAATTAAAATCACTGTAGACTTTGTCTATATGTGAAATCTATCATTCACCAATGATATTTAGACGAAAACCACATCAACTATTGTCGGTATTATATTTTATTAATTTTTAATACTTTTATATTTTTTATATAATATATGTAATATTCCAACGATCCGGCAAGGTTACTCTAAGTATAAAAAGAAAAGAGGGCGTTAAAATGCACACATAGACAATACAACATGCGATAGCTTTCTGGGTTTAATAATTACAGGAAGCAACAGGATTCACGAAAACAATTTCTTGAGAAAGCATAGAAACCTTCTATTTAAATTATGAAGTTTTAAAATTTAATCACCTAGGTAGTTTAACATTTCACGTAGATGTGCATGCTGTATTTTTCTAATCATTTTGAACAATACATCGACAGAGTTATTGCTAATTTAACTAGAAATTATTGTAGCGTATTTTAAAAATTTTATTAGATAATATTCTCCGGACATGAATTACGATGCACTATCCGACACCAATGCGGCAACCAATATACAAGAAAAAAAAAATAATAATAATCACTTGTTTACCCCTACTACTGATATTATATTCTGAAATCAATGGCAATAATTTATTAACTTATTTTTTAAAGTCATTTTTTTTTTAAAAAAGAAAAAAGAATTAGAAAACCAATATGTTCCCGAAATAATAAGCTTAAAGATAGGTATCAACAATAAATTACTGATATCCCCTAAAAAAAACTATCGCTTTATAAGTTGTGTTACATATAGGTACCATTGTATAACTAATAGTCTTTGAACTATAGATATCATTTATTCATCATTTATGTTGTAGAATAGACAGTTAAATAATGGAACTTAGCTGGAAGACTTAAGTTAGAAATTTAAAAATAATATAGCATAGTGAGTACATATTAATATAGTTTACTTTCATTGAAATATTCGGTGTATTAATAAGAAATATATAAATATATAAATTAGTAATTACTAATCAAGTGTTTTAAAGTCACCTACTCAAGTTTAATTTTTAGCAGACTATTTGAACATTAATTATATCTATAGTTCAAAAACATATACAAAATTGTATCACAACTTTTAGAGCGGGTTTTCTTTTTTACTTACACGGAGTTTTGTGGAGTGTTTTTGTTATATAATTATATATTCTTCACAAAAAAATTATCTAAAATGATGCTTACAAACCTTCTA
>NC_042493.1:34431125-34432553 GCF_005508785.2 Acyrthosiphon pisum | reverse complement strand
TACTAGGAAGAAGAGAACATAGACTGTGCAACATTGTTTTTAATTTTTCGATATCAAAATACGAAAAAAGTTCTCATAGTTTAAAAATAAAAGTAGTACAGTAAAATAGGGTAACTTTGATAATTTTTTACTGTTTTATGACAATTTCATTTTTTATTATATGGATAACTTCTGTAGTGTTAACGATAAAACTCTCAAAATTAAATATTAGTTACAACTAGTTCAATATTTTAACGTTTTAATTTTTTAAATTCTGAAATTATCTTTTGAGATATCAATATTTTTTAATATGCTATCAAAGTAACACAACGGGCTATTTCGATACCTATATTTCTTAATTTGATATCAAAGTTTTATGAAAAAAAAATTTAATTATCATCAAAGCCCCCCATGGACATGTGTAACATAAACTATTCCAGCACCCCCTAAATTCACACCCAATGTGCGCCTATGCATATAGGTACCATTGTATAACTAATAGTCTTTGAACTATAGATATCATTTATTCATCATTTATGTTGTAGAATAGACAGTTAAATAATGGAACTTAGCTGGAAGACTTAAGTTAGAAATTTAAAAATAATATAGCATAGTGAGTACATATTAATATAGTTTACTTTCATTGAAATATTCAGTGTACTAATAAGAAATATATAAATATATAAATTAGTAATTACTAATCAAGTGTTTTAAAGTCACCTACTCAAGTTTAATTTTTAGCAGACTATTTGAACATTAATTATATCTATAGTTCAAAAACATATACAAAATTGTATCACAACTTTTAGAGCGGGTTTTCTTTTTTACTTACACGGAGTTTTGTGGAGTGTTTTTGTTATATAATTATATATTCTTCACAAAAAAATTATCTAAAATGATGCTTACAAACCTTCTACATGACAACAGCGCCGGATTGAGAGTATTCGGCCCGCCGAGATTTTAAATATCCATCGGCCCACCCCCCTCCCGAAATCACCTATGGTCCAAAAAATATTTTTCTTTTTTCTTTATCCATGACAAGCGCAGTCTTCACTACTTTTTAAATTAAATTATTGCAAATACGTAAATGAGTATATTGCACAATTAGCACAAAATAAAAAATATTATAATACATCTACATTACCCATACTAGTATAGTCGTATATTAGTATATATTTAGTACGGCAAACAAAATATTTTAATGTAAGGACGCACTAAACCACAGTAAACATAAAAACATGTAACCTTTTTGATTCAGGACTGTGTCGACTGTCGATGTAAAAAAAACTAAATTATCAAGTTATTTCAAATAAGTTAATAAGCAATAATGTGAAATGTAAACTTGTGTGTTGTGTGGAAGTGTACGTAGTATGTGTGAGTTCCATTAATTGTTGCCCGTTGGACGATATTGCGATAATAGTGGGAAAACTCATACAATAATAATTACGG
>NC_042493.1:34430252-34431075 GCF_005508785.2 Acyrthosiphon pisum | reverse complement strand
GCAGTGAGAAAAATAAAACGAAAGTGACAGAAAAGCGATAATTTTTAGGCAAAATCAATTTTCGACGAAATTGATTTTATTTTTTTTGTGTAAGTGTAACTCAAAAATTAATATCCGTAGACCATTGAAATTTTCTCAAAATATTGATATCAGCATTTCTGTGAATTGCTAATATTTTCATAATATTTTGACTCTTTTTGGGCAAGTTAAAACCTTGAGAAGTTTTTAGAAATTTGTAATTTTTTTTTAAACTATACTCGATAAAAACTTTTTCACTAAGTAAAAAAGCTAGAAAATTTAATACAAGATACCTTATAAGTTTTATAATTAATGTGAGTTCATTTTTTTTTAATATGCAATTGAAGTTAAAATGTTGACAAAATTAACAAAGTATCAAAAAATTTTTAGTTAGAAATTCATAACTGGTTTACTTTTCAAAGCTAACATTATAAATATTGAAAGAAGACTCCTCCCAACCCCCACGTTTCAAACTAGCACCCCCAATTCATTTCAGTATTTCACCAATCATTTTTAAATTATTGTGGTTTATTGGTTCGGAATTTTTTTTTCCATGCCAATTAATGATAACTGTTCACGAATTCACGATTGAAACAGTATTGTGTGAATGCACATTTCAGTGTTTCAGCTTTTGTCAATATGCAGCAATGATATTATTATAGAAAATTATACTATCTTAGGGATTACGGTTGGGTACGAAATCTTCTATTTATAACTTTGGTTATTACTTGATTTTTACTAATATATTTATTTAATCTGCGGGCTACGCTGAATTGAATAAATTCGGAATGACAAATATTATTAA
>NC_042493.1:34413486-34414365 GCF_005508785.2 Acyrthosiphon pisum | reverse complement strand
AGACCTCGCGGCAGACCTGTAAGCAGCGTTGGATTGATGCAGTCAAAAGAGATATCCAGGTGTTAAGACCAGATTGGCATGGAGACCTAATGCATGCATATAATAGAGAAGAGTGGAAGAATTTGATATTGGCAGCAAAGGGCCTAAATGGCCTATAATGCTATAAAAAAAAAAAAAAAAATAATGCAGAACATCAAAAATAAATATTTTGTACAAACATTATTTTTACAATTATTATAATAAATGATGGTTTAAAGACTTTAATGAGACTATTGGTGTTTTTAAAGGACACCCCTTCAATTGTTTAAAAAAAATTCAAGTTTTTGAAAATAATATAATCCTTTAACAGGTACCAATATACTTAAAAAAATTAAAAATACCAAATAAATGCATTATAATGTGTTTTATTGTCCCATCATGCCTGGTGGAATCGCCCTGTAGGTAATATATATACCTATATATTATATAAGTTGTTAGGTTTTTTATACCATTATTAAGCTGCGATAAGACCATAGTAGGTATAGTAGGTAAAGCATATAATTTATTATCTTAAATATATATTAATTGACTATAAATTGTGTAGATGTCCTCGTCTAAACGGCAATTTAATGAAGGTTCTACACATTTATATATTATATTAAATATATAAATGTGTAGAATATAAGTTAGTCGGATCGATATAGTAGCCGATCGTGAACCCAATACCCATTTATTTATTAAATATTTTTACGTTTTACTTGAACAGTTAAACTGCTTATAGTAGAGTATAAACTAAATATTTATAGGTAGGTAGGTATACAAGCGCACCTACTTTGTCAGATAGATTAATTTTTGAGCGAAATACCTGATTTTGGACCTCCCCCCCCCATAAATTGGTAA
>NC_042493.1:34350760-34413386 GCF_005508785.2 Acyrthosiphon pisum | reverse complement strand
ACATAAGCTAACTGTAATTTAGTCAAAACTTAATGTCGTTTGAGCTAAAATGTATGCCAGTAGCGAGGCACCTTTACAACAAAAAAGTTTACCAGAAAGTGACGCTATTTATAGCCATGAGATTTTTTTGAAATTTATTTTTAACTATTAAATTCGATTATTCAACAAGTATGCTAGGGTGACACAAGGTCTCAGCTCAGAAACGTTTTTCGTACTTATGCAATGATTTATCATTGAATTAAAATATCCATTAAAATGACATAATATACTCGTCAACTACTGTACCTACATCCACTTATGCACCTTTTTAAAATTTTTTTCATCAACTAAACTCGATTTTGTTAAAAAATATCATCGGCATGACCAACCTTGAATAAACGCGATTCTGATCACGTGGTCGATCCGTTTTATATATTATCGCGCACAGCATAATATTATATTTTTACGGAGACCAATCAATAATATTGAATGATAAACGTGGATGTGCAGGAAACATTACAATAATCATGGCGATTAATAAACAAGACGGCAAAAACAGTACCTACTGTTCGCGTCGAGGTGGACGATATTGAATCATTGACGTGGATGTGCAGGAAACATGACAATAATCATGGCGATTTATAAACAAGACGGCGAAAACAGTTCGCTTTGCGGCGGACGACGCCTACCTGCAAGAGAGCATCGTCTTTCACACAATAAAATCAACCGTGGTTACGTAACAGCATATATACCTTGGTACCTATACTATTATTATAAACCGCGCGTATACATAGTATTATCCTGTTATGCCTACAACGCCTGTTATATTATTGTTATAATGTATGCGAGCGCGTCCCATAAAAGATTATTATAAATAATATTATATCCACGCCGTCTATAATATAATATATATTAATATACATAATATAACGGGTAACATGGGAGTCCGCGTCGAAAGATAATTCGAATGAAAAATGCGTCTTTTAACGATTCTCCTCGACACAACACACACACACACACACACACACACACACACACACACACACACACACACACACACACACACACACACATAGACACACAATATAATATAGTATTATAATATACGCAGGTTTCTGACAACCGTCGCGGACCGGCTGGCTGTCGCTCGGTGGTCGTACATTATTGCGGCTACTGGTTTTCACGTTTATTATTATTATTATTATTCTTTATCGATTTATCTGTGTCCGTCCGAGATTAAAACGAACCGATACGGGACCACTGTAAATAATTATAATATTATAATATTAATGATATAATATTACAATACCGGACCCTGCACGTTGGGTGAGGTATATTCGACGTGTCACGATATATTCGATTACAATATTATACTATTATAATATTAGTGGCATTTTAGATTCTGAGCGGAGCGATGAATGTATTGATTTTTACAATGATATTTGTTTTTTTTAATTTTAAATTTTAAATGTTTGTGTCTGTGTACACGATATGTAGTCGAAATAATGCTTCGATTTTTAACTTCAGTATCTTGTTTGATGGGAAAGTGAATATTGGGGAGGTCAAAATTTAAAATTCCCAATAGTTTTCAAAAGTGGAACTTATTCACGTGGAATTCCATATTTATATTTATAGATTAAAACTAATTTGTCATAATATTTATTAGTTATCAATTATTATTATTGCTAAATGCTAATAGTATAAGGAAAACATTAGCCGTCGGTATAAAATCATATTAGTCTATCATATAATATTAGTCTATTTATTTAGATATTATATGCGAATTGGTACGTCATCAGTTCGTCAAATCATACTTGTATTTTATTGGACATAAACACGACCAACTGTGCAATTTATATTTCATAATGTTACGGGTACCGAGAACTTTATTATAGTGTGTCAATGTTGAAACGTAAGCACAATATCACCGGTTTTTTTTTGTATGCTGAAAAAAGTTACAAACAGTGAAGTAGGTACTACATCTACATGAAATGTACCATAGTATAGGTTTTTGTGTGCTGTTATAAATTAAGAAAAATTAGATACACACGGAACGTTCCGGTTGCGTTATCAAATGGCTCTAACTTGTTATAAGACGTAGCGCGGCATTGTAGTTTTCCAATTTTTGGGTGATAAACTTGTCCCCGAATGCATTGTTCATAAATATAAATCATAAAACATCGTATACCCATAGATATTATGCTTTATTGAATTTAATAATAATACATTTTGTATAAAATATAGCCAACAATAATAATATTCATTATGTCCTACACACGTGACTCGTCTGTTTGTCTAGTGTTAGATTCGGCACTATGCGTCCTACGCCTCTTCTGCGCAACGATCTACTGTAATATTATAAAATAATTCAACAATCACATCGAGATTCATTATGGCCGATAATAAAAGAAAGGTATGTTTTACTATCAACAATTTTCATTATTTCTGTTATAACTCGCAATAGGTGCATTTTGTATTCACCATTTTTAATTCAATGTATAATAATATCATATTTTTGAGTGTACATTTACGATGGTTATTAGCGAGCACGGCGATGTTACCGTATAACGTCAATACAACACATAATATGGTGATGTTACATGTCCTCATAGAATGTCCTAGGAATATCAATAAAATGTAAAATTGCACAGTGGGGACAAAAATTATGCCTTTAAGTTAAGCCCTGCATTTTTTTCAGTTTAATTTAAGCTGATTATAATTGTCAACTTAATTTATGTGTTCACATTTTCTATTAATTTAATTGCTAACTTAATTGAAAAAAAAAATAACATCTACTGAACTAAGTGAAAAAATCGAATTAACTTACCCAGCCTTGGCAAATATATTTAAAAATCTTCTGAGAGGGGTATTTGTGAGTTGACCTATACAATTTATTATAAAGTGTTTTAAACAATATACCTACTCATTGTATTTTAGTCCAAATGATATATAGGTAAGTGCAAGTATAAACGAAAAACTTCTAACTGTTACAATATGATAATGAACAATCACGTATAAGTATAATAGGAATAAGTATTATAAATTATGATGCACATAAATATATTATATTTGTATGCATATTATTACACTAAATATAACTCATCCAGCGATATTCGAACGCACTACTTTGTAGGTGCTTCTACTTCTCAATCAATGTCTCACGTGACGTATAGACACGATCCCGTTGCAAGGTGTCCGTCGTGATCACTCCAATTCGTATAGGCATTATCATCGAATGCATTGACTGTTAAACAAATATTCATACAAGTAAAGACCTATATTATAAAGGTACGAGTTCATGCTCTCGATATCCCGTCAACCACACTATAGAATCATACTTGTGGCAGACCCACGAAAAATTAAATCTGTCATTCATTCAAATGTATCTAATATTACGATTTACGACTATTTAAAGCTATGTGATGTCAATGCACTTTGCATTGTTTCACAAAGCTAGCTACACGATACTCGTTTTAAGAAATTTCACGTTTCATGTATTTTTTAATCAGAATAAGAATACCTAGTTTTTATTTTGACAGTTTTTAATTTTAAGGTCATTTTTTCATTTTTTTTTAGAGAACTTTAGATAATTTACACTTAAATTTAAGTTTTAAAATTGTATTTAAGGTTTTTACCCAACTTTATATTATTAATCTTAATTTTTCGAACAAATCCGAGTACTTAAACGTAAATATTGAGGTTACGATTGGTAACGTAAAATTAAATTAGAATTCTTCTTTCAGATTAAAATTCCTCATTTTGCTAAGTATTGAAATAATTGTGCAGTCTTGCAAAACTGTTTTTAAATTTAATTAAAAATATTTTTTGGTTCAAGACTTGTATGAAATAAAAAAAATTAAGTGCATTTTTTAAAGGAGCATTATATTTAAAGTTGTATAGCATATAAAAGCAATTTTTTATGGCATTGTTGGGGTATTTATAGTCATTTAATTCCTAGCCCTAATTATGAGATAAGTATCGCATACAACAGGGATGGGCAACTGGCGGGCCGCGTGCCTTTTTTATCTGACCAGCGCTACATTTTCAAATTACCTTATTTTCGTGTTTTGTAGTAATTATTTTAAAATGTCCGCTAAAAAGCGTAAAAAATAAATGTTAGTAAATTTAAAGGAACTTTTTTTTTTTTTGCTTTCTCCTATGCACTGCGGCCCGCTAGATTTTAAAGTACTTAAAAGTGGCCCGCTAGTTACTTTGAGTTGCCCATCCCTGGCATACAATATAGTTCACCCTGCTTGTGAACTTGGCAGCGCAACATTAGCAAAAATCAATCTAACTCGCAGCGTTTCCCAAACTTTTTCTCCACCCGACCCCTTTAGAGTATACTAAACATTATTGCCCCCGTAATAAAAATACCTAACCCAACAATAATAATTTTCAGGCTTCCTTCGATATACATGTGGATCCCTATAGGGGATCACAGTTTGGGACATATCATATGGACAATTTGTTGGACATCGTAGTACCTGCACTTGCACAATTATCTGACTTTATTTTCGGCAAAGGCCAATCGGAAGTTTTGCGCTGCCAATTATTTTTTGGATACAAAAAACTTGACGCAACATTTTTGTGTTTTTTTATCGATTTGTTGGAATTCTTTTGACCGGCAGACAATGTTTAAAACCAACTGTCTGTTCAATCAATGTTTTGGATATAGATCGAGATATTGGATCTATGGATAATGTTACAATGCCTATAGTTCACGATAGGGTTCCAATATTGTGGCTTGAACAAACTATTGAAATATGTATATAAGCTATACATATGTAACGCGTTATACAACAGAGTTAACGTTATCGATGTGAAACATATATACATGAACATGGTTTGATCATTGGTCACAATTTGTGACTCACAAATCCTTTAATATAATTAGTTGTATTTTAGCATTTACACATTATACTAAATCAATGTATAATGTTAAAATAGCGACATATGACAAACATATATATAGGTGGTAGGTATTACGTAAAACACAGTCATGTAAATTTATATAAAAATCCAAAGACGTGGATTATCGGATTAATGATTATATAAGAAAAAAACAATCACTAATCGAAGCATGATAATATTGGAAACAGTAATTTATATAGTAAGTACCTACCAATTTTACAACCGACTTTTGTTATCCACACTTTATTATCCGAAATTCAGTAATAAATGTTACCAATAATGTATGTTTATATAATAATGGTAGTTGTTACCCTTTATAGTATACACAATATTATATTTTGTTTTTCTTGAAAGTAAATAAAAATACGGGTTGATATTTTCACCAATATTGAATACAACAGATGAAATAATTTACTAATTTTTACTCTTTATATTTGTATCTAAGTGTAAATGTGTTTTAATTATTCAAATAAGGGGAGGTAGCTACCTAGGTAGAATGATATAATTTGTATGTCAACCGTTATTCTAACAATATAGTAAATATTGTAATCAGGAATTATATCGATTTCTGTATTTGATTTTAAAATAGTTACCTATAATACCTACCTATTATATTATAAATATATAATTAAATTATAACTCTTTGAGTCATTGGAATATATGCATTAATAATCGTGCTATAACTGCACAACTGCTATACTTTAAAAAAAATGAACCAAAAAGTAAAAGTGAAATTGTAGCAAAAATGAGGTTGAAATCAATAAAAATATTTTGATTTTTATAATAAATAATTGCTTTCGTATGCAATGCATAATATAATTGAATAATTATGATTTAAAACATTCCTTAATGAGACCTATAACTCAATAAAGTAGTCAGGGGCACTCAACACCTAATTATTATTATTAATAAATTATATAATAAACCTAATTATTAAACAGGGTTACTTCCCTGTTATTTTTTCTGTCATCGTTAGCCATTAATTTTAAAATCTTTACTCGCAAGTGTTTTGGGAATGAATAAAAATATTGAAATTTCGTATTTTATATTTAATGTTGTAGCTATCATATAATCACACCTAACCTAAACTAAGATAATATACACGTTTTGGAGTAGCGACGACTTGGAGCGGTCAAAGCTGTTAGAAAAAAAGCCTTACCTAAACTAAAAACTAAATAGCACATTTATGTCACGATATGTCAATTTGTTTAAAATATATGAAGGAATATTGCCTGCTGTAATATACATGAAAACTTACTATGATTGTCTAATTATACGAATAAAGAGAGAATTTTTCATTAAAATAAAAATGCAAAACTCATTTTTACAATATTTATTCTCAACATTATATGCTGTATGTAGTCTTCGATCCTCACGTGGGGCCGCTTAATAACGAAAACGACTTATAATACAAACGAATACCAGCGTAGTGAGTACATAATATTATAATATCCGTTATTTGTTTCATAAAAGATGTTTTTTTACATTTTTATAGCTATTGTGAATAATAAATTAGACTATTGTGCATGTAGCTTGGTATAGGAAGAGGAGCTGGAGAAAAATGTTGTTTCATTATGTACCAGCTATACCGGACACCGGTATTATGTAATACGTACATACTACAATTTATTATGCGTATAGATGAGGAACTACAGGGGAGTGTGGTGGACAAGGCCGCCCACGGGTCTGGCCGACTTACTTTCGAGCATCTACAAACAGAAAAATTTTAAATCGTGTTTTTTTTTTAACTAATAATGTATAATGCATAAAAATTATAATTTCTTACCCACAGTTATCGAGTTATTAGTTTATCTACAAATAATGTCTATAACATTTTTTTCGTTAGGTCAAAAAGCTTTATAATGTACCTACTGCACAGTGTCAAGGTTCCTCATAAATTTGCATAATGGTGGTTCAAAAATATTAAAGATAGATCGTCACGATTTTTGTTATAAGCACTTAAAATTAATATGTTGACAAAATTCATCTAAATCACGAAAACGAATAAATTATTTTATAATAATGTATAAAATGTTCAATTTATATAGATATAAGACTTCAAAATGTAACACAAGGTTTCATATAAGTAGTTAATACTATAACCAAACAATCTAAAAATAAATAAACACAGTTATTTCTTGCATAGATATTTAAATTTATAATTTGGTTGAAATTAGATATTTTACCGAAAAATAACGATTTAAGTATTTTGGTTGTAATTTAGTTATAATATTTGTGGGTACCTGAAAAATTTAAAGTATATTATGACAATATTATATATTTTATAATGGTATTTTTAAATGGAATATTTTCGCTAAGATTTAATGAAATATACTGTATTACTAATATATGTAGTAAAAAAATTTCTTTAATAGCAATATCAAAAAATATACTTAGTAATATATATAGGCCCAGAATCTTTTTTTGTTTTAATAATTTAATTTAATTATAAAGTAAGTACTTATATAGAAACAGAATCAGACAGATAAAATATAGTCATAATGCATAGCTTAAAAAATCTGAGAACTTGCCTATTCTATATAGAATGGTTTGGAGTGCATCTAATTATTGCAGGGCAGTTCACTGAAATAGTGTAACGAATGCGTTTAATTGTGACTCAATCATAAATCATTGTAAACGAAAACGGAAAAACTGTTATGAGATAATCAGAAGACAGAAACAAATAGTGTTTATTTGCATATTCGATATTTTTTAATTACTGAACAAGAACAACCATAATATACTATGAGGAACTATAAGTAGGTATTACATTTCAAGTCATAATACCAAAAATTAAAAATGCTTTCAATCATAAAATATCATACATGTAAAACTAAACAAATTCGAAAGTATCAAGAAAATTTAATTTTGTAGACCAATTTAATATATTATATAAGCTGTATAAATATTATTTATTTATTTATAATATTATTTATGACAAAAAGTTCCAAGATTCTAAAATGTATATTTTTTAATCACTTCAAAATAACTTAACTATAAGTAGTAAATTATGATTATGAATTTAAGATATTTTAATATGAATTAGTAGTAAGAACAAATTAAAAGAAACCTTGCAATCAATTCAAGATTTATTACCTAGAAACAAAAATTGTATCAATAAAAATTAGGGCTTGCAAGCGTTACATAATAACGTTATACATGAAAAAATTCAATTAAAATTTCCAAACGCAGGTAATTAAAACGGAAAACAATATTTATTGACGAAAAGAATAAAATTCCACAAAACCAAACATGAACAATTTGATATAATATTTTCTACTGTAAAAAGTAAAAATAAAATGTATATTCCCGTACTTTAATAATATTTAATCTATAATAACTTATTATTACATTCTAAATGACGCCTAATTTTTCGCTGTAGATTTTTATGTTCGGTGTTTTTCACTCTGTCATCTGCTATAGTGCTGAAACTTATTTGTATAGCATAATAAGTAGGTACCTAATACGTTATAGATAGCAAAAGTTATGTAACGCTTTCATTTCAAATATTGATATAAAAAAAAGTTCGATTCCGTTTTAGTTATTAATAACATTAGACTAAAAAGTTCCATAACGTTTTAATTCTTAATAACATAAGTTATGTGGTTTAAATTAAATACCTAAATATTTCGATTAAATCGAAAGTAGAAAATTATAAGTCTGTAAATAACTTAATAAAATATGATTAAAATTATATTATTTCTATAGAATAGGTAATAAAATGTTCCATGCAAAAAAAATTAAAAAAATGGTCAAAAAAATATTTTCTTTTTAACATTTGTTGCGTCAATATTTCGATGTTCTCGTTTTTATTTTTGTTAGTTTTCTCCAATTTTAAAGAAAATGTTTTGGAATTATTATTATTATTATTATTATTATTATTATCTAATTTTGACCTCCTCCAACCCACAAATAAAAATACGAACTTTCTAAGTTTTCTAAAAAAACATCATCTGTTGTAAATCCTCGCTGAATTTAAAATGCGTAGGTACTTACAACATTATGAAGTTGAGTTTTAATAATAATTTTAGAGTAATATTTATTAATTCTGGTTTTTTTTTTAATTCGGAAGAATAAATCCTTCATTATATACCAGCAGATTCATCGGGTGTTGTTTTGATGATATATTTTCCCTGCGGACTCGATCTTTTAATTTCTATCGAGCTATGTGTACACGCTACAAACGGTTTCGCAGGGTTCATATTTGTGTTGGTTCCGCGCAGGAGACTTCCGTTGGTTATTGTTCAGGCTCGTAGGGTTTTATGTACAATTAAGTTATATAATCATCAATAGGCCTAAGAAATCAAGTGCTTTTATAATAGCTCACCATTCAGAACCGTTCAAAAAAAAAAAAAACACGTAGGTATAAATAAATAAATAGGTTATATATAACCAATATTTAACAATATATTGTTATCTGTTATAATTGTTATTATAAATATCATTCATTCACGGCCGCCCCGTGTGGTCTGGGTCATCCGTACATACCGCATGGTAATGTGTCAAGATTAATGTCAGTACACCGAATTTAGAATCTCGTCCGTATCCAAAATACATCCGGAAATCAGAGTTAAGAATTCGGGAGAGTGTGTAAAGACATCCGATTGCAAACAATACGGCGCTTTGTAATACAGTTATTTTATCATATTATGTGCGATTTGAATAAGACCACTCGCGTGGCGATTATATTATTATATTATTACAATTAAACGCTTTTGAATTACGCTCGGCTAACCGGCGCCCAACAGTGGTATACAGAGCTATTATAATAATTTGTACCTAGGTATACACAATAGTAAATATTGTCGTAACTACCCAAAACATCCTGTGAACAAAAATATCCACGGAAGAAAAGACGACATACGCGTGTTTACAATATAAACCTCGAAATGGACAAAACCGTATATCCGATAAAAAACACAATACTTTATCGATACCTATAGGTCGTTGGACTGGCTTTACAGTCCGCAGTTTCCTTGTATTAAGAAATCCATGGTGTAAAATGCTACCTGTACAGAAAAAAAAAAACCGTTGGTAGCTGCCAATACAATAACAGCAGAGTAGGTGCAAAACCGGGGAAGTCTCTCCGCTGTATAGTAGATGTCGAGTGAACATCTTCTTTGAGTACCTTAATCACGACAATGTCATGGATGTGTAAAATACTAATTCAATGATGGATCATTGATGAGGTACAAAAAATGATTCTGGGCGGAGACCGTCTATCAGCCTTTATTTCTATAAGGATATTTTTTTATAATAGTAATTATTTATATGATGCTATTCGTTTTTTATTTTCCTATTAATCTCAATTGAGGTTAGGTGTATAAAAATTAATTTTGCATACTTACATAATGTATAAATTTAAGAATTGTATATAACTGTAAAAACATTGAAGTTTTCATATTTATCATAATTTAACCCGTCGTTGGTGACGCTATGAGCATTTCGCTCACATAACTGTGATTTTGGGAACCATTGGCTTCAAATTATTTTGCTTATATCGATATTTTTAGTATGCTCATACAAGTTACTCATGGAAATAAATACGTAGAAAATAACTAATCTATATATTATAAACTTTCGGTCTTATTACCATCAAATGTCGACGGTTACCAGTATTTGCTCGCCGGGGATCGGCGTTCCGACGGCGGCCAGTTATTTTAGCCAAAACATACCAATATTTCTTACATCATACTGATCGACCCAGTAATGCGATAATAGTTTTTAAAACTGATTTAGATTCGTTGTCATGTCTACTTATAGATTAGTCAGTCCACTTTTCCCAATTTCACCCTTCCAAAAATAATTAAATGTGAGCGTAACACGTCACTAATGATATGAAAATATTAACGTCACCAACGACGGGTTAAATAAAAAATATATGTAATTCTAACGCTTATAAAAATAAAATAGTGCTAATTCATTTTTGTTAGAAAAACCCTTATAATGGCAACTGTTTTATAATTTCAAACATTTTG
The DNA here is from genome assembly GCF_005508785.2 of Acyrthosiphon pisum. NCBI lineage: Eukaryota > Metazoa > Arthropoda > Insecta > Hemiptera > Aphididae > Acyrthosiphon > Acyrthosiphon pisum. The sequence continues at coordinate 34,402,518 of NC_042493.1, read as the reverse complement.
ACCAAAAGTAAAAATGTTTATCAACATTTATAAAAAAGAAAATTGAACTGAAAAATAATTTAAGTTAGATATAATGCAATCTTTTAGTTTCTATGATTAATATTTTTTGAATTACATCATAACAACAAAATCTTTTTAGGAGAAATTATTATTTTACATGTGGATATCAAATGTCGACATTTGAAATTCAATCACTGATAAGTCATAACACATGTATGGCTTTACTCTAAACTTTCTTTTCTTATTACCAGTAAAAACCTTACGAATTATCTTGTATTACATTTTCAAAGTGTTAAGTGTTCAAATTAAATATTAATTTATGAGTTTTCGAGTATAGGTACAGAGTAATTTACATATTTCTTTAAGCGCTCATAAAAAAATTGTGTTGACATAATTCGTAAGAATCACAAATATTTGCGAATTATTTTGATTTAGAAATTCATAAAGGTTTTTTCATTTTATTTCTGAGATTTGAAAATTGAATACGAGATTCATCAGAATATTCTTTATGAAAAAAAAAGTTACTAGAAAGTTATATAAGTTTTTTATGAGCGTTTGAAGTTCAAATTTTTTCGACATAACAGGATTTAAAACCCGTAAATAAATGATTTCTTATTTTAATGTAAATCAAAAACAAATAATCTTAGATACTAGAAATTTTTACCAATTTTTTATTTTTAAATTTTATATACATGATACAATTTTCAAAACATGTTAACTCTTTTTAAGTAATTTTAAAACATTTTCAATTTTTTATTTATAAATAAAAAAATTTTCACTGTGTAAAAAAGCTTTATAATGTAATACAAGATCCCTCATAAATGGTTTTAATTGCAGTTTAAAAATATTAATGTTATATAACCATGATTTTTTTTTTTATGATTATTTAAAGTTCAAATTATGACACTATTTTCTATTATATTGCTCAAAATCCCAAAATACTGAAAATTTGGAAATTATTTTAAAGTTAAATGTACAAAATGGTTCAATTTTAACAACAAAAATCTAAAAAAATATATGGATAAACATGTTTTTTTTTAATCGATAATTTAAACGAAGAATAAATTTCATTTATTTTGTTGCATTTTAAAAATGTTATTTGTTGACACTTGAAACTTTTAAAGTATATTATTATATATTATACACACAATTCAATTTTCAAATGCAATTTTTCTGTCAAAAATTATTTTAACCAATTGTTTTCTAACAATTACTTTCATAGCAAAAATATCATATTATCATTATCATTATAGTAAATAATATTGGCCGACGGACCAGAATTGCTTCAGAAAACTCACGTGAGTCCAAGAAATAATTACCAAATAACGTACGTAATCAATGATAATTCAACAATATAGGTATATTGTCTCGATAGTATGCTGAACGAAGTATTAAGCGATATTGTATCGAAGAAAAATACAATGATCACGCATTTTTCACAGTACAATAATTTTAAATAATGTTTCAATTTACTTACAACTATATTATTATAATCGAAGTTCGAACTGAAACTGGAATTTAGGGAACTTATTTTACAGCTAATCTACGAACATACCGGATGATCCATTTAGCGTAACTACGTAAGCCAGGCATTTTTCAAGTACTTTTAACTTTTTTTTTTTTAATGGCATTTCAAGTATTTTTATTGTTACTCGTACACTTAAATTACAACAAAAGAAGAAAATTGTGTAATGAGAATTAGTTATTTTCTGGTTGAATATCCAATGACAAACAAATTTTAACTTCAAATGCCCATAGAAAATTAATTTGACTTTCCACTTATACTGTAGTAAGTTTCTTTTTTTTTTGGTTGAAAATAGACGAACGTATATGAGGAATATAATATAATATAATATAATATAATATAATATAATATAATATAATATAATATAATATAATATAATATAATATGAGGAATCGTGTATTGAATTTTTAAATCTTAGATATAAAAATGAATTGTTTTATGAATTTCTAACTTAAAATAATTTAAAATTGTTGTAATTTTTACGAATATTGTCAAAATTCTAACTTCCAACACTCATAAAAATTATTATGAATTTATACTCGCCTTTTTTTTTAGTTTACACTAATAATAACTTATAAGCTTAGGACTCAGTCCCTCTGCGGCTCTACCTCTGAATGCAGTTTAAAAAGTGTCCCCTTTAAAAATTATAGGATTAACATTATTCAGGGTAACTGTTGAGTGCACAAACCAGATTAAAAGTTAAATGGATCACTCCGTAGACTAAGTTCTATACGTCTATACACTTACTATTATACACAATATTAGACCATAATAATAATAATAATACAGTGTTATTGTGTCTGGCTCACGCAGATTATAATATATCGATTGCACGAATATCGACATATATCGAGACGCTGACTCTGGTGTTTTTCAACACGTTTCTTTTTTTTAATAGATTTAGCCGCCTCGGTACAATCATTCATCAATATATGTTAGCATAGTTTGTACTATTTGTATAATATTATGTGGTTCATACACGCGAAACCAAAATTCGCTCGATAAGCGGAAAAAATTGTTTGAATTGCGTTTTGGGCACGCTCATTTTAAAACAGCTGATATCGATGCCGAAGTATTTCGTTTTTAGAATAACGCTGCTATTGCTACAGAAATGAACAAACGTTTCCGATAGACTCATAGGCACCCGCCATTGTATTTTATGCGATACCCACTTGCCCATCTTTTTAACTTAGTAGGTACAGTTAGTACATATATTTCCCTCAAATTAGCACCTAATTATTGAATAAAATAACTCATATTTTGCACTTAATAAAAACAGAGTATAATATTTTATTTAAAAAAATGTATTCATCATTATTTATGGTTTTTTTTAAATCTAAAAATCATAATATGTGGTGCTATGGAAGTTTTTTTTTTTTGGGGGGGGGGGAGGTCTTAGGTACGTTGATATTATTATAGGTAACTCATTTGTAAAATATATATTCTTAAATAGGTATTTAGTTTTTCATATTAGACAAATGTGATGAGTAAATGTCTAATAGTGTCTGACGGCTATAAGATTAGCGAGTATCTACATATTGCAGTTTTTGCAACAATCAAGCGAATCAATAAAATCGCCCTGAATTCGTAACTTTTAATAATGAATACCTAAAATGTATAGAACAATAACCATCATATTATAGAACCGCAATAAATAAATGTCAAGTATAATAATAATTTAAGTTCAATAATATTGTCGAGCGTAAAAATACGCTCGAAAATATGCGAACAATTCACAACGAAGCAAAAAATCGGTACCACGTGAAAAAATAATTATATTCCACGTACCCGTACGTGCATGTCGGAAAATCGATTATGTATGTTTGGAGCAAAAGAGCGATCGAAAAATAAAACTTTTCACCCACCATAACGGCATAATACAATATACTTATATGTACGGTATTAATAATGTACATCATAAATAATATACAATAATATAATATTATTATGTTAATACTACCTATATAGGTAAATCCGTAGCCTTGAATTTATATTGTATTCGCCCGACGTCTAGACACTATCTATAGACTGTTATAATACGTTATTATATAATGTGAAATTAACCAAAGCAAAAACAAAATTACGTTACATATTATTATTCGAAACGGCCGATACGCTCGGCATTTGCCGCGCAAAGACTCGTTTCCTCGTTTCCTGCTGTATTATAGTTATACAGTGTGACACGCTCGAGACGTGGTCAGCTTAAGTACAATGACGATATATGTATATATATATATAATTTTAAATCTTTATACTGCACACACAGCTCGTTAACGACTTGCTGCAGTCGACCTCGACCCGGTCCGCCTTTCACATCTGCGCCGATCCGTTGGTTTTTCGTGCGTCGTCGATTATCGTCTACATATTTAGGTATTATAATAAAATGAAAACACAATATTATTTTAGTACCCTTCGACCCGGCAGCAGACTACGACACACGACATGCATAAATCTTTAGTATTATATAAAATCATTTATTGCTACTTGTATAATCACCAATATTTTTAATTTTCGAATAAATAAAATTTAATTACCACCGCGTTCATTCATAATTGCCAATGTATCTGACCTTTAAATGACAAAATTAGCGTGGTCTTGAAGGGGGGGGGGTCTGTCCATATTATTAAAAAAGAATTCAAATTCATGATAGAGCAAGACATTTGACAACTTTTCAAAAACTCTCAAGTTACTAGCTGCTCTTTATTTAAAAATATAAATTTTGCACGTTTGGTGCTTTTAAATTAAAATCGGTGACTGCCTTCTTTTAATTTTTTGCGTTTGAATCATATCATCTTTCTTATTATCCGTCTATATTATACACAAAGTTTATAATATGAAAAACCAATTTCAACTAGGTACAATTGTACAATTGACATGTTATAACTCGTATATAAGCGTTCTATAAAATACCTAAATACCTAGGTGATGTACCTGCTAAAGGAACGATAATTATAATTTTTTTTGGAAATTTTAGTAATGCCATTCAATGTATAGAACGAAACAGATTATTAATAGACTTCTGAACCATTTCGATTTGTGATTTTTGTGATGTCTACGAGCATGATATACTGCATAATACTCCTAAAAATTGCATAATATTAAATATAATCACTTGACGTCATATTTTTTATACTACGACAATATCGTTTACAGCACAGTGGTTACCTACTTTATTGTTTAGATTTGTAAGGCCCTGTCGGAAAAACACACGAAGAATCTTGTTTGTTGCTTAATCTTAAGCTACATACTAATATTGCAAATTTTATAAATTTTTAACTAATTAAATAATTTGTGCATTTTTTGTAATTTTGACAAATTTGATACAATTAGAACTGATTCAACTTTCAAATCTCTTACAGTTCTTCATTTTTGAATTACACAAAAAAAAACAAAATCGATTTTGTTAAAAACTGGTTTTATGTAAAGTATCATAAATAATTTTGAAAATAAAATAATAATCTTTATATTTCCATATCTTAACAAATTTTGTGAGAAAAAATTTAATTTAAAAGCTTGTTAAAAAAAAATTTAACTGTATATTATGTTCCGTTTTGTTTTATTTTAGTAAGAACTAAGAACCTCATAATAAAATATATAACCATTTTTCCACATTATTTTGTTTTCCCTGTTTATTTTTAAAAGTGCTGACAATCGTATTTTACATTTTACTTTATTTACCTCATATACCTATAATTCTGCAAAAATAGAATATTTTTCTTGTCTTGAACAAACCAAGAATTATTATTTGCGTACTTCAATGCTATCCATTGAAAATGCTTTAACCAATTTACTAAATTACAATGAATTTGGGTATAAAAAAAATCCAAGAACAACTAAGAAATAATGATATACGTAATAAGAATTTAAATATAAATATTATATTTAGAAATACTATAATAATAATTATTTTTATTCTAAATGTATTGTTTAACTTAAACATAAGTATGTATATATTTATATAACATTATTAATTTATTAATAAGCTTCAGATTATAATTTGTGTTATTAATGTTATAATTAATTATTTTAATATAAAATTCAATAAAACATTATTGCTGTCGAAAATGTACAACAAGTTTTCACCATTGCCATTTATCATAAATGTAAGACTATATTTTGTGGAATTGATTGATAGGTTAGGTTAAGAACTCAATAGATGTATATTTTATAAAAAAAACAGTTTCCGTGGACTGTGGTAGTACCTATGGTAAAGCAATAAAATAATAATATATATAATATTATCGATCAAAATGTAGAAAATGTATGAACAAGTTATTGTTATTACTTGTATATAGTATATACTATACAACCACAGAACTATAATAATATGTACACGCACAATGCACGCAACAGGTGCTATTAAAGACCACCTTTTGGAGGCACAGTGATGTGATTCAAAACCATCATCTACCTAAATAGAATAATGGAACTTGACATGCTATTTCGGAATAAATTATAATGTACAATCATTTTTAACTAAGAAACAGTGTAAATCACGATGGTAAAATATAAGTATATGTTATAAACAAAAATGTTTAGATAACAAATGACTGAATCAGCTGCTTTGACGTATAATATATCATAGTATAATGGGTTTATTAAAAATATAAAAATATAATTATATAATAACACTTCCTTTAAATAATGTGTACAACTATTGTGTCAGTCCCGTAAACCGTTTAATAAATAGTAATTTGCACCATGAACGAGTTAACAATATAAAAGGTAGGTAGGTAAATAATTTTATCTTTTTAACTTAACTTTTAAACTTAATTGATTTTTATTGATATTAATATATTATTAACATAATAAATTACTATATTATAGTTACTTTCAATCAAATCCAAGTTAAGTTTATTTGTAAATAATTAAATAATAAATTTATAAATATTATAATAAAATAACTATATCTAATATTATAAGGAATTAAAAATTAATTTCTTAAATTTACTTCATATTCCCGTTAGCCAGAATTTTTCAATTAAAATAATACATTTTTTTACACGATTCATTCTCTTAACTTTTGATTTGTTTAGTTATTATTATTGTTTCATCTTATTATGATACGCGTCCTATACTTCTATCACAAAAAAATAATTTATTAAAACTACTAATAAAGTTGTACGATAGTTGATCTTGTACTTTTTTCAAGTCCAGCAATATATTCGGAGACATATTATATTAAATAATTCTTGGAGCTGCTTATTAATGAGCGAACACCTCCCGGTGACCGGTGATGGTTGATTGGTCTAAGAGCTGATAATGTTCTGCGTACAGGTGATTAATTTAAAAACATAAATTAAGACAAATTTTTTTTAATACATTCGGAAACACTCGTAGCTAGTGCAGCTTCTTCTCGCCCCTCGAGCAAACCCCGACCGAGCACCTGCGTGTTATCTAATTACATATCTGTGTAAGATGCACCAGGTATATTATACCTGTATAATTCATGTACCTATATATATTATGGTCGTTACACTAGCCTATTAAACTGTCTATTCGAAGGGGATTTTTTGCCAGGATTAATTTTTTTAAAACCCATATGTCGAGGTACGCCCTCGACAAAACTCACACTCATGTACATTTTATGATTTAGGTACCCATAAACGAGTACGCACCCATCATAGTACACATAATTGGTGTAATTCAAAAACAAATGACCGTTGATAGGTATGAGTTATTTTTCACCGAATGTTTATACTAGTATTTCCTATATGGTATAATTTTCAACTTATTTTAACTCGATTTGAGCTATTTATACGTTTTACATTTTCAATTTGTTGTAGTTTTTTTTCTATAAATATATATATACACATTTTTATATTGATATCTAAGGTTTGAAAATGTAAATCAAGTTTCCTCATAAGTTTTTATAATTGCATTTCAAAAATATTAAAGATACATAGGATCTTAAATGTTTATAGTTTCATTATTGTTCATTCTTTTTATAATATAATATAATTAAAATTTTTTTATTGGTAGTTGGTCAATTGTCAGATCATAGCAAAAGTGTATTTGAAAAGTAAAAAAATAAAATGTTCAAAATTCAAATCACGAAATACTGATTCAATATAAGATTTAAAACACATCATTTATGGTCGTTTTCGATTTAATTTTGGCAAATACTTCGAGGTAAAATAACAGAAAAGTGCACAACTATCAACTACCAAATACCAATAACGCCAAACAATATGTATATTTTATATTGTATATAATACAGTTATTTATACCTATAAAGCAATAAAGTATAATAAATTGCATTACCAATTGCAAATTTGCATTAATACAAATATAATAAATAATATATTATATTAAATTAAATATTGTAAATACGTTTTTTATTCATGACATTTTGAGGAATATATATCATAGCTATATAGAAACCAAGACAAATAATATATTAGTTGTGTGATATACAGATCGTGGTTTATGGCGTGGGGGGAATACCGGTCAGTGGGTATAGGTAGGCCACCGATGTACCTAGAAAAATATCATATTTCGAAGTATTCAGACACTTTGGCTTAACAAATAATGTTGTCGTAGTATAAAATATAATATGACTACAAGTGATTATTTTAATTGTAAAAAATTCATTATTTTTTTTTTACATGCAGCTATAAAAAAATATAAACTTTTGACATGATTTTTATCATATTTTTACTTAGTCGAAGTCTTATATGAACCAAAAATACCTAAATACCTACATAATAAATTTTTGTACTCAAGTAGGAATTACAATTATAATTATAATTATAATTACAATTATTAGATATTTTTATAAAATATATAATACACGAGAGAGGTAATATACCAATTAAAACTCATGGGGTGATAATGCTATAAACGGCCATTTGCGTTCCCTTTTTTAAAAAAAATTCTTATTCTTACGAACTTGGAACTTAGTCAATATTTTGGTGTTTCCGGTCTCCGATAGAACACTATAGTAGTTAAATTGTTATTTTAAAGATGTTACATTACACTCGCTAGTCGCTTAGGTGATCCCCGAATATAAATATTTTTTCCTATTGTTTTTGATCTTTACAGTAGATTAAAATTTAGGTAAACTTATTTTGAATAATGTAAGCTATAGGTACAAAATTACAAAAATATAAACAAATTACTAATTTATAAAAAAAACTCATTGTATATTTAAAAAAGCTGGAATGTAAGTAACTTTTTTGCTGTACATTAGGTGTCGGGTGTAGGTACCACGTCATTGAATAAGTCACTTTATTTTGATGAATTTCGACCTACCAAAAGAAGTATAACTAGATTCATGTTCCTACCAGAAAAGACATTGAAGCAGGGCTTGCAAACGTTGTAATTACGTTAGATTTATTACTAAATAAACTAAATGACTAAAGACGATTGAAATTTGTAAACATAGTTATAACGGAAAGTGATAATCAAAAATAATTAAATACCGCAAAACAAAACATAACACAAAACGTAATTTATAGAATATCATTAAACGAAAATATCGCAAAACGTAATTTACAGAATTTCATTGAATGAAAAATAAAGTAAAACTAAATAGTTTAAAATGCATTTGTTTAAAAGTTATATTGGTTTCGTAAAAATATTTATTTCATGCATAGTACCTACCCGGAAAAAAACACGTCATTGTAAAATATATAATACACATTCATCTCTCCGTTCGCAGAATCTACAACTACATAATTTTATTATAATATATTATACGTTTAAAATGTTTTAAATGCTAATATTTAAAATGAATTTGCGCGTTATGTTTAGGCAAACCGCCGCACCGTCGTCCTTGAAATAATTTCGATGGGACGACTGCAAGTCGTGTGAATAACTATTGTGATAATATTAATAATATTATATTGTGATCTATTTCATTATTACTCTCCGCGAGTCTTCCCTAATTATATGCATATATACCGAGTGCTCAGAAAAACACAGAAAAAGTGAATTGGTTGCCCATCGTGAGCAATATACAAGAATTAAAAAATTGTAAGTCATAGGAATTTATGATCCAATTGTCCCATGTCGCGCAAACGGAATTGAAAAATATGTATTGGCTAATGAGTTATATAAGTAACTGCAATTATAGAGTGTACCCCTTTTTTGACGACACGCTGTATGTAACAGTGGGACGAGATGTTGCAGATCGACTGTATACAAAGAAAGGATGAGGAGATTTTATTTTGATATCCTGAAAATACCAGCTTTAGATTCACTTTCTTATCAGAAAAGAAATTGAAATTGAAAACTAAAGCATTTTTTCTACCATAAATCATGTACACTTACCTATACAAAAAAAAACCATGTTTGTAAAATTAATATTATACATTTATCATTCCGTTTGTAAAATATATAAAATTATAATACATTACATTGTATTATTATACATTTAAAACGTTTTAATTAAACGTAAATATTTAAAATGAGTCTGCTTGCGCGTTGTGTTTAGGTACATCTTTGTCCTAGCTCCTAGAAATAATTTCGACGGGACGACTGCAAGTTGTGTGAATAACTGTTACAATAATATTATAATATATATTATATAGTGATCAGCTATATTGTTATTACGCTATTATAGCCACATATATGTTACATACAGCGGGACAAGACGTTGCAGATGGACAAATAAAAAATAAAATCACACTGTGTGCATTATCATTATTATATATACATATTGTATAGGTGTATATAAATAATATAATATAATATGTATATAATTAATACGAATTCCGCAATTTTATCGGAAAATACCGCGTGTCGCGTCGTGGAATGTCCACGTCTGTCGTCTATTATATATTATATTTTATATGAGTGTGTGTGTGTGTGTGTGTGTGAGTATAGTTTGTTCCTTACACGAGTACACATAAATATACGCAGTTTGTATAGCATTAATATTAACAACGTCTTTGGGCGTTGCAGTAGACACCATAACTTATAAGCGCAGACCCAGTATAAGACTTAATAGTATAAGCTATAAGGTATATATGTATATATTATATAGTTATAAACATATTAATATTATATTATTCTATATTATTTTATTATGATAACGTTTTTAGGACTTGGCAATAGGTTTTGATTATTTTTTACATTTAAATAGGTATAGAGTATACCCGGGGTATTCGTATATAATATGGTAAAAATTGTCAATAACGAATAGTATAATTTACATTTTCATTAGCCGACTAAAAATATAACTATTGAAACACCAGTCTTCAAATATAATCTTATTGGTAATTTGACAGTTGCAAAAAATTTTGCAACCGGTTTTTAAATTTAAAAAATAAATAACTTACTACCAATTTTCTATGATTATTAATTTAAATTTAAATAACGTTAACGCTTTTCTATTTAACTATTGAATATATATAAGTGCTATTATAAATTAAAATATGGCGTATGTCGCTTTATTTGATTTATTTGTTATATTCACTTATATATTATACATAGGTATACTACCTAATTATTAATGTTTAAAACTATTATATAAAAATGTAATACTATGTTATGCTTATTTTTAGGCCTGAGTACATTATAGTTTGATTCCCTACGTCATTTGGGGGTCCCTTTTTATATTATACTATAGGTCTCGCAGCAAGTTATAATTTATATTATCAACTGCAATGATATTATATGTACCGACGTAACGCGTGTGTATAAGCGACTATCTCGCTCGTACATTGCAGCCAAATAGGTATTTTAGTGCGCGTGTATTAATTGTATATAATACGTCTATACACGAGCTATGTCGACTAGGACGCGCGTGGCTAGAAGAGGATGGCGGTGGCGGTGGTCCGTTCGCGCTAGAGAAGAGGCGAATGCGCTGCGGCGGTGGCTGTCATTACCGGAGATATAACGGTAAACCTGCGGCGGCAGCAGCAGCGACGAATCCGTCGGTCGACGGTGGATGGGTGGGCGGGCGGGGTGAGTAGGTAGGTAGGTTAGATAGATAGGTAGGTAGGTAGGTTAGGTAGGTAGGTAGTGAGTACGTGCGCGCGGCGTTCGGCGTTGTGTCCGGGCGTTGAACTCTCCCGCCGCCGAAGACAAGAGTCAACACTCCGGCGTACAACCGATCTCCCCCAAGTGCCTCCCATGTATATCCATATATATATATACATATAATATGCACGAACGCTCACCTTGCACACGCTCTTCTCGTCCACACTCGTCGTCATTATGTTATAATAATAATAAAAATTATAATCATTTTATAAAAAATTATAATAATATTGATAGGTACCTACGTGATATTATACTATTACATAATAATATAGATACCTACCATTCGGGCTACCAATATCTAATAATCGGGCTCGGGGCCACGACGGAATGTCAAGCCGTTGGCCGCAGAAGACTTCTCGTGATACGTACAGCTCAAGCTAAAGTCTCCAAGAATGTTTGACTTAAATGCAAAAATATATTGCTAGGGGCATGGCCGTGACTATAATAGGACACGGATAAAAAATTGTTTTGCCCACAGTTGGGAGGTACTTATATACGTCGAATCGATCCAGTCTGTCTATATTAGGTCTCAGAACTTTAGGAGTTTGCATATTTCCTTGGAAATGCATGATATATTGAATTTCTGGGGCTTTATGTATTTATTTCAAATACTAGAATTTGTTTTTTTTTAAATATTTTATTACATTTTTAATAAGATATATTAAGAGATATTTAAATACAAATATAAAATATACCTACATTATATACGTTTAAAAAAAATTGTGTGTCTTAAATGTCCACGAGACCTCTTCGGGAATTTATCTTATATAAATATACATTTTTTATGTACAAATATAATTATTGTGCTGTAGCTAAATATGTTTTAAGACATACTGCATCATACCAAAACTACTATAATCCATCATGAAATAGTATACCTACCTACTTGAGCTCTTTTTGTTGGTATATTTTGTATTTGTCCACGTAAAGTCACAAAACGAATATCTCAAGCTATTTCAAATATATTTCGAAGGCGAAACAAAATATTTAACTAGCAGTTTTAAGTATGAATAAAATGTCGTCTGGATATAAATATTTGTATGTACAATTATCTAGATACAGGACGTGTAAAAATAAATAAATTTTACATTTTTTTTTTTTTTTTTTTTTGTCAAAATGTCAAAATATATAAGTCAGATGTTTTGAGCTTTTACACAAGGCCGGTTCAAGGGGGTGACTAGTTGTGCCCCGGCACCAGGCCCCGTGCCTTATGTAGTATTATAATACGTAGTATTCATAATATTCTATATGTTTAATCTAAATCTATAAGGTGTAACACACTACTAATAAACATCGAAGTACGGTTATTTTGAAAACTAATAACTTGCAAGTAATAGGTAAACCAGTAAGTGTAACAAATTCGTAAAATCAGGGAGACTTATTGAAAATTTATCAAACCATCATCAAGGGTACCTGGTATTAACCGAAGTATTGTGCCAAAAGCCATTTTAAGTATTTTGTTAAAGGTTTAGGAAGAGAACCCTTTTATATAAGAAAAATATTTCGCACCAGGTCCAGAAAATCCTTTAGTCCGCACTGCTTTTACAATACAAATGTTTGAGATTATTTGAAGAGTTAAATAGTATATAAAGTATGAAGTTAGAGTGACGTAATTTTAAATCTTATATTAAATGTTAAGGTCTTAAAATTCAAAATTACCTCATTAGGTATTTTAGTACCTGAAATCCTCGAAATCATAAATTTATAAAAATCGCTAATTTGCCAAAAAAAAAAAAATTGATAAATCGATTATCGTTGGTATAAGTCGACGTTATTTAGTATTAAAACACAAATTTGGTATACATTTCAAGATTTTTAAGAATCGTTTATTTTAGATACTATTACAATAAAATGACAAAACACGAAGTGAACAAATTTGTGATTTTACTACTTTTAATTACTTTCATTTTAGTTGTTTTTTTTTTAGGCGTTAATCTAATGAGTCCAACATTTGTTAAACACTCAAAATATCAACCATACAATTTGGTATTACAGACATGGGTGTTGATAAATGTAATTATGGTACAAATATCAAATTATAGATTAAGTTTTCTGGTAGAAAAATTTAAATAAAAATAATGAACATTATTCATGAGAAATGAACACATTTAACTACTCATTGACACTCAGTACGAATTAAAAATATAATATTATTTTATATATAGTATAATATACTATAAATAACCACGCCATCTGCTCGGTAAGGTGTATATTATTATTATTATTATTATAAAGTCGTGTGGTCGTTTTTATTTTCGCAAAACCCATTACGACAATATAATATATCAGTGGCGTACGCAGAGTTATTTTATAGGAAGGTTTCTATTAGAAAATTTAAAATTATATTACATATTATATTAATATTTTATATGTATTATATCAAAATATTTTTTGAATTGTATTCAGTTATCAATGTGTATAGAAAAAAATACCAATGGGGATGAACACCTTTCATCTGTGTGTAGGTACGTTACTGGTTTACGTTACTGGTAACGTACCTACACACGTTACTGATAGGTACCTATTATATAATTTACTGCTAATAAAGTACGAAGCACTCCGATGTTTTGAAGTTTTATCATTCCATTAACATACATAACATTAGAACAATCGAACGTAGCCTGTCTGAGTAATATTATAGTAATATTAAATAAACATTTTAATATACGTCTACTCAGATAATCCGTTCGGATTGTCTCTGCAGTTGTGGCCTTGAACTATATAACTCAATATGTATTTTACATTTTTTATGCGAGATTCGAAGAAATCGAAATATATGAAATAATAATACCTGAGATAAGCGATGAGTGAGCCTTACATAATATTATATATAAATATAATTACAACGATAATAATATTATAATGTAGGAATAATAATAATTTATTATTGTCTATACCAGGGATTGCAAACCTTTTTCGGGTCACGTGCTAACTTTTTTAATTAATGTTTAATAACAAATTCACGATATATTCACGATAGGTACTTCTAGACAATTTTTTCTCCGTATATTTTGTTAGTCTCCAACGTTTTAATGAAACGCAAGCGGCATATTTAGCTTCGTCCAACAATGTTATTATTCCTCTGTTATGATTTGAAATGATTCACTGTGGAAAATAAATTCGCCCACATCATACTTTATGCACGTTGACGTGAATGTTGAGGTAATTAGAATTATTTCCATAGGCGGTACTAGACCCTTTTGGCAGGGGGGGGGCAGAAATTATTTTAACCATCTAACTAAATGTTCAGGGGGGGGGGGGTTGTTAATAAGGAATTATGTATTAATACAGGTACGGTTCGCAGGAGGGGCAGTTGCCTACTCTGCCACCCCCGTAGTACCACCTATGATTATTTCCATTAAATGTAAAACTAAACGAGAAATAAAAAAAATGTTCGCGTGCCGTGAATATTTGTCCAACGTGTCACTATTTGGACGCGTGCTATAGGTTCCTGGAAATCCATTTCTACACAGTGTTCATAACAATTGAAAAATATTATTCTAAAATTTTTAAAAATGTCACTGTGTGTACCAAATAACAATTTATAGTAAACGTAAAAAAGGCAAAAAGTTAGCAAAACGTTTCAAAACTCTCCGATCAATTTTTTTTTAAAGTAGGTAACTACAACAAAATAACCAAACAAAATAAGTAAGTAATTTTTTGTTTAAACACTCAATTTTTCAAAATGTTGTACTTCAATTGTCTTTAAAAAATAATTGTGTCTGTGTATTGTTGATGTTTTTGGATTGCAGTAAGAACAATATTTATGAGAAACTCATTAAATGTATTGTCAAGCCTGCAATACATTTTCGCCTATAAATTATTTTTTTAAAAGGGGTTCAACCCAAACGTTTCCAGAAAACGAGTCAACGAGAATTTACAATGGTTAAAATATGTGACTCGTGGTTCTTAGCATCCAAACATGGAGTCATTTTTCGTCTGGTCCAATCCGGTTCTGGTAGATTTTCAAAAAGAAATTATTAGTCACGTGATGAAAATCCTAATAAAAAATAAGCAATCTCCAATATACATTATACATCAGTGTATAGACACGTTTAGTCTTCGCTGTTTGCAGCATAACACAATAAACTATGCTTGTTGTCTGTTGATAGCTTGTGAATAGCGATGGTATGTTAAAATAGTAATGACTTATTGTCTAAACGACTGCATTAGTATATCAGTTTAACCGTTATTAAAATGCATTTCGATAAATAATTTATATTTGATATTAAATTAAAATCGGGTTTCCAAATATTAACGAATATTATATTGTTTTAAAATCCAGTTGTGCTCTGTTTTTTTGTTATTAATTCTAATTCGTGTTCAGTTTAAAGTATATGATTGCCAGGTCTCTTCTGCGTTGTTTAATATAATATCTTCAATAAAAAAATCTCCAAAATTCTTAGATTTAAATTATAATATATGTACAATATACGGTCTCAAGACTTAAAATTTAAACCTTGACAGTTTTTTTTTAGTTATTATTTTGGTAGTAATTATACCTACTTGTATAGTTATATAATATATTTGGCTATTAAATGATGGGACAAAAGGTGTTCTGCTAATTGTATTATTAATTCCAATGCAAACAATATTTACCAGAAATAAAGTTTGCGCCTAAGAACCAGTGATGTTCACGACTGCCATTTTAGACATGGCAAGTTGAAACATGTTATTGTACACGTGTCTCGTTAAAAAAAACAATTAAACATTTTGCGGAAAAATAAGAAAAAAACGTAATTGTATGCTATACGCATATACTTAATTGAAGTTACATTCACTGCGGTGGAACAACTGGAATTTTAACCAATAGAATTTCCACGTAGGTACCTTCATACACATTCTGCAATTTATACGAAAAATAATTTAACGAACAAAAAATAAAAATATATATAATACATATATAATTGCATTTATGGTTATTTTGAATAATGATTATATAAATATAAAATAAATAGGTAACGATATTGATATTAAGTACACAGTGCACAGTCAAGTCAGAAAATATTTCGTTCAAACATGTTTTACGTTATTTTTGATTAAGAAAATTTCTTATATTTTAGATTCTGAGCGGAGCGAGGAATGTGTTGGTTTTACAATGATGTTTATTTCTTTTTTATTCTGTAAATTCTTTTTCTCCCCCTAAACGTACTCAAAAGTATCAAGTATAGCATCTTTTTTGAAAGGTAGTGTTCTTGAGCTGGTACTTTAGAGAGGTCATTTATCGATTTTTAAAATGATACTCGAAATAAAAGCGGTTAAAGGAGAAAAAACGTACGATTTCACGATTTTATAATATTAAATAATTACGAACGACATTTTCTACCAGAAATATTGCTTCAAATGAAAAATGACAAGAGACTTTTTTTGTTGTATTTTAGATTTTGTTCCTTAAGGGTTTTTTTGTTGTAATTCGGTTAAAAACATTCGTAAAAACTTGAAATTTGGGTTGTTTACTTATATAAGCATTACCTAAACATGGTAACATTTTCAAAACATTTGAGCGGCTTTTGAACTTTTTATTTTTTTTTTTCATACTTCATATTTTATAATTATATAAATTACCTATTTATATAAATCGTCCTTAAGCTGTTCCTTATAACGCTTTGTATATCACCATAGAAACGAATAAAATTAAATAAAAAAGATTCCCTCGCCGCTCAGAAACGTTTTTTATCGAATGCAATCATTGCATTCAAATTGAATACAGTAAAATTACAATATCCTGTCCGAGGACGAAAGGACGATGGACAAACATCCACCACCGAAATTACAGCAGTATACAGTGATCCACTTGTAACCTACTGTAAAGCAGAGCGACATCCATTTACCCACTTTTTTTTATGATATTAGTTTATATTAAGTAGATTTTTATCATCAATAATCATTGTCTTACTAAAGCATAGTACTTATTATAATATATTAAATACATATTGACGAGATTTGAGATTATAAAAGTGTTTTTATAATTAATAAATTTATTTATGTATGTAATGAATGATAAATAAATTCAAAGTGACAGATTTGTATGGATATAAATATATTATATATTATATACATAGACGCAAATAGAAGGAGCTCTACGAATTACGCCACCCCCCAAAAAAATTCCTAATTTTTTTTAAACTTATTCGATGTTATTATAATTGGGCTTCCACCCCCTCCAAATCTCAAACGCTATTTGCGCCTATGTATTAATAGGAGTTTGACAAACCACTGCTCATGGGTGGATACCTATAGTATGTCTTAAAAAAAAAAACATTTAATTAAGGCAATGCGACAATCGACAAATTGTTGCGATTCTATGTGGAATTCTCGCAATAAAATTGTCTATATGATATTTTTATTCGACGTAAATTCGAATTATTAATTAATTATTATTATTTTTTTTTTTTTTGAAATTTAGGATTCAACATCTAAGGTCATTAGCCTGAAGGTTATTTAGTAGGTTTTTAACTGTAAGGAGTGTACGGTTGGTTAGAACACGTGTATGTGTGGCACTGTGGCGAGGATTTGTCACTAAAACCCGGGTGGTCACCCATCCGGGAACTAGTGACACCGGTTAATGCTTGACCTCTGAACACATAAATGACTGAGGCCAACCACCGCGTCACTCATGAATTATTATTATTATATATAACTTAGTCATAATAATTGTTTTACTGAAGCATATCTATTAATGTAGACGCACAATGTCAAATTAAGTTTATGTGGAATAAAAAAATGTTTTAATCAATTTATTTGTTTAAAGTGTGTAATGAGTGAAAAGTAAAATAAAAGTGGCATATATAAGTGTATATATTTAACTCTTATCAATCCGCTTTTGGGAGGATCTGTCTTCAAAAAAAAACCTTTAATTAAGACAATCGACAAATCATTGGATTCTGAGAAGCACTCTCACAATATCTGATTGATCTCTGATTGATTGACCAAGTTGTGTACGTTCCATGAAATCAATAAAACTAAACAATTTTATTCATGTACCTAACTATTTCTACAAAACAGGATATAACAGCGAAAAAAGTGACATCAGGTATATGGTCGATCAATGACAAATCATGTACAAGGCGTCTCACCTAATGGTAATACTAATATATTATCCTTCGGTCTATGCAAGTATACCTATAAGTATATTGCACTTGCACCTGTATGTATTCGGATTTATATTTTCAATCATATAATATTGGAACTATAATAATTATTATGTGCTGATAATATAGGTACGATTGCAGGCCATTTAAGCATAATAAACTATTAATATATTATTTTAAAATTGTATTTACGTAGACCTCACAGATATAGATATAATATTACTTATATACAGAGTGATTTACCGGGCATGCTCACTCCATTTTTTTTTCTTTAGAAGAGCAGTTTTATCTGATTTTTGGTATTTAAAATATACTTGAAGACCATAATTTCGAGTAATTTAGATATTGTTGTGCTATATTAATTAACGAATGCCCCATAGTGCGAGATAATACAGATTTGTGTTTTTCAAACGAGAACCCCTCATTTCACTTTAAAATATTCATCAGATGATTTTGCTTCAACATTTTGATTCTTCTTGAAACAGTTTAATAACGAAATCACACTGTATACAACCGGACGTGGTGGCCAGTCTCGCAGGTCCTATTTTATTGTAATTATATTTATTTCGCACTACCAAAATGTCATTAAGGAACACCGCGCGCGAATACGAATTAAAATCCAATTGCAGGACATTTACTGCGACGACGACGGTGACAGTAATAAAAAATAATAATAATAAATATACACCGGACACGCCATTTTTCGCCATTCATCCGGCAACTATATGTATTATACATAACGGAACAAAATAGTATATAATAAAATAATAATTATATTATATACAATAATAATATATCTTTGTACGTCCGTCGTCCGATAGTTCGTTTTTCTTGCCACAGATTGAAAATACCATTCAATAACACACCGTAATAAATACACGTCCGATGTCGTTAACGAGTGTTTAAGTATAGGTACGTATAGTATACAGATATAAGGTTACACTTGTTTTTGTCGTATTGCATTCGGAACAGAAAAAGGTAATGTTCGCTGATAATAAATTGCACTCGTTCCAATCGTTGCATAAAGCATATATTTATCATTGGATGATTTGAAGAATAATTTGTATTTTTATAGGTAACTATATATTCTATATAATATCTAGTTAATTGTTTTTACCAAATTTTACTGTGACATAATTTTTCATACAGTGTAAAAATAATAATATAAAAATATCTTGGGTTCCACCAAATGAATAAATTAATATCAAATCGAGACCTTTTTTCAAAATTAATAAAAAGTTACAATTTAGTACTACGCTTGATGTTTACAATATATCAATAATAAAATATAATACAATATATAAAAATATCAAATATGTATTTAAGTTTACCTCTAAATCAGTTACGTCGTCGTGTAATTGTAATAATTGTTATTGTGTGATAGGTACGCTAAATGAATTGACACAAACACACACACACACACACACACATATTTTCATCTAAAATTGATAGATGTGGAATCGAAATAGGATTGATGAAATTCGTCCATTCCGGAGTTTTTAGCCTGAGTAGCGATTCTAACGCATTACCTTTTTTGAACACGAGTGCATTCAAAGACATTTTGCAGGTTTAGGTAAGGAGTGTGCAGTTCTTTGACAAACCCCTAATGGACCTACCGTGGTGACGAGGGTATACCATGTCAACCGTATAGAGTCACGTACAATGGGCCAATGGGGACAAATTGGAAATCGCCTCAGGTGCGTGACGTTTGCCTACCCCGTCAATAATTGAGGGCGGGGCCCACCTTTACGGTAGTAAGTACATTACTATACCTCACGATTCTGGTCCATGCTGAAATGATTAATGATAAAAAAAATTGAATGTATATAGGTACGTTGTAAGCCAATCGAAACCATCTGTGTTGTAAGTACCTATACACGGGTGCGCTGCAAGATTGTGCAGGTTATATTATTGCAGATAGATAGATAGATATTATTACTCTAAGAGATAGATATTATATTATATGTACGCGGAAAACATTATGCTCCCCAACTGAATACCGTGACCTGTGCGTCCGCCACACATCACTCGAGGACAAGATATATATTTATCATAATTATTATCTGTCAACTCACATAAAATTATTAATACTAAATTATACACTATAGGTATAAACCTGCGCGCACTATTCGATATATTATTATATTTTATTAAGTTATATCAGTATTTATCACACTAGTCGTGCAACGGTTATGCGCTGTTCAACATAATACAATTTAAAATGTATTAAAAATGAAATAAATAAATCACGTGATACAGCAGTTCTTTGTTTTTTTTTTGCATAACAACGTATAGTCTGCAGATTATAATTAAGCAAAATAAACTCATGGGTCATTACGAATATTTACGATACTTACTATAATATTTTTAAATTATATTCTTGGAAATTGTCTTAGTTACCCTAAATAATATTTTAATACAATAAACCTATGATCAGGTACAGTCTAATAGCTGATCCACGTGGATATCCACACGGATACAGGAATATTTTGGTTGCCTGCTATTATAGTATTATTATAACAGTTATATGGATGGCTATACGACTGTTGGCTATAATAATTATATATTTTATTTGTATAAAAATATATTGAGGATTATAATTTTTGAATTTTGAATTTTACATCGTATTAACTTGAAAATAAATTATTATTATCTTTACTATTTTAATATATGCCCTACTAGCTTCAAATTTTGAGACGTTTGAAGATTTTAGGAATGAAGTGCTATCTATTAAAAAATAATATTGATACAGGTATTTTTTATAAAATGTTTGAAACGCTTCTTGTAACTCACTTGTCCAATTCAAATTGTGTAATAAGTACGTACATTATGTTAAATTGAATATATTTGCAAAAAATTTGGTCTGGACGAACAACATTTTTGGTTTTAAATATTTTTTGGTACTATGCTTACGATATGCATGTACATTCGTTCGAACGTTGCTATACAGAGAAAAATCAAATCAATAAATTGTCATCATTATAAACGTGCAGTAATATTACTATATAATTATTTATCATGGTTCATGAATTATATTATACACGTATGATTTTTCAGAGGAAAACAGCAAATCGTTGTGGAGTGATAGTCGTCCAAGCAACAGTTTAAGAATAAATACGCAATTTCGAGACAACGACCTGTTCGTGCAAATCATATCTAGCCGGTCGAAATGAGTGACGATCGTACGCATGGCCCCGTGGAAGGTTAGATAGTTCCGTCGTTCACGCATCGACGTTACTGAACAGTCATCGACGATTTTTATTGGAAACTATCGTGTTCTACCCCTTGTAGATACTGAATGAGTTTTAAAAATAATTTAAATCACTTTAGCACACACGGAGTACGGTAGGGTACTGGTTAATTATTTTTTTCTATGATATTATAATTATACATAATAGTAACTTTAAAAATACTATATTTTACACATCACAGTAAGATCAAAACATTCATCACTCTGTTCAGAATCTAAAATAATTTGAGGCTAGTTTCAAAGATGACTTAAATGTATGTATTATACGAATACGATAAATATAGTAAATGTATGTGAAGAAAAAAAATTTAGACCCAGCCATAATTTTAAAACTTAAAAATGTTGAGAAAGATTTGTCAGCTAAATAATTTACAGTTACTTAAACACACTTGTGTGTTTCTTGTTTGGGTATAGGTACTATTTAGAATAAAAACTACAAGTATTTAATAATAAAACCAAAATCAAAATTTGAATAAATTATTTATTAAATAAAAAATGGGAGTGGTCAACAGCCGCGGTGTAGATTATAATAATATACATATTATAAAGCGTGTAAGTTAATATTTTTTTTTTAAACAGGGACTTGAAAAATATATAATTTGCACACATTTTCGTACATTGGCCAACTGTATTTTGCTATTTGTACTTAGGTACATTAAATATATTGTCTGTGACCGCAAAAAATTAACCATAATATATTTTACAGACGCGCAACACCGGATCTCAATAAAACTAACCCCGCAAACGGTAAATCGAGTGTTTACACGTTATATTATTATTATATATTTTTATCTAGCTAAATACATCATTATCGTAATAATCTCTCATTGGCGTAGGAGTATTATCGATTTGTCGAAAATGAACTGCGACGAGTTATCGCATATTATAACATTAATATTAATATTAATATAATGTGTGTATACACCTTAAACGGCAATCGCCGCCATCGCATTACCATATTATATACACATTATATAATATTATAATAATATCGCAATGGAAAAAAATAAATAATCGACGTATTATCCGTATCGCGTCGACAATGGCCTTATAATAATATTACGGTCTAAATTATAATATTTATGTCTTATATAGGACATAAATATAGGACTAGAGCTGTTTGTTATGATATTGTATGAGGAAAGAAATGTACAAAAATTAAAGACGCCCTAGCATGATAATCATATTTTTGGGTCTCATAAAATATGTCTGATTAAAAATATAGGATTTTATGACATTAATGATTTGTTATATTTTAATAATCGTTGTATTATCTGTATCGCGTCGATAATGGTATTACTAATTATTTCTCTTCTAAAAAATAGTTACCATTTATGAACAAAAATGTCCACTGTAAATCTCAAAATACTCGTTTGAGTACCTCTCCGCGGGGTTGGATTTACCGGGTCCAAATTATCTCGGGAACCACTCAAATACACATCAAAAATTTCACCAAAATCAGTCATGCCGTTTAGGAATGCATAAAGAACACACATAAATATATAAACATTAATTTTTATAAATATAGATAATCATATTTTGGGTGCTCAGAAATGTCTTTAAAAAAAGATAGGACATTATGTTGTAACGATTTTTAATATTTTATGCACCCTTTTGGCGTTCGGCCCCTCAGAAAATGTGTTCTAGATATACCCATAAATACCATCCGTAAATTGTATTACTGTGCTTAACAACCAAAACTTTTTCGACGATCAATTATTTAAATAATTATTAATTTATTCCCAGGCTTGAATTAATTTATTGCTGATTTTTAACTACCTATAATGCTATTTACTAAAAATAATATAACTAACAACTTATAACATGAAATAAACTAAGAAATTATTTGAAATGAAAAACAGTTGACCATAATATGTTTAATAATAGATTATTATTATTATTATTATTATTATTATTATTTAATAGATCATATAAAATTGTTCATACCTACTGAACTGGAAAACGGTGATGTTGAAATATTAACTTCCTTACTTCCAGAGATATGCTGTTAATAAAATGAAATATTTATTATTTACATACCTACATCAGGAAAATACTAGCAATTTACATAATATGTATACAAATAATAACTAGGATGCAATTTATGTCAAAAAGGTATATTGGGATGTAACTTACAGTCAGTCATGTTTTAGATCCGAGTGTAGTTTGCACATGACGTTTTTTTAACCTAAGTGCAATTATTCGACAATTTGATTTAGGTAAAAATTGAATTCGACCATCCTGCACATGCATAATATATAATATTCAGGGGCAACCTTAAAAAAAATACATATGGACCCCAGGTGTAGACTTTAAAATTTCCGACTAAATTTTGAAATGACAAATGTTGAAATGCCGAATTAATTTACCGAATGCTCTGCAATTCCTACTGAAAATTTAATATTGCTACCGAGGTGGAGGCCCCTCATCCCCTTCAGAGTTCAGACAACCCTCTCCGGCTCGTACCTATAGGGCTATACCAGTTATAAATTATGATAGTATATTATATATCATATTTTTTATAAAATGTATATTTCATCATAATATGACAATATATTATCCTCACGCGCCACTTTACGTTGCGTCTCTTGGTAGTGCGCGATACATGTTATTATCGGTGTGTAGGGCGTCGGCGAATAACATAAAAAATAACAATTATAATAACAATGAGTTTTCGTGGTAGTTCATGTCTGCACAAACGTTCACAATGCGAATCGTAATTATTGTTAATTGGAAACGCGTAATATATTATTATTATTATATATGATATAATACATTGTTCGTAGGTGCCGCGATGTTTAACATAAGGTATTACTTATTAGTTATTACAGTTATTAGTTTATTAATATATAATATAATGTTATGTAATTCAGAGCTCCAGACAATTGGCGGTGGGGGCGTGAAAATGAATCGAACACAAAACGTTCAAAGGTACATTATTATTGCCACTTTTATTATAAACCTACACAAAAATAATATATTATATTATATGCATAAACATAGGTACAATATATATTGTACATGTACAACAACGAGCGTGATATTAATATTGAGACGTTATTATGTAACATTTCTACTCTCTACCCTCCGCACACAACCATGGTTATGATGGGGTTTATAACGTATAATGCTCATAATCTTTCTTCGAAATACTACTTCATATTGTATTTGTTAACTAATTTTTTCTAAATGGCGTATTATATACGAGTCAAGTATTGCTGGAATGCAATTACGCAAATTGTTGGCCCGTATTAAGCCGGCGGATTACTAGGCAAATTCCGGTGGGTCGATGAAAATTTGGGTCAGAGATTTGGGTTGGTCTAGACGGGCAGCCCAGTAAGTAATTTATTCCCGATCCAGAGTTGTAGATATTTATTTACTACTTAAAAAAAATAATATTAATACCTATCCTCTTTTAAAATGCTGTAAAACCACGTATAATGAACCTAACCTTGTATTAAATTGTCAAGCCTCAATACCGAGACCTAAAAAAGCTGTAAAGCACAAAACGAAAAATTAACTAAAAAATTTAAAATGTTATTTTAAATAGGTAGTTTAAAAAAATATTTTTCAATTTTATCATGTCTAAAAATTGCAAATATTTCTGTCTGCAGAATAACGACAAATAAATGTTGTCTGAAGTTAAGTAAATATTCTTGTTTTTCCGTTGTGAAGTTTTTCGGTTTTTCTTATTATTAAAGTACCTATACTAAGACTTTAAAGAATCAACACAATCAAATTTTCAATCAGAAACTATACTCGCTACGTTGAAGATTAGAACAAGTTAATTGCTCCGAACCGTGATGACAGACACAAATAAAAACAATTTAAATAAACACACATCATTGTAAAAACAATAGGTACATTCCCTGCTTCGTTCGGAATCTGAAATATATTTTATGTCGCTCATCTGCAGATCTCTACCTCACTCACTCTCACTCCTTCTCTCTCACACTCTTTGTCTTCATCTCTCCTTCCATAGTAGTATACATATGTATATACTTGTGCACTTCTAGTTTCTACACGGTTAGTCACAGTACATGGTTCAGTAATTAAATACAAAATGTCAAGTTCGTCTTGCTACAGTATATAACGGTACATGTAGTTTAAAACCGCGAACGGACGAAAAACGTTGTAAAAACGTAACCCCGCGGGGCGTTATTATTTTTTTATTTTTATCTGTTTCACCACAGCCGTTTTGGAAAAAAAAAGATTCTGCTCATATTAAAACTGACGTTTTCTGCGGGAAACCTGAAGTTTATACATATAATGACTTTTACGGTAATGTAGGTAGACAAATATATTATAAAAACGAATTAATAAAATAATTAATACGATAGCACGTTTACATTATTTTACTCAAATATTGTAGAATTTTTTACGAGCAACTTTCGATTTTCCAATATTATGATTTCCAAACAATAACTGCACTTTTACACGGTAACTATAGCCAGGCTTTAGGATGATTCTTTCAATAGTCAACTCTCATTATTATATATTATAGAGTATTAACGTTTTTCGAAAACATTTTTTTTTTTACATAATTTGAATTAATTACTTACAACCATGGGCTTGCATTTGAAAAAAATTCCGTCTTACCTATGTTATTTACAATATTAAAATGTTACACAATTTTTGCACTCATCGTTATTTAGAGCTTAAACGTTATACAAGTTTTGCGTTTATGGTTATTTAAAATAATGTTATTAGGTACCTATTAAATTTAAAAATAATAACTTTTGCGGGCAAGTAATGGCCCGGATACGGAATATAATAAATTGTAATGATTGGAATGTAATATAAATCATTACATAATATAATTAATTCTTAGATGGTTTGCATGAAATAAATGTTTCTACGAAACCAATAGACCTTTTAACTAAATAGATTTTAAAATATTTTGTTTTGCGTTATTTTTAAATCAATGGTATTCTATAAATTACGTTTTGCGTTATGCTTAGTTTAAAGATATATAGGTAATAATGTAATATATTTTGGTAATCGTTATGTTTTGTTTTGCAGTAGTTAATTATCGCTTCCATTATACTACGTTTACAAATTTCAATAGTTTTTTGTCAAATATAACATTATAACCATAACGTTATTATAACGTTTGCAAGCCCTGCTTACAACTAATTTTGAAAAAATATATTTTTCTAACTCTTATATTATTTTTGATTGATTAGTTTTATGAACGGCAATATGTTATTTATAAACAAATTTAACTTGATATTCTGAAGCAGAAATGTAAGCTTGTTGTCCTTAAGAAAAAGTGATGTACTGAATTCAAATGGATGTATAAAAAAATGCTATCATAAACACTATTATTCGTCGAGATAATGAACGTTAACTGTTATCAAAATTCTGTTGTATAACATTATTATTGAATTGTTAATGAACCATTGAACCAATAACACTGTATGTTATATTATTATGTATTTATATAAAAATCACATTGATGTGCATGAAAAAATTTTGTTTGCGGCTTTTGTATCAATTTACAAACGGCGAAACCCAATTTGAAATTATTTGCAATTAATTTGCAAAATATTGACACCAGTCTATTGGACTAGTTGCCAGTTGGAGGGACTAACTTCACAATCATTCATACGTGACGGTGATATCAAAAAAATAACTATAATTAATAGGTGTATATTATATATTTAAAGTGACTACGATTCGTATTCTCAACAATGGACAGCCGTGTTCTTATCACTAAATTAATTATTACTCGCGGTAAATTGATTGATTAAAAAGATTTTATATTCAACCTACACAATACGAGCCATCGAAGTGTGTACCAAACGATATCACAAAATTGGCAAGATATAATATTTTTTCCAAACATGTGGACAGGACTTAGGTAACAGATACGGCATACGTACTTGTAGTGTATATCATATTATGTATAGTGCGACTATTATAGCTTCCGACTATTATACACCGTTATAATGGGAAGGTATACAAGAGAGTATACAGTTTAATTATATAAGTACCTATACCTAAGTATATGCCTCAAAGTATAAGTACCTACTTACTATTGGTATAGATGGTATAATGATAATATCATTGCACGTAAATATATATATTATATTTTATATTAATATCATGCTGTAATGACAAACTTATAGTAATCGGTTGGAAAAAAAATTGAAAAAGAAACGATTAACTCGCACGACGTGCGTGCGAATAATATCATATATTATTATTATTATTATTATTATATTATATAGCCGTAATTATTGCATCAATGTCGCGTTATAGGAGAAAAAAAATTATACATCTCATTTATGATCAATCGAAATTGCGTATAATATAAGTAATATTATTATATATAATAGGTACTCACTAATAAGTAATAAAAGTCACACACACACGAACACACACGGAAACACGTGTGGTGATTTTTTTTTTCAAATATATAACTGCGGGTCACGTGTTTGCCCAACTGTATTATTGTGGGTTAGGTTATGCGCTTATGTTGTACTTATTATATTGTCAGTTGTAATACACCCAAAATTTCAGTATATAATAACACACGTATAAAAGCGACGACAAAGGTTCTTTTATTCTACATAATAATACGTGGGTTCAGTCGACATTTTTGTTTTGAAGTTTGTACCTCGACCGATATGCAGGTTTGTTCCACACTCACAGGTCATTATTATAGTATAATATACAGAGTGATTCGCCAAGCATGCACCATCCCGCTTTTTCTTCAATATAGTAACAGTGTTCTTAAAAATCTGCTTTTCTGATTTTTTAAATATACTTAAGAACCATATTTTCAAATATTGATATATTTTGTACCACTTAAAGAGTGTAGTCATGTGACAATACAAACTTTTCAGCCGATGATTTTTTTTTTTTTTAATATTTGATGTATCAAAATAAAAAATTGAACAAGTTATTATCATAATATCCTGTACTAAGGATAATATATACATGCTTATTTAAACACAACAAAAAATATTCATTGGTTATATTTACGAAAAAAAGTCCTTTTTTTCTAGTTCTTAGTTGAGTGATGAGTGTGTTTGGTTTTACAAAATGTGTATGTGTCATAACGTTTTTAAATAGTAATGATATTTTCTCCTGCTATATTTTGAGAGTGGTTCCTGGTAGTAAGTATAGTCTATACTTTGGTACTTTGAGAGGGCTAAAAGTAAGAGATTACCAGCACTTTTCAAATAATTGGAAAAAACTAAAAATTAAAAAAAAAATAGTGAATAAACTGGAATACTTACGCAACATTTACAGTTTTCGATAGAATAGATTTTGTTATTTTATTTTTATATAAACAGGAATAATTTCAGAAACTTTAAGTTTAATAATATACCTATATATAGGTAGGTAAGCGTTTTCTTGACAATAGTATAGTACAATTTTCAAAATTTTTAGCACTTTTTGATTATATAATATTGTTAAAATTGCTAAAAATTACATTCATGTTATATTTTCAAGATATAAGGGTTTTGTACTAACAAGACTATAACATTCAAATTAACTATGTTATATTAATTTGATAAAATAATAATAAGTATAATGTTGTTATTTTAATATTAATTGTAGTCAAACATATAGTTATAACATATTTATATAGTTTGAATATATTATAATACTCCTCTTACTTCTTGGTGTTAATTCAAATATGAAATTCGTATAATTTAACAACTTCACTATAATATCAACAGTAATATTTTATGGTTTTACGCGTGCAGAGAATGGTGTTTATCCATGTTACCTATGAAAGATGAATACATCGAAAAAGTGCAGTGATGAGCAATGATGAGCATATATAAGTAATAGGAGTTTGGGAATCGCAGTAATTATAAAAAAAAAATTTTAAAATATTAAAATAAGATGTAATTATCTTATATAGTATGAATAGAATCATATACTGGTCGCATTATTTACAATATAATTTTTTTATATCTCTATAGTTCTTGTTGAATCTGCTATATGTTTGTATTGCCTATATAACCCATATGTTTTAGATGTATTATCCGGTAGTTTTGCTGTATACTACCTGTTGATATACTGTTGAACCGCGTGCGATGTGCAAACGAACAACCACGTTTAAAATTGTTCAACGCCAATATTTAGTCCTCCATTCCTGCCAACTCCTGCAGCGCAACCCTCACCAACAAAAAAATTATAAAACTGTGGTTGGCGATGGAAGAAACGTGGTGGTGAGGGGATCAAGTTATGGTTGCATACAAAACCACATACTTTTGATTTCAACTCCAAAAAGACCGACGGACGGAAACCGCACATGCTTTATCGACAAATTGTATATATAGAGAAATCCGTACATTCTTTTTAATCTACAGATCAGAAGTAGGTATTCCAAAGTTGTTGACACAATTGTAACATGTAAAAAAAATTTAGAATTCTAATGTAGGTATAATTATTGTGACGATTGCAGGGTACTTAACTGACGGCAATCATTCTCGTATTTTATTTGTTTGAATAAATATATATATAATAAATAATTTATTTTATATTTTGAAGTAAACATGTTGGTTTTTGGATATATCATTAATTAATAGTCTATTTCGTTTTGTTTATCCGGTGATAAGCAGCAAGAGAAACGTCAAATTATGTATTTATGCTTTTGTGGTACACTACTACTTATACGTAAGTAATATTATACAAATAATAAATAACAACGTCGTTGGCAACCACGTTTTAATAATAATAGCATCGATACAGATAAAATGTCCTAAAATGTCATTATAAATGGTATGGGGTATATGAATTATTTAACATGTCACATAATATATTGAAATTCAATTTTATATAATATTACGTTCTGTTTTATTATATTTTGTTTTCTTCTTCACGATGATCTACTATAAGTGAATTTTCCGCATTGCTCTGCAGACGATGTTCATTTTATTGTACGTGTTGCTGTGCAGGATTTTATATTAATACATAAGCCCACGCCAAATTGTAAAGTCATAATATATCCGTCCACTCATCCGAACGTTCGTCGTTTACTACGATAATAAATAATATTAAATAATAATAATAATAATATTAAATATTAATAGGACGATATTCTTATACTATATATTACGGCACCGTGTTCCGCATCGTCGTCAACCGTTATCGGTCGTTATTGTGGCAAATCGTGTGGTTCCGAATAATATTAAAAAAATACCATGCGGAAAACGTGATGATGATAATAAATAGAATAATATAATCGTTCGTCATTTATCATTAATCGCACGACGGAAATGAAAAATCTCGTTTTTGACGAGACGCAAGGGACGGAAACCACACGATGACAATATAATAATTTAATATCATATTATACGTAGTTAAGTGAAAAACGTCATAAATATAAGACGCAATAATTGAGTGAATCTAAAAAAATAAGTGACAAAAGGTAAAATGTATAACAATATTAAAATAACTCGGTATCACGTAGATTATCTTGTTTTCAATTTTATTTTATTTTTATTACATTTCACTGTCGATTACCTACGTGTTTATGTCAAAAAATAACTTCGGGTAATGTTTATTGTGCTAATTATTTTTTTTAGTGATAAAATACTTCAATGAAGTAGGTATATTATCATGTAGAAATACTGTATGAGTTAATAATAAAGTAGGCTACTAAGTTACCTAACTGAGTTAAATAAAATCATTATCTTGTCTATGGCTTTGGCAAAAACTATGACTACAGGAAAATGATACCACGACTTATTGTAGTAAAATTTCATAGTGACTTCAAACTTCGATAAGTGACTTTTTATATGACGAGTCATCACTTCTAGTCAGTGGCGTAGCGAACTTTAAATCATATGGGAGTGAACAAATTACTTATGACCTACCCCACCCTAATCCAACTGATGTGTACGATACTCATATTATGCTCAAATAGAGGGGTGGGATACCACCCAAAATAAAGTTCAAAGACTGACCGTGTATGTGGACTTTATGAGGTTATGACCCACCCCCCTCCCCAGAAACCAGAAGCAATTGCTTCTGAAAAACATGATTTGCTATGCCACTGCTTCTAGTTTTACGCGTGTATCGAATAATTCAAAAACATATTCCCGTAATTCACTCATAAAATATTGGCTTTATGACCGATTATTGCTCGAAATTGATTATCAATTAGATTCATAATTTGTGTCTAATTATAAGCATTAAGTTGGTATATATTATATACAATATTATTCGCAATGGTATAACCACAGTGACCAGGTATAATATGTAAAATCGTAAGCTTTGTGATGTTGTCATAAAAATATATTGCAGGTAACATTTGACGTCACATTTTTCTGACACAAAATTTGGCAATTTTATACGTTATGAAAAGTTGTATAAGATTCAAATTCAAAAAATATTAGGTAGCTATATAATCGGCTTAAGGGCGTTTCATGCGGCGATTTGCTGTCTTTGTCTAACACACGTGTAACATAGGAATAACGACCTAAGCGCCTGACAAAAATTGGTAGGTACTTCTAGTTGTTTGATTTAAAAATGTAAAGATGTTTGAATTGGTATACAAGTTTACTTTGCATCGATCGAAACATATTTTAATATTTTTTAATACAATTTATAAAAGAAATTATGAATTTTTTTTTTATAAAGCTTAAAATATTCATTCTCATCAAAATATCGCTACAATTTGAAAAATACTTCGACCGATGCAAAGTAAATTAACTTGTATACCTACCAATTCAAACACCTTTATATTTTTTAAATCGAACAAATAGAAGTATACCTATCTATTTTTGTCAGGCGCTTATGTCGTTATTCCTATGTTACACGTGTGTTAGACAAAAACAGCAAATTACCGCATGCAACGCCTTTAAAACGAAATTCCTAAAGGGTGACGTGGTTGAATTTTAGTGGAGCTTCTTGAGTTTATTTTGATTTGAAAACCATGTTTTTATGACTAACGACAGGCCTGAGAACCATTGAAAACTACGTAGGTATAAGCATTTTTTTCACGGTTAATATTGTCATTGTTATGCCATGCCACCCTCGTGCGCATTTGAACGCGTCGTCGTTTAGGCCAATAGCATACCGACTCGTATTTTAATATTATAATAGTCATGTGGGTTGTGGGTGGGTCGATTTGTGCGGTATGTGCAACAGTAAAACGGTAGTATTATATTATAATAACCGCATGGTTTATAATATTATATTATGTTTTCTTTCGCTTTTTCGATTACAACGCGTAAAAGTTATCGTTAAAAATCGTGTTTCATTATATACTATAATCACATCAGTATAAAATAGTTGTACCGTGCCGAAACTGTAATTAAGTGTGTAAACAAGTGGTCGTGGCGTAAACTGCGCGGATCGGACGAGGGAACCGCGGACAACAATCGGCCCGAAATTGCGACGCGTTGAACAATATAAATTTTAATAACAATAATATAATACATCGACTTCGTATACAGCAATAATGAGTAAAAATAATACGTGTGACGCGGTAGACTTCACGAAACGTTTGTGTAGGTAAGCACTACACAATCAATCGTACGTATTTTATATAAATTGAATACGTATACTATGCTGCACGACTAGCATGGCTGATCCTGAACGG
Source organism: Acyrthosiphon pisum (assembly GCF_005508785.2). Lineage (NCBI taxonomy): Eukaryota > Metazoa > Arthropoda > Insecta > Hemiptera > Aphididae > Acyrthosiphon > Acyrthosiphon pisum. Next base: position 34,369,090 of record NC_042493.1, on the reverse strand, counting down.
CGTGTTGCCCGTGACAAATCAAAACATAATGCCAGTGAATTTGCACCTATATCAATCTTAAACTCCGTTAAATTTAATCTACGTATATTTTTAACAAGCAGTCATTATTGGATGGTTTTGACCAAATATAAAATACAGGTCCAAGATTATATCTGATTCTAATAACTGTTTTGTTTTCTTTGAGTCCAGTGCTGCAACATTGTTGAAACAAATTCGATTTTCGTGAGCCAACTAATCCTTAAGTGAGCCCCTTTTCAAAATCAAAAACTTTAGAAATCGTATTCGAGGTGCACATTTTCCGGTACTGGAGATTACCTAATACATGTACCAAATGACACACACACACACAAGGTACACACATCGTCTAACATTAATAATATGGTAAAAAAATAATTACAGATATAAATATAATTTAATATAGTGAAGGTCGAGGTGAGGTTAAATATTAACGAGTTAAAAAGTTAAGTCACTTTAATAGTTTAATATTTTTATGTAAGTTATGTAATGAGTTACTTTTATTTTTAAAGTAACTTCCAACTTAACAAGCTAAATTGTTCACCATAACAAACAGTAATACTAGATAATCAGTTCATTTAAATTACACTCAAGTCAATTAAAATTTTTTCGTAATGAATATTTTTAATAGGTACCGCTACATAGTTTTTTTTTTAAATACGTAAGATTAAAAATTAATCTAAATTTAATATTTAATGGTTGATAAAAAGTGTTATCTAATATAGAGATCTATCATTGGATGGCATTCCTTTCTGTTATGTTATGCCAATTATACTCATATTATGTATGTATTATTTTTACTATATACCTACTAATGCATATTTTGGTTTTTGTGTGTAGGTACCTATACTATTATCAAAATGTTCTTATTGCACTTTGCTCTTTGGTATATGTAAAGCCTTTGCGAAATTATCGAATTGGAAAAAAATTATCAAATTTTGAATTACCTAAGTCGAGTTTCTTGTTTGTCTAACTTGCAACTTTCATAAGTTAAAAAAATTGGAAAATAACTTTTGACTTGAAATTGAATATAAAATTGCTATACATTTTTCTATGCGTATCCTACCTTAACTTGAAAAAAAAACGATTGAATTCGGCCGGCCTTGGTAAAGGTCAAAATCGACACAACAATATTAAAATAATAATAAAATCGTTCTCGCCTTCGTCGCGGTCGTACATAATATTAATACCATATTACATATTATTACGGTACCGCAGTCGCGTTCAAGGCGATTCTGCCGCGGCAGTCTAACGCTTTTTCCGCAGAATAAAATAATATTATAATTCACTCGAAACCGCGTCGTGCAATATATAAATATATAATAATATAGCTTGATGACTGCGTCAACCGTTTGCGCACATTTTTTGATATTTTTTGTCTGTAATTTGCAGATAGACTGCTTGCGCACATGTTTCTCTGTAAAGGTCATGGCGAGTTTGCGAGCGTTTCAAACGTAGTCTTACTCGAAGGACAGCTGCACAGATATCGAACGTTTTTAGTAGCAAACTGTTTTCGCACGAAAAATACATAATCATGGTAAAAATTGTTTTCGAATAATTTATTCCGATTGCGATTGTAATTTAAATTACGATATACGACTGCGATTGTTCATAATTTAAATAGGCGTAGTTAAACAAATATATACAAAACTTTAATTTGTATATACTGTTAACAAACAGTTAGGTAGATTTTTCGATAATTCTGCGCAAACGGGTCTTTATTGGTTCTTATGTAAAATTTCAAAAATTGTCGACCAATGATGTAATAAATGATAGTAAATGTTTCATTGTTTAGTAACCATAATATAGCAAGTGATTACTGATTTTATGCAAATAGTTCATTTACCATTGCTTTATTGTTTTTAACATATATTTTTTTTCGCAATACAATAAAATATAAAACCGTCATTCATGTCTAAATATTAGCCGTATCCCGTCATCCGAAGTGTAACTGTAAAAAAATAACTAAATATCTGTTACGTATAATCCTCTAATATTTTGATATTTGATGTCTAACACTGTATAGGTCCACTTATATAAAATTGCAAAAGGCGAAATTAAAAACGAAAACGGTTTGGCGGTACATAATATATGAATATATTATATTATATAGGTACGTCATACAGGTACTTACAGAGGGAAATAAAACAGCGAAACACAAAACAAAAACGGTCTGTTGCTACATATTTACGTCGCGCAGGTAATAATAATACGTTGATGAGCATAATTAGCGTTTTGCGTGTGACGATGGCTTATATATTTATATATACGCCTAACTTGGAACAATAGAGCGGTGAGGCTACACTGCACCAGTCAAACAGAACGTTCGCGTATTATATTATTACTATTATTATTATTATTATATATTATTATTATTATTATATATTATACATGAAGTAATACGATAATGACATTGACATCGCCATCACTTTCCGCTAAGGTTCGTAGAACTCGGACGTGTCGAAAAACCTACACTGTCCGTGTAACACACGCGTCGTGTCATATATTATATATAGTACCTATCTACCTACAACCTACATATTATTATAATGTAAATAACATATTATTATCAATGTTATATTATTTTTTTCCGATTAACTTTCATCAAAATCTGCAATACTTCCTGTGACATCTTTTTATATTCTACGGATCCTATATAGGCTATAGTTACTGACATCGTTAAAAGTACGTTTCTGCATTTTGAAATGTATGTGATATCCGCATGGGTAGGTTGTCTTGTAAATTGTAATTGGTTGGAACAGTAAGTGGCGGTGTGAACATTTTGCATTCGTTTTAGGGAACACCCACCCCCAAAATGTTTACATAACATTTTAAAGTATTGAAAATGTTCAAAATATAATTTATTTGCAAAAATTTGGAACATTAATAGTAGGTAAATGATGGTGAAACAGTGTACAGTCATAATATGACCTTACGAGTATTTCAAATTTACAAATCTTATAATACATCTTAATATTATGCTTATGGAATGAAATATATTATTTTTATTTCATCAAATATTACATAAGTACAATGTTGGTGTTTGTCCTTATTTAAATCCCTGTACACATAAAACGTTTAATCAATTTTCTCGGATTGGTTTCATGTGTGTACCAATACAATATTATAGTCGCTTGTATATTAAGTATAATATAATATAGTGCATCGGTTATGACTTTATGAGATTGAACAGGTGTCGTAAATAATCATTTCAATGACGAAGTAGATATAATAATATAATAGTAAATTAATAAAATATGTACAAAGCAGAACGCGATGCCCGCAGGTTTCAGAGCAGAAGCCAAGGACGACTCGGGATGTACCGTATTATACAGGTTGAGACCAGACAAATCAAAAATTAAAAATGTATACTAGTTAAACATAATATGAAAAAAATTATGAAAATATATGTAGATGGAAAATAATTTAAGATTTACTGAAAATTCCCAAAAAGAATATTTTGGAAAAAGTTATTAAGTTTTAAATTAATTTACTCCAAAGTATATTATTGATCTTTTAAAAAATTGTAAAAAATAAACTGCTCGACTTTAAACTTTTTTTCTATAAAAATGTTTCTAAAATGAGATTTACAAATTGGTTATTTTGAATTTTTCCACTATACTATAATGTATTTGTAGAACAAGCTTCTATAAAATATGTAAAAATTAAAAATGTAAAATATTGATTACAAAAATGTTTAATTTGTCAGGTCATTCTGTTACACTTTGTATACAGTGGGTTTCAGCGTGCAGTTTGTCTACATTAATATTACTTATTTTTTTAAACAATATTTTCAAAGTATGTAATGTACGTGTACCCTCTCACCTCAATAAATATAATATACAATAGTATTCTAACAATACGACTGGAAATGCACACAATAATTATAACTCTTATTATTTATTTTTGTTTACCTAAGCTCAAATTAGGGTTGGACGAAGATAAATAATATTTTGAAACACCATACATAGGGTAGTATGTGGTATGTAGATATTTTATACCAACATAAAAACAAGTACCTTTCTACAATACCTACTGCAGTTGTGTACATTATCGGTTAGCGCCGTGTGCCACGTTTACAAATATTATTACAATCTATTTGTTCAAACGATAATAATATAAAATATTGCCAGGTACAATATACAGCCACAGTTAAGGTTAAATAAAAGGGAGGATTTTTAAAAACACCCCTCTCCACGAGCGTTAATTTTTAATTCACTTGTACCAACAAGTTTACAGGGCATTTTCATAAACATAGTATCAGTACCTATATTCGTAATTCTTTATGCTTCTCGAAGAAGAAATAGTTTAATTTTGTATTTCTACCTATAATTTATTGTCATATACATCTTACAAATATATAATTGTACCTAAGTCCCCATATATTATGGTTTAAATTGTACGATCAATTTACTATAAAATCGTTTATTTTATTGTTATAAATTACTTAAAATGAACCAAGTCAAATAATACTAAATAGGTATTATGTCGGTAGAATTTGATTAAGTTATACCTACCTAGTTGATTTGTTGTTTAATATTAATAATAATAATTACGTATTCTATGGTAAAATAATTTATTGTTTGGGGGACGGAGTGGGTGCGAGCTGACTAAGGAGTCGGTGGCAATGCGCACCGTCGCCGGTTCGAACTCGACCAGGGGTTGAATTTTTCTTCGGGCAGTTACAGTATCCGGAGAGAGAGGCCGCCATTCCTCACCCGGGCACGGCAGATACCTCCGGGTGCACACTTAAAAATTCTTTCAAAACAAACACATACGTGTTCAAAACATACATTACCCTCTCTCACAGTTCCACAGACTAATGCTCTAAGTTATTGTCGAAGCCTCTACCCCCCCCCCCCCTAAAAAAAAAAATGTTGTTGTTTTTCAAAGTTTCAACTAAATATTAGTCTATGTTACAATAAATATAAATAAACGTTATCTTATATTTTGTTATTGAATTTTAATTTTTGAATATGAAAAGTTCGAATTCTAGACTTGGCAAGTTTTTCCCGAACTGCACCATCGAATTATCAATAGGATACGAGCAACTGTTTTTGCGTGTCAATAATTGATTACATTAATTACACATAATATTATATTACACGCTCGTGTAACTGCAAACATCGAACCCTGCAGCAGCGGTCAAGTACATACAAGTACGATGATGTAATATAGGTATAAATGCAGATGAGTTATCAACAATTACGAGTAAGATAGATTGCAATAGGTATATATTATATAATATTTTTATAGAATGATTTTTTGGATATCAGTTTAAAATATAATAAGTTTCATCCGATAACGCGTGAAATATCAATTAACTTATTTCTCGTACCTACGTCATAGAGATATAATTTTGTATTATGACCTACGCACCTACTTTTTTCACTCTATCGTTTCACCGCAATAACATCGCTTTATCATATCATCATGGTGTCGATCTGCACTGCACGCTGTTTGCTCACGGCGTATACATTGGCAGGTGCCATAATAATATTATTATTATTATTATTATTATGAAGGTATGCAGAGTATTTTTCAAACTGTTAATGCCATTATTCGATTGTTTGTGCGTCTAAAATGAGTCCTGAGATTATCTGTCATTAAAATAAATTGCGTCTCCCGTGTTTTTTGGTGTTCGTGTAACATATTTTCCACAAACTGGCGATCTACAAAACAACACGGAATTTGCTCACCGCACGCACTATGGCTGCGGCAGTATAATTATATACAGTGTGTGATTCGTTTAAGTGTCTACAGTCATTATTTTGAAAAATTAAATTTTTTTTGAAAACATTTGTTTACATAATATTTTGATATTATGTAAATCGGTAAATCACAGTACCTGCAAGCTTTGAACTCAATAACATAGCCTTATCATCGTGGGGTCGTTCTGAACTATACCCTATTTGCTCACGGCGGCCTATGGGCAGGTGCCATGATCATAATATTATTATGTTAAGTATTTTTTTTTGACTGTTGTTACTGCTGCTATTATTCGATATTTCGATTGTTTGTGCGTCTAAAAGGAGTCCCTGAGAATTGAAATGATCTATCATTAAAATAAATGCATCTCCCGTGTTCCGGTATTCATGTAATAAATAGTCGATCTACAAACAACACGAAATTTGCTCACTGCACGCACTATGGCTGATGTAGTTATAATAGTATATTGTACAGAGTGTGATACATTTAAATTTCTTCGTTATACCCAGGACTTGCATTTGAAAAAAAATTCCGTATCATGTTATTTACAATTAAAACATTACATAATTTTTGAGTTTATCGTTATTTATAGTTAAAACGTTATAGAATTAAAACATTATCCGAGTTTGGCGTTCATCGTCATTAAAAATAGTGTTAATACTTATTGAATTGAAAAATAATAACTAATGCGGGTAGGTAACACCCTAGATACGGAGTATAATATTATAATCAATTCTTAGATTGTTTGCATGAAATAAATGTTCCTTCGAAACCAATAGACTTTTTAAATAAACAGATTTTAAATTATTTAGTTTTGCGTTATTTTTCGCTCAATGATATTCTATAAATTACGTTTCACGTTATTTTTCGTTTAACGGTATTCTATAAATTATACTTCGCATTATGTTTTATTTAATGATAATATATAGTATATTTTGTAAATCATTATGTTTGTTTTACGGTATTTAATTATTTTTGATTATCGCTGCTTTTCGTTATAATTACATTTACAAGCTTAAATCGTTTTTTGTCAAATATAACGTTATACTTATAATCATACCATTATTATAACGTTTGTAAGCCCGGGTTCTAACTTTTTTTAGCATTTTTTTTTACTTAATTTGATATCATTTTAAATCAAAATTGTTTATCCTTATCATTTTTATTTTTTGAATGCCAACATACATTATTAATTTCATATTTCTAAGCAGAATATTTTTGTATTTTTTTTATTTTGAATGAATAGCGAGAAAAACGTTAAACATTAATGACATGATCCATTTTAATTTCCGCGAGGGGGAGAAGCTCTAGGGTGTCAAAAAGACAATGGTTTTTTTCTCCCAGTTAATATTTTGTCTGCTTTTTGAATATTTTCATTTTAACTTATAGATCACTTTTTTTCTATAACTAGAAAGACGGATTCGACAGCACCACGACGCCTTAGCTAGATTATCATTTTACGTGTCTCAATATATTATTATTATTATTATTTATAATATATGTATACGACGTAATAATAAGTGTTGGGCATCCCAGATCGGTTGGGTAACAAAATCCGGATTTTCTGAATATTATTTAAAAATCTGGATTATCGAAATGCTTTTAAAATACCAACTAATTTATACGGATATTCAGATTTTCGCATAATATACCTGCGGGATTTTTTTATTTTATACAGTTTTCAGGTTTTAGGGATTATTTATTTCAGTGTTATCGGAACAACAATTTAAATACCTAATCGGTAATCAGATAATCTCGTATGCAAATGTGATGATATTTTGCTTTTCTGTCGACAATATTGTTCGCTTGTAATTGGGATACTTTTCAATGTACTTAACATACTGTTAATTATTTTTGTACAGTTGGGACTTGGATTGATCGAGTCAATAGGTATTCAAATTATTATGTCAGGTACAAATATTCGGAAATTACGTAGTTCCTAATCGATTCGTTCAGTTTTCATTCGGTTTGTCAAATGCCCAAATATGCGCGTGTATATAGTCCCAATACCTGACTACCTAAACAACGACAATAAATATTTAAAACTAGTTTTAATCTTCACGGTCTGGGCATTACAATATTTAAAAAATATGTGTCTGAGCGTGTTATATAATCTAATACCTATTATATACATCTATATTTATGTTACATATGTAATCTGTATATCTACAAATAATTACCATTTTGGTCATATATTTTAATTTCAAATATAATCTGAAATATTATATAGTGTTGCGTTGCATGATATAAAAATACCTGATTAGTGATTGCCTATACTGATTAGTATAATATAAGAAATAGTATAATTATCAGAGAAATGCGACTATAGTAAATATTTTACTCGGTAAGCTTCGCTCTTATTACAGGTAACGTAAGTTTCAATTTATATAACATGCAAACACGTGACCCAAGTACTTAGCCTTTTATAATTAAATAATGACCAGCTATGTAGATTATAGATTCGTACTTACACTGTCATGATTGTAATCTAGAGCGTTAATTAACAAAAATAAATATTATTTTTTCGTGAGGAGAAAAAAATGCATGTGTGTAGGTACCCTCTAGCTACCTATATGAGTTGAAGAAATAAGCTATAAACACCCTTCAATAGTGTCCAGGAATCTATCGATATAACCTTCATATTGAAAACGATCCAGTATAGTTTTTGGGTCTATTAACTTCGGATAAACCAACGAGGGTTAAAGATATAATGAACAAATATCAAAATTATAAGTTAAAATTACTATAAGCGATAAATTATATTATAATATTATATTGTAACCTGTGGCAATCATATAAATACCAATTTCCACTAATTTTCCACCATTACTATAATATTATAAAATGCATCCAATGGCAACCAATGGCCAATTATATTGTAAAATTCTATTGAAAAGGGACTTTCAGTTTTTCTAGACTTTTCCAATTTTCCACGGAAAAATGCATAATACTACAAATTATAACATAATATCATAATAATAATTCTCCATTTCATCTTATAAATTTTAAATAGATGAGCTTTACGCCTTTACGTTTATATTTTGTTGGTCAAGTTCAATCCTATGTAATGGTTTGGATACGACATTTATAACAATTTATAAATGAATTTAACTTTACTTTGCTCAAACCAGTCAAAATGTCAGCAACTTTTTATCAATAGTTGGGTACTAAAAATTAAATTTATCGAAATGTATATTGTACAATGTACATACATTAAATAAATGTGTAACCATGTAATTGACATAACATGTAACAGAATAATATTATGGTGTTATATAGTAGGTACCTCACATGAATTTTTTACCGAGGGGTTTTTTCTATGGTCATTTTTTCTGACTATCAAGTCTTATACTTACTTTGTTGTATACTATTTTACTCGCAGTAGGTATTACGGCTGTTATAATATTATATATATATATGTGTAACATAACGCATTAACGCTGTTCGTTTCTTAGCGAAGCAAGGAATGTACTGGTTTTATACTATGTATATACCTAGATTTGTAATTTTTTAAACCACTCTTATAGTGCAGTTATAATAATGTAGCACCTCAACAGTTGAGACATTTTAATCTAACTGGTAACTCAGGTAGTTAGATATATGTAGGTACGCGCGTGTATAACATATTATCAGCTATATGTCTCAAGTAGACAATTTTTCGATTTTCTCAGTACCTATTAATTCCATACATGCGTATATTATAAAAATAGTCGTCATTAAAACGCATATTATTATAATGAAATATAATACTCAATGGTTGCTAATAGAAAAATCCTATGATTGAACTCGGTGGTACCAAGCAATCCAACCTGAAGCAGTAGGCGTATTATTGTGCACTCGTGCAGGTTTCCGACGAAAGGATAACCGGCGAAATTATATTATATACCTATTGATGTTACTTATAATATTATTATTATTTTATCGCCCGCAATAAAAATTGTCAATATGTAATGAAACTGCAACGCAAACCAGACTTTCGAGTTTTTTTTCCAAGTTGTTTCGAACTTATTATCTTATCCGGTCGCGCGATTAATAATTGATAAATTCCAACCGTTGGAGATAAAATTACTTCTGCAGATTGATGGACACTATTATATAAAACAGTATCCGGATACCCATCGCCGAGAGTTTATATATATAATATATCTATAGTAAATATAGTGACCATCTCAACTCCTGCAGTATTACATCGTCTTGACCTGGGTATATGATTATAATTGAATGCGATGCTCGTCTGATCCATTTATATGAGTATTTATAACAGTGCTTGAAATCACAAGAGATTATCCATATAGGTACGGCTGTGGGTGTGCAAGAATGGTCTCTTTTAATCAAAATTCATATACCTACGATGTACAAACCATAACGTTATATAAAGTAAAATATAATATGACTTATATATTATATTATATTTTGTTCATTGTTCATTCGACGAAATCTAATACAGGTCAACATTATAATATTATAACATATAGACATAAGGCACACGCGCATTGTTATTCGTACCTCGTCTTGTCATTGTTACGAAATAATAATATAATTGTGTACGTGTACAAAAAATTCGATAATATAGTGTGTGATTCACCAAGCATGCTCATGTTAAAATGATCATTCAATAATAAATGTATTAAAATTTTGAATTTTAGAATTTTTAAATATATAATATTGTATTCTATAATTTTTGAGTTTTTTTGAAAGTACTAAAATTAAGGAGTGTCCTGTGGGGAGATACTAACTTTTGATTTTAAAATGAGAATCTCTTTTTTTACTGTACCTAACTTATTTAGTCTGATATTTTTTTATTTCAAATTTGAGGGAGTAGGTAGTTTTTCAGTTATTAAGATGTCCATGCTAGGATAGTCCTTAAAAATAGTTTTACAAAAATATGAAATATATTTAATATTTGATTTAGCATTATATTATTATAATAATTAATATTAATTATTTTCAGATAAATTGTTCGCTTAATAATTGTCAGTAGAAAAGGGAGGTTATCATTTAAAAAACAGAAGTTTGAATCTCTACAGGATATCTGGATATAAAGTACACATGATACAATCAAATCTCAAGAATTTGAAAATATTGTTTTAAGTATAATTAAAAATTTAAAAAAACCAGATTTTGAATAACTGCATCATCGAAGACGAAAATGTAGTGAGCAAATCGTGTGATGGCTGCTCCGCGAATCGTTCTGTATAATATTTTATATTTCGATGATCCGTTAATGCCGTGCAGGTTGTATCATTTTGACACAATACTGAAAAATAAATTATGAACACACATTTTACACGATTTATCATTTGACTTATACCTATTATAAGGTGCAACGCGTTAATCCATTTTATTTTGAAATGCATTATAATAATATTATGTACCTATAAACGACGATTTCATTCAAAAAATATATCATTATTTATAGTCGGCATGTACCGCATTGTACCGATAATGGTAATCTTTTTGGCGCTAATCTATAACGGTCGGCATTTCGTTACGGTCGAAAGAATAATATATTATATTAGTATGTTACACTTGCCCGGTACGGATATAAATTCGAATTTCATTTTTAAAGTGGTTAAGGCAAAAAAAAAACAATACCGAGCTCGTATATCACTGCGGTTTATGGTCAATAAAACAACAATAACAAAAAATCACGGACCCTGCTGCTGCGATAATAGACTAGACGCATTTTTTGCTCTCGTCCGCGTGAGATTTTACTTTCCTTTCCGTGTTTTTTTTGCCACTTTTTTCAAACCCACGTAATATAAATACTACAGGAATGTTTCCAACGCAAAAAAATAGGAGTAAAAAGGATAATGCATCACCGAGGGGCACATATTATTATTGACTATTTTTTTTAAATATTATTTTGTATGTATATGTTTTATTACGTAAGATGTGTTTCTGAGAACTATTACTGAACGACCAAACCATGACAAATCGATATTTTTTTTTGTACTCAATACGTGGGAGACAAAAATGACACACGAGGAGATTCACCATCAAACACGCTCAGCCCCCTAGGCATCGTCTTTTAATATAAAATAAATTTATTCAACTACGGAATTTTCCAGTATATACTTATAAAAACATAATATTTATTCATTTAAAATATTTTACTGTTTTTATACAATATTCAATGAGTGTCATGTGTATGTGGTGGTGATACAAACTGTTTTTCAAATGACAACCGTCATTTTCTATTGTAAGTCGTTATAGACTGACGATTTTTTTGGAAAATATTGATCAATCTGAATCGAAGATCTAAATCGAAATCGGAATTGATGTATTAAGGATAATAAGTGTCCTCAATAAATGGTTATACATAAAATATAAAATATATCTATATAATATTTATACTCTGCAAATGGTATCCATGGTCTATATTATAGTGCTCATTACACTCGGACGATTTATAGATGTTATAAATTAAATAATATAATTATTATAAACAACAATCTGAAATGTGACGAATAATTCTTTTAAATTTCGAAAAGTGTTTACATAAATGTATACAATTTTCAAATAGGTACAAATACATTAAGACAGTATTTAAATACGTTTACTCAATAATTAGTCTACAGGACTGGCCATTATGTACGACTGTATGAGTATTATCGTACCTATAGTTGGACGGTTATTATAATACTTATTATGTAATATGACTTACAAGTTGTGTAGATATATAGGTACAGTTAACAAAAATAATACCTACCAGTTGATCGTTATTATTGAAAAAAAAAATAATAGTTACACATAATTATATAATACCTATAGAATAGTACCTGTGCACTAAGGTAGGTACATGACTATAGCCTATATATAGAGAGATACATGCGGAATTAGTATTTCATTTTGCGAGACGCACAGCATCATTGTGTATTATACTAGGGTGAACAAATAGAACGCGCGGTGCGCATAGTATGGACAGAAATACTTAATTATAATAACGAGACCAGCAGACCAATATATGTATGTGCCTATACTATTATATACATAGTATTATAATAATATAATATAATGCATAATATAATATATATTGTGTATAAATAGGCGCACGAGAAGTCGAAAGAACCCACCCATCTGGTATTTTGTCCTTAACAACCGCTGCTCCAGTAGCAGATGAATAAGATAACATCCTCGTTTGTTTACAATATTCTCCGGAGAGAGAACTCAGGTTTCTCTGCACACACACACACACACACACACACACACACACACACACAAAAGGTATTACAATACCTGCACAGAGTGTACATTTTATAATACACACTACAAAGATTGTTAGACGGCGGCGACGGACTTATAGTGCATCCTACAAAACGTCGTATGCATACAGGACATATAGGTATATGATAGTATGTATAAAGGTACGTATAGCATAAACATATAAAAATGTGCAGTTGAATCTGTTTTAGGGTTGGTGTGATGCTGTACAACTATACATTATACACCCCGTCCCCTGGCCGCCGAGAGTTTTGATGAGGTGACTCTGCGAAAAAAAAATCATTTTAGACAGCACAACACGTCCAAGTTAATGGTCTTTCCGAGAAATATCTGCAGCGGTGGTTTATCGCATCAACTGTTAGGTACAATAATTCGCGTGGTAGCTGAGTAGGTACCTACCTCTATGATGACAGCGATGGTCATGATGATGATGATGATATTTTGCAGCCCGTGATGTCCGATAGTGGTGCAATAGGCGTGCCTCGAAAATCGTTTGGATTTTTCTGGTCTAATGCCGTTTTTTTTATTTCATTTATACCAATAACATATCTAGTGAAAGAAAAATAATTAAGTATACCTATCTACTTACTTACCGGCCAGGTTCGCACTTTCGGTGGATTCATTTTAGATATCAAAAATACATTGAATTCCTAAGCCTCTTTTCTACGTTTTTTATTAAATTCATTTTTAGCTGAATTTTTGTGTGTATATATATTCAGATTCCTCCAACTTATTATAAGCCATTTTATATTTTAAATTTATTATATCCCACCACCAATTTTGTTTTTAATTTAATGATTAAAATACATAATTTAGGTATAATCACTAAAATTTCCCATAGCATAATATTATTATATTTTATAATTTTTTTTTTAACCGAATTCCACTAGGTTTAATCAGTATTATATATAAATGATTAATAACAATATTATATTATCTCCCAAAATTGTCAATTTACAAATTAATAATTGAGAATGCACATCTTGTAGTAAGTTGTACCTTTTAAAACCACTTTCCTGGGTAAATATATTATTCAGTATCTACAAACAAATTTGAAATTAGTGTCATACTAATGTACGATGTATTAATTGTAATAAATTATAATATCATATTTTATTTAAATTTAACTGCAATGATAATTATATCTATTGTCTTATTCTCACATCATTTCTATAGGGATAAGAGATTTTCTTCAGATGATTATGTATTTTTAGATCTGAACGGATTGAGAACTAATATATACTATGTTGGATTTGCGGCGAACGATGATGTAGGTTATCATTTTTTATTAAGAAGATATTATAGAATACCGTGTTAATAATGTTTCCTAATTATAGTAAATGTAATGCCTATGATGTTACCTATGTTCAAAAGTTTTTAATTTCCTAAGTCTTACTAGTTGCACACTGTTTGTTTTCTTTCTCTGGCCCATGCGCAACATAGACAAAATGCATTTACGCGAAATCATTTTTTTATGTTTTTGAGTAATCTTAGAGTAAAATCACTCATTACAAAAAGGATAGTGAATAACATTTTTGAGGGTATGACATATCGATATGTATAAATATTGACTCAAAACAATTTAAACATAATTTAAATGTACAACATTTTTTTGTTTATTTTGAAATTCGAATACAAAGTCAAAATAACAATAAACTATAAAATCGATGTCATTCCCTTAAAAATGTATTTGTGAAAACCGTATTAAAATAAGTAGAGTTCTTTTCGACATATGCTTATACATACAAAAAAAAGTTCAGTGTTTCTCTACTATATTATGCATGTTATATGCATATAAACCTTCATCTTGAATCACTCTATCAATTAAAAAAAAAACCGCATCAAAATCCGTTGCGTAATTTTAAAGATCTTAAGATTTTAAAGTCTACAGAGAGAAAAAGGTACATAGATTCTATAATATGCTCAGATTTAAATTGTAGTAAGTACGACAAAATATACTGGCTTAAAACCCTGGTGGTGAGAATAAATTATAATTGACCATAAACAGAATAGTCTAGTAAGTGTGGTAACCACGTAGTTTTACAAAAGTAAATACTAGGAAATACTTAGTTCTATACATAAATCAATAATTCCAGACTTCATTAATATTAAAGAAGTACAACGGCAGTAAATAATAAAAAAAATTATTTAAATGAATGATCAAACCTGTAATCGTTGGGCGAATGTGGGCGAGAGTCAGTACAAATATGACGTGTGTGAAAAGTCATTCAACAAAAAAGGCTATCTGACGGTACACCAGCGAATGCACACAGGAAAGAAGCCGTATCCGTGTGACATATGTGACAAGTCATTCAACCAAAGTGGCACGTTGACGAATCACCGTCGGACGCATACAGGAGAGAAGCCGTATCCATGTGACATATGCGACAAGTCATTCAACAATAGCACTCAATTGGCGGTACACCGGCGGACACACACTGGAGAGAAGCCGTATCCATGTAAAATATGTGACAAGTCATTCAACAATAGCACTCAATTGACGGTACACCGGCGGACGCACACTGGAGAGAAGCCGTATCCGTGCGACATATGCGACAAGTCATTCAGCAAAAGTGGCAATTTGACAATACACCGGCGGACTCATACTGGAGAGAAGCCGTATCCGTGCGACATATGCGACAAGTCATTCAGCGAAAGTGGCAATTTGACAATACACCGACGGACTCATACTGGAGAGAAGCCGTATCCGTGTGACATATGCGACAAGTCATTCAGTGTAAATTTCAGTTTAGTGAAGCACCGACGAACGCACACTGGAGAGAAGCCGTATCCATGTAAAATATGTGACAAGTCATTCAACAATAGCACTCAATTGACGGTACACCGGCGGACGCACACTGGAGAGAAGCCGTATCCGTGTGACATATGTGACAAGTCATTCAACCAAAGTGGCACGTTGACGAATCACCGTCGGACGCATACAGGAGAGAAGCCGTATCCGTGTGACATATGCGACAAGTCATTCAGTGAAAGTGGCAGTTTGGCGAAGCACCGGCTGACGCACACTGGAGAGAAGCCGTATCCGTGCGACATATGCGACAAGTCATTCAGCGAAAGTGGCAATTTGACGATACACCGGCGGACTCATACTGGAGAGAAGCCGTATCCGTGCGACATATGCGACAAGTCATTCAGTGTAAATTTCAGTTTAGTGAAGCACCGGCGAACGCACACTGGAGAGAAGCCGTATCCGTGCGACATATGCGACAAGTCATTCAACAATAGCACTCAATTTGACGGTACACTGGCGGACTCATACTGGAGAGAAGCCGTATCCGTGTGACATATGCGACAAGTCATTCAGTGTAAATTTCAGTTTAGTGAAGCACCGACGAACGCACACTGGAGAGAAGCCGTATCCATGTAAAATATGTGACAAGTCATTCAACAATAGCACTCAATTGACGGTACACCGGCGGACGCACACTGGAGAGAAGCCGTATCCGTGTGACATATGTGACAAGTCATTCAACCAAAGTGGCACGTTGACGAATCACCGTCGGACGCATACAGGAGAGAAGCCGTATCCGTGTGACATATGCGACAAGTCATTCAGTGAAAGTGGCAGTTTGGCGAAGCACCGGCTGACGCACACTGGAGAGAAGCCGTATCCGTGCGACATATGCGACAAGTCATTCAGCGAAAGTGGCAATTTGACGATACACCGGCGGACTCATACTGGAGAGAAGCCGTATCCGTGCGACATATGCGACAAGTCATTCAGTGTAAATTTCAGTTTAGTGAAGCACCGGCGAACGCACACTGGAGAGAAGCCGTATCCATGTAAAATATGTGACAAGTCATTCAACAATAGCACTCAATTGACGGTACACCGGCGGACGCACACTGGAGAGAAGCCGTATCCATGTGACATATGCGACAAGTCATTCAATGAAAGTGGCAGTTTGGTGAAGCACCGGCGGACGCACACTGGAGAAAAGCCGTATCCATGTGAAATATGCGACAAGTCATTCAACAATAGCACTCAATTGACGGTACACCGGCGGACGCACACTGGAGAGAAGCCTTATCTGTGCGACATATGTGACAAGTCATTCAGTGTAAGTAACAGTTTGGTGAATCACCGGCGAACACACACTGGAGAGAAGCCGTAACAATTCGACATGTGAGACAAGTCATTTGGAATAAATAACAGTGTGATTAAAATGGCACATTAATGTTACAACACCTGAGACATGAAGGCCGGATCTGAGTAATATTATCTTTGATCACTAGATCATTACACTGATCTAAAATTTCGTCATCGTATTAAGGTCACATGTTCAATTTTCATTAATCATTAATTACTTTCTTAATTTTAAATTTCGGATGTTTTTGAAAGTTCGTGGGTTCGTGATGTCGTCACTTTGTTATTATTTTCCCTTTTCAATATAAATTATTCAATGTTTAATTATGTATAATGTTCCATGTATTGTGCAGTTGAATATACTGCAGAGTTAAATATCTTTGGGAGCCCATCACATGGGAGTAATAGTTATAGTGTGTCGTATTCTCGCATACGCCGATAACTTCAGACGTCCATAAATAAAATAATAATTAATAAATATAAACACTTTATTTAATGCCAATGTTTTTAACTGACCGCGTCACACGATCACCACACCAAAGGAAAGAAACCGTACACGCGTGACATGTGACAAGTCATTCAGTGTAAGTGGTAGTTTGATGAAGCACCAGCGAACCCACACGGCAGACTAAACTTATCTAATTTGTTTTGATATCATACACAATCATTCCAATGCTCCATCGGAAGCACACTAGGCATATCTTAGATATATAAATATGATTACAGATTTTGTATCTTAAGCGATTTAAAAATATTGTAAAGTTAAAAGGATGTCAGCGCACTATTTGTTTTCTCTCTCTGGCCCACGCACAACATAGAGAAATTGTATTTATTTTATTAGAATAACATTTTTGGGGTATGACATATCAATTTGTATAAATTTTGTCTCAAAACAATTTAAACATAATTTACATTTATAGCATTTTTTTTTTTTTTAATTGAAAGTCGAATACAAAATCAAATAACCAACCCTCAAAAATATTAATATCCACTATAATTTTTGTAATAGGCAATTTTACACTAAATTTACTCAAAAATCATAAAAGAGTGATTTTAGGTAAAACGTTATATCCATGTTGTGCATGGGTTTGAGAGAGAAAACAAATATTGAGCTGACATCATCTTAATACATCTACATCTCTCCACCCAATCCGATCGTCGTACCATTATAATTTATCTTTTCTTCGCAAAATTCTCTCTGGCTCTATTGACTCCCCTTCCCTCCTTGCACTTATTAATGTAAATGTACCTATTAGAAACACCCGCAATAGTGC